>NC_047087.1:43000000-43342500 GCF_902459505.1 Geotrypetes seraphini | reverse complement strand
TATTGAATTGCTAAATTCATTCTTTGATATTGTGCTTTTAATGGTATTATAAATCTGTTTTATGCCTGATAGGAGCCTCATTGTAAAGGGATATAACAGATAATATGACAATTCACCATAAAAATTCCAAACCAAAGGAAAAATAATGCAGATCAGAAGGCAAAGAAACACTAATTTATTCTGGAGTTCTTTTCAGTTTATTTTTTTAAACTATTTTTCACAGGCCAGTTGCCATCTGTTGATAAAGGATAAGAACATAAGAATTGCCGCTGATGGGTCAGACCAGTGGTCCATCGTGCCCAGAAGTCCGCTCATGCGGCGGCCCTCTGGTCAAAAACCAGCGCCCTAACTGAGATGTTGCAGGAACTTGTTGAAGTCCAATTAAAAAAAAAAAAAATCTTTGTGGAACACTATTCAACCAATAATGTTATTGAAAAAATTAAAAACAAATCAGTTCTCTATATGCTCATTGAATCTAAGGACTTAAATTGGTCATTTTCCAACTAACCTTTCCCATAATTACATAGGTTTGTATTTTGGACACTCTAAACCAGGATTCCCAACCTTGGGTGTCCGTACCACCAGGGGGTACGAGATGGAATTTCAGGGGGTGCGACAGAGTGGCTTGTGCCCCTTAGTGATGAATCATGAGTCATCACTCAGCCAGCAGCAGGTGTGCTTTGAGATGTGTTAGTAGGTGGTTGTGATATTACCTTTGTAGGAAGTGCAAACATTAATCAAACATTTCCTCGAGGTGTGGGGTATAGAAAAGGTTGGAAAACATTGCTCTAAACTGTGCCTGAGTATACAAATTAAATAAATTAATTATTCCACCTACCTGATGTCTCCAGTACTTTAATTTCCCCTCATGAAGGACAATGACAAACAATTACAATAAACTGTTATCAAGGTATACAGTAATTATGCCATAATCCGCCCACAGTTCAAAGACTTCTAGTATAACAGCAGAAATCCATTCAATAAAAAATATGTTTGCCAAACTAACAGAATAAAACCTTCATCAACAGATACCTATTATGAAGGCAAAAAGAGGATCTGAAATGAATTAGAGAATGACATGTGGGCAAATTTTTCCCCATCCCCGCGAGAATTCATTTTCCTGTCCTCACAAGTTCTTTTCCTGTTCCTGCCCCATTCCTGCAAGCTCTGTCCTCATCTGCACACGCCTCAAAACACTTTAAAGTCATAAGTGTTCGAGGCTTGTGCGGGTAAGGTAGAGCTTACAGGAATGGGAGGGACAATGATAAAACTCTTGGGGACGGGACAGGGAGTTCCTGTGGGGACGGGGGAAAATTTGTCCCTGTGTCATTTTCTAATCTGAATACTTCCTTAACTTACCCTATCCATCAGTTCCTCTTCTGCTCTACTGTAAAAAGATGCACACTTGTAAAGCTCAAATATTTTTGTTATTCTCTTCCCTTGCCATCTTTTCAGGCATGCCTCTAGGGCAGAGGGCGGCAACTTTTTTTACAGCAAAGAGCCAATTTATCCGAAGATTTACCAAGAGCCGCAAAATGTAGCTTCTCTCTCCCTCCAACCCCTCACAGGTCTCTGCACCTCTCATCCCTCCAATGTCCCTCCCCCAACCCATAGCCAAGGTTCTCTCCCCTCTCCAGGCCCCGACCCTTTAATCTTCCTCCCAACCCCACAATTCCCCCGCCCTGGGCCTACCGAGGTACCTGGCTGTCCAGCGAGAATCTTTGGAGGCAGGAGCACATCCCTCTCGCGCCCGCCACCTTGCGCCTGCCTTCTAAAATGTCTGTTGCGACCTCTCGCAATAGTTCACAACTGGTTCCAAGGCTTCCTTAAAACTAGAACATATAGAGTCAAATCAAAAGACATTCTATCAGAACCATGGACCAATCCATGCGGAGTGCCACAAGGCTCTCCCCTCTCTCCCACACTCTTCAACCTATTCATAGCTTCCCTAGGCACCACCCTGGACACCCTAAATATTACTTCCTTCAGCTATGCGGACGACATAACCATCCTCCTTCCTTTCGACATCCACAATCCAACCTCCACAGGACGCCTGAAAACAACACTAGAAACAGTAGAAAAATGGATGACAAATCATAAGTTGAAGCTGAACCCAGACAAAACTAAATTCCTAATGCTAGAGAAGGACAAAAAACCATCCCTAACAGAACTGGAAGTAAACTCAATCAAGTACCCAATACAAAGCTCCCTCAAAATCCTGGGTATACATCTAGACAGATGCTGCACAATGCAAACACAAATTCATAAAATCACCCAAAAAGCATTCTTCACAATGCGAAATCTAAGAAAAATCAGAAATTTTTTTAAAAAAGACCAATTCCGGATCATTGTCCAATCTCTTGTGCTGAGCATTGTAGACTACTGCAACAGCCTTTACTTACCTTGCCCTATCAACACAATAAAAAAACTGCAGACCATCCAGAACACAGCCCTCAGACTCATATACTCACTCAGCAAACATGACCACATTACTAATGCATACTTAGAATCTCACTGGCTACCAATAAGAGCAAGAATACAATTCAAACTCTACTGTCTCATTTTCAAAGTAACCCACGGCACGGCACCTAGTTACCTAAACAACCGCTTTCACTACTACCTCTCACCCAGAAGAAGGAGAACGCAGAACATCTTCACCTTCCCACCTCTCAACGGAACTCGTCGTAAGAAACTTTACGACAACCTTCTAGGGACACAGGCAGCTAAAATCGACTCTGACATCCTAGAATTACTGATCAAAACAACAGACATAAAAGATTTCCGTAAAGAAATAAAAACACTATTGTTCAAAAAATATCTCCCATCACTCTAACCTCCTCCCAACGAGTTACCAATCAACACCTTCAGAAATACCCACCTATAGTATCTCCTTGTCTGTGAATTAGAATGTACTGTAACTCTTCTACACTACACCTGATTTAACTTGATTCAATCGATATATATTATCTCCTGTGATATGTATTATCTTCTGTGACATGTATTATCCTCTGTGTTATGTACCATTCTGTTAAATTGTTGTATCATAATTCTTTACCGTTCCTGTAATCTACTCTTATCCTGTAATGTAATTCTACTGGAATTGCCCAGACATCTTCTATATTGTAATCCGCCTAGAACCGCAAGGCACAGGCGGAATAGAAATCCCTAATGTAATGTAATGTAATGTACATGAAATGCTGCGAGCAGCTGTGAGAAGTTGTGGCAGCTATTTTAGAAGGAGAAAGAGGGCCGCACTCCTGCCACAAAGACCCCTGCTGGACCACCGGGTACCTTGGTAAGCTGGGGGGGGGGGGGAGGAATCATGGGGTTGGGAGGGTCAGAGCATGGAAGCCATTGCCACATGCAAGAAGAGCTGTATGTGGCTCACAAGCCACAGGTTGCCGACCCCTGCTCTAGGGCAATGGTTGTCAACCCAATCAGTTGGCATTTCAGGATATCCTCAACGACTATGTATGAGATTAATTTGCATGTGCTTCTTCTTGGTATGCAAATCGATTCATGCATAGTCATTGTGGATATCTTTAAAGCCTGACTGGCTGAGTGTGCCCCCAGGACTGGGTTGAAAACCACTGCTCTAAGGCCGGTGCAAGGATTATTTGGCACACAAGGCAAAACCAGCTTTGCTTCCCCCTAAGTCCCTGGGCCCCCATTCCCACCCCAAGATTTGAATGATTAAACTCAACAATCACGAATACTCTGACCTCAGCCTCCCAGAACAACCCTGTTTATATTGGACTTCATATATTGCTTTGAACATAGTTACATAATAAGGACAATTTCCAAAAGCCATTTATCCCAAAAAATGAACTACTTGATAAGAATATGCCTGTAGTATTTTGCATTCGTGTGGCCGTTAGAATCTATTGTGGTGTTTGTTTTCTTTTTGCTTTAAATGCAGCTGTTCCTTGCAGCCCCTCCTCCCCTAGAGGTTACCACTCTGAATGACCACCTGGTTTGCTCTAATGGTTGAGTCAGTCCTGCATGGCTCTAAATGTTTAAAAATATATATCCAGTACTCCCCCAATATTCACGGGGGTTCCGTTCCAGGAACCCCCTGCGAATCTTGAAAAACCGCGAATACGGTTTTTCATGGGAGAGACTAAAGAGGGCAGCGGGAGAGCAGCCGGAGCACCGCGAGTACAGGAAATCACTCGCGGTATGCTCCGACCACCTCTTCCTGCACTAAGTCGGGCCTTATCCAATCAGGAGGGCTTAGACCAGGGGTCCCCAAAGTCCCTCCTTGAGGGCCGAATCCAGTCGGGTTTTCAGGATTTCCCCAATGAATATGCATGAGATCTATGTGCATGCATTGCTTTCAATGCATATTTATTGGGGAAATCCGACTGGATTCGGCCCTCAAGGAGGGACTTTGGGGACCCCTAGCTTAGATGTATGCAGGTCCGGTTCAACCAGAAGGCAAACTAGGCAGTCATCTGGAGCAGCAGCTTTTGGGGAGTGAAAATAAGCAGCTGCATTCAAATCAAAACTGCTTAGCAAGATATCTGAGAAAGAATATCACTGTCTTATGACAAAGGAAAAGTGACAAATCCTACTTTGAGAAAAATGCTGTTTCAGTGCCACCCAGAACTAATCCAATCTGCATCCTCAGATATGTGCAAAGCTTGTTATGCCTTCTATCGAACACGCCTAGAGTCTGAATGACAATCAACCTTCTTCTTTAATGCTCCCACCCTGTAATATGTCCTTCCCACCCTCAATGTGTGCTTTACAATCATACCAAAAGTTAGAGCCTTCTTAAAGACTCATTTGCTTTTCCAGGCTTTCTAAGGGTGCCCTGGTGTGGTAAGTTTCAGGACGTGTGGCTATACTCTCACGATTTACTACCCTTCCCCCTCCTTTCTGTTTTCTTATTAATATTTGTAATCTTTTTTTTCTGCTATATCAATACACGTCTCCCTCCGTATTCGCGGTTTCAGCATTCACGGCATTTTTAGCTTGCTAGCTCCTCCACCCCTAATTACGTCAGCTTACTTAAAAAAAATCGCTGATTCCAAGGGTTTACAAAGAAAATCGCTGATTCCCAGCACTTTCTTCACCTTCAGGAACAGGCCAGGTCTCCCACCATATTATTTGCGGTTTCACCATATTCACGATAGTTTTCAAAAGAAAACAGTGAATAACATATGAAAAAATTATTTGCGGTTCTGTTAATCCCCTATCACAGCGAATACGGAGGGAGACGTGTACTTCTTTAGCTCTGTGAACGGCTTTACTTGTCATGGCAGAAGGGCAGTGCATCAAGAACCTAATAAAAACACACACAATCTGCACACAAGAATCCAACATAAAAAAAAAGAGTCAGAATGCTTATGGGTGCCCTGTTATATCCCAAAATTTTAAGTTGCCAGAAAAACTTTTTGAGGGGAAAAGAAGCACAGAGAGAACACCTACACAAATAGCTATCTTATATATTTTTTTCTCTTTTCAGAAGGTTAAAAGAATTACTTTTAATTTTTCACTTTTTCAAGAGGTCAGCTGCACTTCTTCGAAGGAGTAAATAGGCAGATAGATAAGGGCGACCCGGTCGACATTGTATATCTGGATTTTCAGAAGGCGTTCGACAAGGTTCCACATGAACGACTACTTTGGAAAATTGCGAACCATGGAATCGAGGGTGAAATACTCACGTGGATTAAAAACTGGCTGAAGCATAGGAAACAGAGAGTGGGGGTGAATGGACAATACTCGGACTGGAAGAGCATCACCAGTGGGGTGCCGCAGGGCTCGGTGCTTGGACCTGTGCTCTTCAACATCTTTATAAACAATCTGGACAAAGGTACGACAAGTTAAATGATTAAATTTGCGGATGATACAAAGTTATTCAGAGTAGTGAAGACACAGGGGGATTGCGAAGATCTGCAATGTGACATAATCAGGCTCGAAGAATGGGCATCGACATGATAGATGAGGTTCAACGTGGAGAAGTGTAAAGTGATGCATGTCGGTAACAAAAATCTCATGCACGAATACAGGATGTCCGGGGCTGTACTTGGAGAGACCTCCCAGGAAAGAGACTTGGGAGTTCTGATCGACAAGTCGATGAAGCCGTCCATGCAATGTGCTGTGGTGGCGAAAAGGGTGAACAGAATTCTAGGAATGATAAAGAAGGGGATCACGAACAGATCGGAGAAGGTTATCGTGCCGTTGTACCGGGCCATGGTGCGCCCCCACCTGGAGTACTGCGTCCAGCAATGGTCGCTGTACATGAAGAAAGACATGGTACTACTCGAAAGGGTCCAGAGAAGAGTGACTAAGATGGTTTAGGGGCTGGAGGAGTTGTCATACAACAAAAGATTAGAAAAACTGGGCCTCTTCTCCCTCAAAAAGAGGAGATTGAGAGGGGACATGATCAAAACATTCAAGGTACTGAAGGGGATAGACTTAGTAGAAAAAGACAGATTGTTCAACCTCTCCAAGGTAGAGAGAACGAGAGGGCACTCTCTAAAGTTGAAAGGGGATAGATTCCGTACAAACGTAAGGAAGTTCTTCTTCACCCTGAGAGTGATAGAGAACTGGAACGCTCTTCCGGAGTTTGTCCTAGGGGAAAACACCCTCCAGGGATTCAAGACAAAGTTAGACAAGTTCCTGCAGAACCGGAACATACGCAGGTAGGGCTAGTCTCAGTTAGGGTGCTGGTCTTTGACCTAAGGGCTGCCGTGTGAGCGGACTGCTGGGCATGATGGACCACTAGTCTGACCCAGCAGCGGCAATTCTTATGTTCTTATTTGCAACTATATTCTTATATTCTAAGAGAATTAGCTAGAAGATGCACAATAATTGTCATATTACTAGCTAACATTGGCTTTTTCAAAGCTGAAGTAGAGGTTTCTACCACAGGCCAGTGAGGTAAATGCTCTGACGCTCATAGGATTCCAATGAGCGTCAGAGCATTTACCTCGCCAACCTGTGGTAGAACGCTCTCTACCGCAGCTTTGTAAAAGGAGCCCTAAGTTAGCAAGAACTGCCTGGTGAAATCCAATATCTAATTGTTGACATATCAGCAAACAGTCAAAGTCAAATAAATGTTAAAATATATATTAGATGGGACTTTTATTGCAAAGCACTAGCATATATGGGTTGTTTTTTTTTCTTTTAGAAACAAATATATACTTTCCCCCAATTCCAGCTCTTAAACATAGGTAGTGCATAAAAGAGGCCATCAGAAAAGCAATGAGTTCTCAGATTAATTCCAGTTACCTTAAATGAATATCCTTGAGCTCTACTGCTGGACAGAAAGTAAATGTGTGTATTTCTCAGAGAGGCAGAGTATTGTGTAGAACAGTCAGAGAGAGAAAAAATTTGTATGTCTTTTTCAAATAGCAAAAGAGAGCATGTAAGTTATTCTCAGAGAGAGCATGAGTGTGTTTCTCACAGAGAGAAAAACAGAGAATGTGTGTGTTCCTTGGAACAACAGTTAGACAGGCACTGAGGGCCGGATTCTGTATAGGACGCTCGGTCTCAGCAGCCACCGAAGCGGCTTTAGAGAATCGCATCATGGCCTTTCCAAGTTTACAAGGCTAATAATGACTTATAGACCTTTTTCCAGGAATTGCCTAAACCAGGGGTGTCCAACCTGCGGACCAAGGGCGACTTGCGGCCCCATGAAGTATTTTGTATTGGCCCCGGTCGAGGGCGATGCACTGTTTTCCTCTGCTGCCCCCGGGTGTTTACCGTCTTGCCGGCTCCCTTCTCTGTCTTGCTGCAGCGTTTGCGCATTTGTGTGGCCCCATAAACATTTTTTTTGGCCAATGCGGCCCAGAGAAGCCAAAAAGTTGGACACCCCTTTCCTAAACCCCAATCAAACAACAAATTCCATGTCTTAAATGTGTGCTGAGTGAAAAATAAATCCCCAAATTGTTTTAAATGTCCTAGCTATCAGTTTCATATAGTGTTCCCCCCTATCATAGCACTATGTGAACGGGCAAAAGGCCATTCTACCCTACCCATGTTTTCAAAAATGTTTTTCATATTTCATTTCAGCCATATCTTCCTCAAGCTGGTTAGCATACTGGATTTGCCATATATACTCAAATACAAACCAATCCGTATATAAACCGAGGTAACCTTTTTCCCAAAAAAAGGAGGAAAAAAGATTCATTGAGGTTAGAAATTTGGGTATGTGAGTGTCATTTGTCATCCCCACCAGAACACTTGGCCTCAGTCACACATGCAGAAAGCAGAAAAAAAAAACCTTTTCAATTACAACTAAATTAAAAATGCTATCATATACAAATAAAACACACTATTGTACACAAATAAACTAAAATTACTATTGTACACAAACAAAATCCTAATATGCCACAGTACACCACATGAGGAACAGATAGAAATGCATTTCTTCCTGAACAGTCCAAAATATAAAAAAAACAACAGATGTTAATTTTCAAAGTTGACATATTTCAATCACTAATCAATCATTTTTCTACATTTATCTGGTGATTTTATTTTTCTGGTCATCATGTTCCATCTGTGATCTTAACTCTGTTTCCAAGACCTCCTTATGCTTTTGCTGTTTCTTTCCTCTCCTTCACTTTTTGCACTACATCCTTCTTTGGCTCTGATTTTCATATTCAGTTTTCTTCCATTTTGCTGCCTCCATCTCAAATCTATCTTTCCAACTCTTCCCCTTCCCTCCATCCATGTGCACCATCTCTTCCCTCCATCCATATGCCCCATCTCTTCCCCCTTCCCGCCACCCATGTGCTATCATCTCCTTCCTCTTGCTGCCCGTGGCCTCCCCTGCACCGTTCCTTTGCTGCAGTCCATACAAGCGGAAATAGGAAGTTGCTTCAGAAGGGTTGAACTGTGGCAAAAGAAAAGTAAAGAGGAGGCCAACCCAATGCTCTGTGCTGGGCTGGTGAAGGGCCTTGAGCATCTGCGCATATTCAAGGCTTGCTGGACTCCCTTTGAGAATCTTGGAGAGGGCAGAAGTCAGCAGGCCTTGAGCATGCGCAGATGCTCAAGGACCTTCAGCCTAACATAGAGCGTTGGCTTCCAGAGCATCTGGACTGTAAGTGCGATGTCGGTCTGGGGCAGGGGGAGCGGATAGTGGAGGATAGGAGTGCCAGTCAATAACAGGGGGTGAGATAGGAGTGCCGGTCATCAGGGAGGGCAATAGAGGCCAGTTATCGGTGGGGAGATAACAATAATAATAATAATAATAACAGCTTATATACCGCAATACCGTGAAGTTCTATGCGGTTTACAAAAGATTAAGCAAAGGTACAAATTGACTGACTTCAAGAGGGGAAGAAGAAAGAGAAGTAATTAGACAGGAAATTCATTGTTGAGGAGAAAAGTGATCAAAAGGACAGTAGGTCGCTATTGAGAGGAAAGAGATAAGTGGATCAGTTGTCAAGATGTTTTAGGAACAGGTGTGTTTTTAGACGTTTCCTAAATTCCTCATAAGTAGAGGGCGAAAGTAATTGTTCTAGGTCTTTACCCCATGATGCTGCTTGGTGTGAGTCATCAGTGGGGATAGCAGTGCTGGTCATCAGGAGGACGGAGAGATAGCTGTGCCGGTTATGGGAAAGGGGTGGAGGATAAAAGTGCCGGGCATCTGGAGGGGTGGAAAATATCATTGTTGGTCATCGTGTGGGAAGGGGAAGAAAAAAAGCACCATCATCCAAAGGAGGCTCGAATATAAACCGAGAACCCCATTTTTGGGCCCCCAAATCTCAGTTTATATTTGAGTATATAAAGTAAGAAAGATTTGTACAAGTTCCTGGAGGAAAAATCCATAGCGTGCTATTGAGACAGACGTGGGGAAAGCCACTTTTTTTGCCCTGGGATCAGTAGCATGGAATGTTGCTACTATATGGGTTTCTGCCAGGTACTGTGGCCTGGATTGGTCACTGCTGGAAACAGGAAACTGGGCTAGATAAACCATTGGTCTGACTGTTCTTAACCTGGTTAACCTTTCTTCTCAGGGAGGCATTCTGTCCCCTTTCTTATTACTCTGCACCTTTCAAGTTCCTTTATATCTTTTTTGAATACAGTACAGTGGTGCCTCGCATAACGGACGCCTCACACAGCGAACGCTGCGCACAACGAACTTTATGTCTTGATCCGTACAACGAACTTCGTTTCACACAACGAAGTCGCCCGAGCTGCATCCTTCCGCGCAGGCACTGCGCTTAACTGCCCTCTCTCCGCCTGGTTCCCTCTTGCCCCCCCCCCCCCGACTCCCCGACACGATCGGGGCAAGAGGGAGCTCAAGCCCTCTTGCCCCCCCCCGACTCCCCGACACGATCGGGGCAAGAGGGAGCTCAAGCCCTCTTGCCCCCCCCGCCTCCCCGACACGATCGGGGCAAGAGGGCGCTCAAGCCCTCTTGCCCCCCCCGACTCCCCGACACGATCGGGGCAAGAGGGAGCTCAAGCCCTCTTGCCCCCCCGACTCCCCGACACGATCGGGGCAAAAGGGAGCCCAAGCCCTCTTGCCCCGCCGATTCCCCAACTCCCCGACAATATCGGGCCAGGAGGGAGCCCAAGTCCTCCTGGCCACGGCGACCCCCTAACCCCACCCTGCACTACATTACGGGCAGGAGGGATCCCAGGCCCTCCTGCCCTCGACGCAAACCCCCCCTCCCCCCAACGACCGCCCCCCCCAAGAACCTCCGACCGCCCCCCCAGCCGACCCGCGACCCCCCTGGCCGACCCCCACGACACCCCCAACCCCCTTCCCCGTACCTTTCTGTAGTTGGCCGGACAGACGGGAGCCAAACCCGCCTGTCCGGCAGGCAGCCATCGACGGAATGAGGCCGGATTGGCCCATCCGTCCCAAAGCTCCGCCTACTGGTGGGGCCTAAGGCGCCGGGGCCAATCAGAATAGGCCCGGGAGCCTTATGTCCCTCCTGGGGGCAGGGCCTGAGGCACATGGTCGGGTTGGGCCCATGTGCCTCAGGCCCCGCCCCCAGGAGGGACCTAAGGCTCCCGGGCCTATTCTGATTGGCCCAGGCGCCTTAGGCCCCACCAGTAGGCGGAGCTTTGGGACGGATGGGCCAATCCGGCCTCATTCCGTAGATGGCTGCCTGCCGGACAGGCGGGTTTGGCTCCCGTCTGTCCGGCCAACTACAGAAAGGTACGGGGAAGGGGGTTGGGGGTGTCGTGGGGGTCGGCCAGGGGGGTCGCGGGTCGGCTGGGGGGGCGGTCGGAGGTTCTTGGGGGGGGGCGGTCGTTGGGGGGAGGGGGGGTTTGCGTCGAGGGCAGGAGGGCCTGGGATCCCTCCTGCCCGTAATGTAGTGCAGGGTGGGGTTAGGGGGTCGCCGTGGCCAGGAGGACTTGGGCTCCCTCCTGGCCCGATATTGTCGGGGAGTTGGGGAATCGGCGGGGCAAGAGGGCTTGGGCTCCCTTTTGCCCCGATCGTGTCGGGGAGTCGGGGGGGCAAGAGGGCTTGAGCTCCCTTTTGCCCCGATCGTGTCGGGGAGTCGGGGGGGCAAGAGGGCTTGAGCTCCCTCTTGCCCCGATCGTGTCGGGGGGTCGGGGGGGGCAAGAGGGCTTGAGCTCCCTCTTGCCCCGATCGTGTCGGGGAGTCGGGGGGGGGCAAGAGGGCTTGAGCTCCCTCTTGCCCCGATCGTGTCGGGGAGTCGGGGGGGCAAGAGGGCTTGAGCTCCCTCTTGCCCCGATCGTGTCGGGGGTGCAAGGGACCACACGGAGTCACCCACCGTACCACCCGATTCGGGTAAGCGCAGGTATCGGTGGGTGGCTTATTTGCGGGGGGGTGCCTTATTTTACATTTTTTTCTAAAAAGGGGGGGCTGTCTTATTTGATGGCCCTGCCTTATCATGGGGAAACACGGTAGAAAAAAAAAAAAAATGAACAGTTAAGTCCCAGTTTTTGCCGCTGAGACTCTGCCCTCTCACTGTAAAATTAGACTCTACTTAGTCTGTCTTTAAATTTAAAAAATGTGTGTTGTTTTAAAAAACAATTATGTTTTTAGATGTATCTAAATAAAAATAATAACCAAAAATTTATCTTTTTTTATGTCATCTTAGCATATTTTATGCTACAGAACGAATTATTTTTTTTAACATGTATTCCTATGGGAAAACGCGTTTCACACAACGAACGTTTCACATAACAAACTTGCTCCTGGAACGGATTAAGTTCGTTGTGTGAGGCACCACTGTATTCTAGATGTGCTTGCATCATGGATCAAAACAGAGGCACTGTAATATCTTTTGTTAGATTCTCCATCCCTTTTCTAACAACTCCTAACATCTGCTTATTGACTGCCATTGCACACCGAGTAGATTTCTATGTATTGTCCACAGTGACTCCAAGATCCTGTACCGAGGTGGTGGCTTCCAACAATAAGCTCAGGATCATGCATCCAAAATTATAATTATTGTTCCTTAAAAGCATCACTTTGTATTTGTCCACATTCAATTTAATCTGTCATTTAAATACCTGGCCCCCCTGTTTCACCAGGTCCTCCTAAAACTTCTCAACTTAAGATTGGAAATGACACACAATTATTAAAAGTTGTTAAATAAAAACATAAAAGTTGCCATGATGGGACAGGCCGAAAGTCCATCAAATCCAGTATCCTGTTTCTAACAGTGGCCAACTCAGGTCACAAGTACCTAGAAACATCTCAAAGAGTAAAACTAATTTTATGCTGCTTATCCTAGGAATAAGCAGAGGACTTCCCCAAGTCAATCTTAATGCTGGTTTATGGACTTTTCTTTTAGGATGTTATCTAAATCTTTTTTAAACCCTGCTAAGCTAACAGCTTTTATCACATTCTCTGGCAATGAATTTCACAGTTTAATTACATGTTAAGTGAATAAATATTTTCTCTGGTTTGTTTTGAACCTACTACTTAGTAGCTTCATTGCATGCCCCCTTTTGGAAAGAGTAAACAATGTTTTACTCAATGTTTTATTCACCTCTATCGTATCTTCCCAGAGCCCCACACAAAGTCCATTGCTCTGAGGATGTACTTTTGTGTTCACTTTTGGAACTCAAAGCTAGAAGTGGTTCAGAAAAGAGCAAACACAATAGTAAAGGGTCTGCTCTGGAAAACACAGGCTTATATTAAGATTTATTGCCAGATTTGATGAGAAAGACTTAAGGTTTAAACTCTGCATACCTCAGAGGAGAGGAAGGACAGGGGGACACATGATAAGCCATGTAAATAATTGAAATATATTAATGAATAAAAACCCCTTTGCTAAATGCATTAAAGGACATCATATGAAGCTGTAAGCAAGTAGCTCAGAAGAAATTCCATGGCATTTTTTTCCAAGAAAATGATGGTCGGAACCTGAAATGCCCTCCCAGTGGTGGTAAAAACAAAAACTTTGGTGGAAATGGAAAAAGAGTGGAGTACACCTTAGAGCAGACATGGGCAACTCCGGTCCTCGAGGGCCGGAATCCAATCAGATTTTCAGGATTTCCCCAATGAACATGCATTGAAAGCAGTGCATGCAAATAGATCTCATGCATATTCATTGGGGAAATCCTGACAACACGACTGGATTCCGGCCCTCGAGGACTGGAGTTGCCCATGTCTGCATTAGAGGGTCTCTAAAGGATGATCCCTAAAGGGAAAAAGAGTGGAAAACAGGCAAGGAATACTTCAGCCCAGACCAGTAGAGAAAGGACCTTTTGGCATTTCCAAGAAAGCGTGAGAAGTAACCTTTCAACAGTAACGACATCACTGGGCAGACCGGATGGGCCCCATCATTCTTTATCTGCTATCACTAACTATGCTACTATACAACATGTGTGTTTATAAATAACGAAACACTTATGAAGTCAGCCACTCTGTCATTTTCGTAAGTGTTTTGTCTAAAGAAAAATAATAATAATTTTACCTCAGTTCTACTTATACCTCCCTCTTTTACTAATGCAGGGCTGCCCAAGTCCGGTCCTTGAGATCTACTAGAAGGCCAGGTTTTCAGGATATCCGCAATGAATATGCATGGGAGAGATTTGCCTGCACTGCCTTCTTGGTATGGAAATCTCTCTCATGCATATTCATTGTGGATATCCTGAAAACCTGGCCTGCCAGTAGATCTCGAGGACCGGACTTGGGCAGCCCTGTACTAATGCGTAGCATGGGTTTTAGCACCGGCAGTGGCGGTAACTGCTCTGGCGCTCATAGGATCCGGTGTCAAGAGCTGGCGCTAAAACCCGTGCGACGCGTTAGTAAAAGAGGGGGATAATTTGGCAGTTCTCTTTGAAAGCCACATATTTCCAGAAAAGGGGAATGATCTAGGGCAGGGGTAGGGAACTCCGGTCCTCGAGAGCCGTATTCCAGTCGGGTTTTCAGGATGTCCCCAATGAATATGCATGGCAAGCAGTGCATGCAAATAGATCTCATGCATATTCATTGGGGAAATCCTGAAAACCTGACTGGAATACGGCTCTCGAGGACTGGAGTTCTCTACCCCTGATCTAGGGGTATGCCAAAGACAGAACAAAATCTGATATGTTGAGCAGCGAATATATGTATAAACTATTTATCCAGTGCATTTTCATGCTACCCTACTGAGGCATGAGATATTACCTCCCTTGAATGCAAATCTATCTTATGCATATTCATTAGGGATATTCTGAAAACCTAACAGGTTGATGCCTTTAAGAACTGAACCTATTCAACCCTGAATTAAACCATTGAATATATTTTTCAAGATTAAGGGTAGCTAACAATAGCATGCCGTATTTAGGGGTCATTTTACTAAGGCATCTAACCAATTTAGCGCATGCTAAATGCTAACACATCTATAGAATATAATGGGCATGTTGACATTTAATGTACGCTAAATTGGCTAGCTAACCTTTTCACTTTTTCTTCATACAAGAGGAGTTCCATCCCCTTTATCATTTTGGTTGTTCTTCTTTGAACCTTTTCTAATTCCACTATATCTTTTTTGAGATACAGTGACCAGATGAGGTTGCACCATAGAGCGATACAAAAACATTATCACATTCTTAGTCTTATTTACCATCCCTTTTCCAATACAGTGATGCCTTGGAATTCAAACTTAATTTGTTCCAGAACCCCGTTCGAGTTCTAAGACAATTTTCCCCATTGAAAATAGAAACTGGATTAATCCGTTCCTGGGTCCCACAAACTCAAATTTTAACAGTAAATACACTGGATTTTAAGGTAAAATATTAACAAATATTCCAAAGCAGCATTCAGATTCTGGGGCAGAAACACACACATACAAAGTGCAGGGCGTTCGGATTCCAAAGCATAATTCGTATTCTGGGGCAAAATTTACTACAAAAAAGGTTCGGATTCCAAAGCATTCGAGTTCTGGGGCGTTCGGATTCCAAGGTACCACTGTAATTCCAATCATCTTGTTTGATTTTTTTTTTAGTTGCTGCCACACATTGGGTGGAAGGTTTGGCATATTGTTTACAATGACACACAGATCTTTTTCTTGGGTGCTGACCCCAAAGGTGGATCCTAGCATCTGGTAACTATAATTTGGGTTATTCTTCTCAATGTGCATCACTTTGAATATGTCCACATTAAATTTCATCTGCCATTTGGATACTCAGTCTTCCAATTTTCTACGGTCTGCCTGAAATTTTTCACAGTCCACATGAGTTTTAACAACTTTCAACAGTTTAGTGTCAGCTGAAAATGTAATCATCTCACTCGTCGTTCCAATTTCCAGTAGCACCAGTCCCAGTTACCTGTGGCACTCCACTATTTACCCTTCTCCATTGAGAAAAATGGCCATTTAATCCCACCCTGTGTTTTCTATCCAATAATCAATTCCTAATCCATAACTGAACATTGCCTCCTTTCCCATGGCTCTCTAATTTTATCAGGAGATTCTCATGAGGAACTTTGTCAAAAGCTTTCTGAAAATCTAGATACACTAAATCAACTAGCTCACCTTTATCCACATGTTTATTCATACCTTCAAGGAACTGAAGTAGATTGGTGAGGCCTACATTGGCTGAACCCATGCTGACTCTGTCCCATTAAAACATGTTTGTCTACGTGTTCCACAATTTTATTCTTTATAATTGTTTCCACTATTTTTGTCTGGGACTGAAGTCAGACTTTCCAGTCTGTAATTTCTCAGATCTCCCCTGGAACCCTTTTTAAAATTCAGAGTAACACTGGCCTCCCTCAAATCTTCAAGTGCTACAGACAATTTTAGCAACAGGTTACAGATCACTAATAGCAAGTCAGCAGTGCATTTGAAAGACTAGGATCATACACCACATTCTGTGGCTTAGGGGTAAGGGTCATTACTAGTATGGTTTGTGCAGAAGTAGTCCACTGGAGACACTGCCCCCAGCAAGTGGAAATTCTGCATTACGGATGGCTAGACATATTTATCCATATATAGTACCATGTCAGCAGGAAATCTGATAGGGATGGGCAGCCAGAAAACTTTCATTTATGTCATTTACAGAATTTTTTTGTTTCACTCTTTTTCATTTGGTCATTTCATCCTTTGTCGATAATAGTGCAGTCTTGAAAATAATGTGCACCATGTGTAGTAAGGGCACACTATTTGAGAAGGAGGTTATATTCTTTTCCCAATAGGATGCACAGATACCCAGTGGCATAGTAAGAGGGCAGTCCACCCCGGGCTTCCTAAGGTGTGGCAACCCTCCTCCTCTCCGCCCCCACTCCCCCTGCCATTCCCCATACCTTTTTTTACTTCCCTGGTGTGAGGTTACTACCCATGTCGGCATCAGTGCTCTCTCTCTCTGATGCCACTTCCGGGACCGGCGTCTAGGAAGTGACATCGAAGGGTGAGCCGACAGTAACATGGGCATGCTGCTCACGCCGGAGAAGTAACAAAGGTATGGGGAAAGGGAAGGGGGGCACAGGCGGCCAGGGAAGAGGGTGGGGGAGGGGCAGCACCGCCCCGGCACCACTCACCCTTGCTACGCCATTGCATACACTCTAGAACAGGGGTGGGCAACTCGGGTGGTTCTCGAGGGCCGGAATCCAGTTGGGTTTTCAGGATTTCCCCAATGAATATGCATGAGATCTATTTGTATGCACTGCTTTCAATGCACATTCATTGGGGAAATCCTGAAAACACGACTGGATTCCGGCCTTCAAGGACCGGAGTTGCCCACCCCTGCCCTAGAATAAGCACACACAAGCACGGTGGTTCACTAGTGGGAAAGAGTTCATCATCTTTCCAAAGCGATGCACTCTTTCCACATACAGCCAGATTCAGTAAATGATGTCCAATGTTAGATACCATTAAAAGCCATGCTAAGTGCCAATTCTATACATACAATACAATCTTTATTTGTATACTGCCAATACCTCCATGAAGTTCACAGTGGTTTACATAAGTAAGTATGGTGATACAAATTAGAGAATGACACGGTGACAAAATTCATCACCGTCCCCGTCCCCGCGGATAACCGCGGGAAACCATCTTCATGTCATTCTTTAAGGAGAGAGGGAAGAATGAGAGTATGAATGGCCACAAAGCTTTGCTTTGAAGAATGCTGGTGTAGAAGGACTGAGGTTGAAACAGACACTACAGAATGACAGTCTCTGGTATCCAGAGCAGATATTGTGATGTCATAATGCCTCATTCCACCAGTGCCTAAGAGCCAATCACATCAGTGATGTCACAATGGCTTCATTTTCCTTGGCTCACATAAGAATCAGAGTATGAATGGGCTCAGCCACTGACCCGCAAGCTTTGCTTTGAAGAATGCTGGTATAGAAGGACTGAGGCTGAAATAGACACTAAAAAATGACATGGGATTATTACCCGTGGTTATCTGCGGGGACGGGAACAGTGATGAATTTTGTCACCGTGTCATTCTCTAATACAAATTAAAAACAAGTATTTACAATATTTAGGAATTATTTGTGACAAATTCTTCAAAAAGATAGGTCTTGAGGTCTTTTATGAAACATTTCAAATTAGATTGCTGGTTAATATTAGTTGGTAATGCTTTCCACAGTTTTGCTGCTTGATATGCCCAAGTTCTGTTGTATCTAATGTTCCTAAAAACTGGATACCGAAAAGTATCATTGTTTCTTAGATTCAAAGATAGGTTATTAAAAAATTTAACAAGATGTGATATCTAATCAGGAGTTTATGCAAACCGTTTTTTAAATAGTATTTTTAAAGTATTTTCCCTTCTATAGGTAGCCAGTGTAATTCACGTAAATAAGGTGTAATCTTATTGCTTTTCTTCAACCTGAACATTAATCTGATGGCTGTATTCTGTAGCTTTTGTAGTTTTTTTAATTATAAATTTAGGGCAATCTAAAAAGGTGACATTGCAATAGTCCAGTTGAGACAAAACTAAAGATTATACTAACAGGCGGAATTGATAATTATCTAAGTACTTTCTAATCCTTCTAAGTTTCCAGAAAAGATCAAAAGACTTTTTTTTTATTAACAAGTTGACCTGAGGTAATTGTGAAAGGTTGTGATCAAAATGAACTCCTAATATTCTTATTACTTTAGCCAGTGGATAATTCATCTTATTTATGGTTAATACCCCAGTTTCACAATTCATATTAGGATGACTTAGTGCTAATCAACCTTTATAGAATATTAGTATGGATTCCTGCACTCAATTTTGGGCGCAAGGACTTATGCACATGTAACTCCTAATTAGCGTCTAATTGCCTAATTAGTTTAAGCACACATATGGGATCTGTGACCTATATTGAATCCAATGAATAGTGCCCACTAATTGCAAAGAGGGCACACTATAATCGGCAAATAACAATACACAAATGGCCAGTATCAGTAAACAGTGCTTAAATTTAGGTGCTGGGAAAAATCCATGCTAAGCACACTTGTATAAAGCAGTGGATCCCAACCCTGTCCCGGAGGACCACCAGCCAGTCGGGTTTTCGGGATAGCCTTAATGAATATGCATGAGAGAGATATGCATACAGTTGAAGTGACAGGCATGCAAATCTGCCCCATGCATATTTATTAGGACTGTCCTGAAAACCTGACCGGCTGATGGTCCTCCAGGACAGGGTTGGGAACCACTGGTATAAAGGATTTGTGCACGATTTGTATAAAGCAGGTGTGCCCACACTTTTTTGGCTTTCGAGCTACTTTTAAAATAATCAAATCAAAATGATCTACCAACAATAAAATTTAAAAAAAACCACAAAGCATACTGCAAGCAGAAAAAATGTTAAATTATCATTTATATTCAGGGAGTTTTTCAAAGAGGTCAAGTCAGATGACTTTAAAATATTCAATGTCACCTCAGTACCAACTATACAAAAATAGACAAATATACCATCTCCCTTTTTACTAAATCGTGATAACGGATTTTAGCGCAGGGAGCTCTCAACGCTCATAGGCTCCCTGCGCTAAAATCCGCTACTGCGGTTTAGTAAAAGGGGGCCATAGTGCAAAATATAGACAGCAGAAAGAAATTCTCAAAATGGACACATTTTGATCACTAAATTGGAAACAAAATCATTTTTCCTACCTTTGTTGTCTGGTGATTTCATGAGTCTCTGGTTGCACTTCTTTCTGACTGTGCATCCAATATTTCTTTCCTTCTTTCTGCCTCCTGCATGATTCCCCAACCAACATCTCTGTCCTTCCATGAGTCCAACTTTTTCTTCCTTTCTCCCTGCCTGCCCCCCGACACACTCCATTCCCTCCTCCAACTTTTTCTTCCTCTCTCCCTGCCCCCTTTCTTTCTTTCTCTCTGCATGTTTCTTTCTGTCTCCCTCCCCCCCTTTCTTTCTTTCTATCTTTCTGTGTCCCTGTTCTGCCTTCTTCTTTCTGTCTCCATGTCTTTCTTTCTCTCCGTCTCCCCTTTCTTTCTCCCCAAGCCACCGCTGGGGCTGTCGTCTGGGAACAGGCCCCAAACCACAGCCGCCATCTGGGAACAGGCTCCCAAACTTCCATTGCTACAAAGTTCTCCCTGTTCCCCAAAGCCACAACAGGCCAGCAGCGACTGCAGAAGCGTCGTGCCCACCAGCCTTCCCCCGAAGTCAATTCTGACATCGGAGAGGATTTTCCGGGCCAGCCAGGCAGCGATTGGCTGGCCTGGAACTTCCTCTCCGACATCAGAATTGACATGGGGGGGAGGGGAGGCTGGTGTGCCCGGTGCTTCTGCAGTCGCTGCTGGCCTGTTTTAGCATCGGGGAAGCAGGGAATGCAAAGGCAACACGAGTCTATCACGTTGCCTTTGCGATCTACTAGTCGATGGCGATCGACCTTTTGGGCACCCCTGTATAAAGTATTCCCACACCTAACTTTTGGTCTGGTAAAACTTGGTGTAAATGCTGATGCCCAAATTAGGCATGCTGAGGCAGCATTCTATATGAACACAAGTAGCTTTTCAAAATACCCTCTAACACACCCATGCCCTCCCATGGCCATGCCCATTTTGAGTTATATACTATAACAGTTAGGTGCTATGACTTGTAAAACAGTGCAAGCTTAATGGGTGCCAATGAACGTCAATAAAATCCAATTGATGCTAATTGGCTCATTACCCTATTCATTTGTGCATGTATCTCAGGAATGTACCCAAATTTTGGCATGCAAATCTAGGCACCACATATAGAATCCAGGGGAAAATGTAATCTTGTGCTGCTTATTTTTATTTGGCAATGATATTCAACGACATGGGATAAGTTGTTGACAGTTCCTATGTTGTTGCAAATGACAGCCCATCGCCAGTGTCTGCATGCATTACTGTTTATGAGCTCCAGAAGGAAGATCTATTTGGCTTAATGCAAATATAAAGAAAAGCATTAGCAGAGATCATACCAAATGAACACTGATTTAAAAGTGTAGTACAATGTTGCCATGAGCAAAACACATCCTTCTGAAGGCAACAGATAAGAAATCCTTAAAATGGACATGTATATACATTCTCCCACCAAAAAACCAAATTAGCTATTTTCATCCTTGCAATGCAATCTTCCCTTCCACACAGACCTGGAAAGATATTAGCATTAACCCATTCATTTGCACGTTTGTTTTTCTTTTTAGATTTATCTTGATGCTATGTTTGCATTTATTTATTTTTTTTCTCAGATGTTTTAAGTGTATGAGATGGTTTGCTTATATTTTGCCCTGATGTGTTTGGTTTTCAAAGAATGGCATTGCTACTATTGGTTCTTTGTGAAATTTTGTCCGCGTTGTGTGTTAAACTGTAAAGCACAGACTTTTACAAAATCATGGAAAGATATATGCTCATATAGAAACACAATGAGCTCCTTTTCCAAAGGTGCGCTAGCGTTTTTAACGCACGCACCAGATTAGCGTGCGCTAGCCAAAAATCTACTGCCTGCTCAAAAGGAGGCGGTAGCGGCTAGTGCACGGGGCAATTTAGCGTGCGCTATTCCGCACGTTAAGGCCCTAGTGCGCCTTTGTAAAAGGAGCCCAAAAAGGAGCCAAACTATCAAAAAAGTTTGGATCTTGCAACCAGGGCTGTGGAGTCGGAGTCGAGGAGTCGGAGTCGGAGGAAATTTCGGGTACCTGGAGTCGGAGTCTGAAGTACAAAAAACTGAGGAGTCGGAGTCGGAACATTTATCTACCGACTCCATTTTTGAACTTGGCATACCAATCACGAACAATTCTTTCAGCTATAGCACCCACTATATACACAGCACAAATGTTGCGAGCAGCTTAGAACCTTGATTAAAAGCAAAAAGAAGGTGGTGTCGAAAATGCTCATTTCTCTCAACTTGACATTCCATTTTAACGATCTGAAAATTAACCAGTGCTGTGGAGTCGGAGTCAAGGAGTCGGAGTCGGAGGAAATTTCGGGTACCTGGAGTCGGAGTCTGAAGTACAAAAAACTGAGGAGTCGGAGTCGGAACATTTATCTACCGACTCCACAGCCCTGCTTGCAACAGAGCACCAATCACCACAGAAAGTTCTGCCAAATACCTTTTTTTTTATCAAGCTGTCCAGGAAACAGCATCCAGCAGAATAAAGGTTTTGCTTAGTACTTGATGAAACAGCATACACCGACATACCACCCATCATGTCAAAACTTGAGAACCAATGCACAATCAAACTCCTAAGCCAATCAGTTTCTTTTCTTATCCAGTGTTTCTACAAGATTGTCTACTGTGGGGTACTATTCAGCTAGTGGAAATCACCAGTGTTTTTTCATTTTTTTTTTAATGCTAGCCATTTTTTACAGAAATTATGCCCAGATATTCAATGCTGGGTTGTATCTTGCGGACATTATAAAGATAAGTTTCTGTTTATAATGATTCATCCAATCACTACCGCTCAATTTAAACCTTAAACGGCTATATGGGAGTTCAGAGTCCACCATTTCATTCGAAATTGGAAAACGTGGTAATCTTCATTATTCCCTTTATAGCTTTACTACTGTTATTTTCTATTTTCTTTTTAGATTAACTGATTAGTTCAGGGGTGTCCAATGTCGGTCCTCGAGGGCCGCAATCCAGTCGGATTTTCAGGATTTCCCCAATGAATATGCATTGAAAGCAGTGCATGCGAATAGATCTCATGCATATTCATTGGGGAAATCCTGAAAACCCGACTGGATTGCGGCCTTCGAGGACCGACATTGGACACCCCTGGATTAGTTTAATATCACTTAGCTTTTAGCCTTGCTGGTTCCCCTTCCCGACGCGTTTCACCTATCTTTCTCAAGGTTGGAGGAACATTACTTTGAAGTTAAACTTTCCCATCTATATTTGCCGCTGGCGATCTTTGGGACCTTTAAGGTTTAAATTGAGCGGCAGTGATTGGATAAGTTTGTATTTCAAGTGAGTTAGAAAAGTTTGGAGGATATATTGATTCATGACTTACACGGTGGAAACTTTCTTTCATTAGGACATGTGGGCTTAAACGATTTCATACTTAACATTTTTGAATCCTCAATTTTTATCTTTGCACACAGCACTTTTGGAAATGTTTAAAAAAATGATTAAAAAGCAGGGTGGCAACAAGTGATGTTTGTGGGTAGACCCTGCAGTGTGCTCTAGGTTGCACAAGAACTGTGCACATACCCAGGTGAACTCCTTAACTACAGATAGGAGGTGCCCATAGACTGATAAACTACCTGCTAGTGAGTAATTGATAATCACAATGACAGTGTAATTTGTTATATGCAGGGTTCTGTGTGCAAACTAGAGACTCAAGAGCAGGTCTTTTGTAGTAGCATTAAATATCTGGGTATATGTGGATGGACGGCACTTACTTGATAAGTGTCAATATTCAGCTCTTAACTGGTTCAGTTAAACCGAAGAAAGATAGGTATACTTTTAACACAGTCCTATTTGCTCAGTTAACTTAAACCTGTTAAGAGCTGAATATCGGCCCTTATCTGGTTAAACATTAACTCTGCTCCAGACTGCCCACTCAATTGCCAGTTTTGGCTTTAGCAGTTAGAGGAGATACGCAAAGGTGCTATCCCAAGTGTTGCTGAATATTCTTTTGGGGCTCGATAAGAACGATAACCAGATAAGTGTCTCTTAATCAGTTAACTCACTTTGTGTATGAACTCCTGTAATATTTGGATTATCTCAGAGAATGACTTCTAATTATGTACAGGAGTATACAGCGAGTGGGCTTCAATAATGAACTATAAGATAGCATTTCCTTAAAATGAAAAAAGGGAGGGCCAGTTCTCTTAACATGAAGGGAGACACAAAAGAAATACAAGAAAAAAAAATGCCGACTGAGTGGTGAATACCTGGAACACACTTCCAGTAAGAAAGGGAGGGCCAAAAGAACTGTAGATCTGAAGCATGCAATCTGTATAATTATCTGGATTGCGACTTATGGAGCGAATATTGCAAGGTCCACCATCATGTGTCACCTACAGATTTTGTAACTATATAACTGCACCAGTATAGTAGCTGATGGCAGACAGATGTCAAAATCACCCATCTGGTTGCTCAGTAAGGTAGTCAAGAAAACCACCTCCAGTCTATTTAGACTGCGCCCCATGCCTTCATTCAAAATTTTAACCGTGCTTCAAGCAGGGTAAACCGTTGTCTTCTTAGACAAAGAAAATAGTCATTTCACTGCTGTTTTGAGCTGGAGAATTCAATGTTTGCTTTCTATACTCTTCCCATTAAGAGATCTTCTGTGTATATCCAACTCCTTTTAGAATTTAATCACTGTTTTTGTTTCCACTGCTTTCTGCTGACAAGCGTTCCAGACACCCACTACCCTTCCGTGATAAAAACAAATGCTTTCTAATGTTACATCTGAGTCTACCTTCTTGCAGTTTCAAATCATGTCCCCTAGTTCTACTGCTGCCTTCTCTTCAGCAAAGAATTTGTTTCTTGTGCATTAATACTTTTCAACTGTTTAAATATCTGTAACATATTTCAATTTTTCTTCTAGGGGATCAGTTATCTTGTGTGTCTTGGTACACACCCCACACCATATTGGTTGTTTTTCTCTGAGTTGTCTCTAGCCTCCTTATATCCTTAATAAGATATGGTGTCCAAAACTGAACACAATTGCTCTGGCCCTGCTTTCATGCAGGCAGGGTGTCTATGTAGTGAATGTATAAACAGTGTGTTTAATTGACTCAATGTCCTAACATGTTCTGTTGCAGCCATTGGGCTGAGCACTCCTGCTTCCAGTGTGCTTTCCTACAGCCCTGTGGCTGGAGCCCACCCTTCTCTTCTGTTGTATTCAGAGAAGACTTTATATTAGATAGCACAAGACAACAGAGAAGCATAGGACAGGCATTGTTTCCACATTCGGTTTTTTACCTTTAATTCTGTTAGCCCAGATATAAGTTGGTGAGAGAGTTGGCGCATGGTCAGATATAACTTGGTGAGAGAGTTGGCGCATGGTGTCATCCTACACAGAGTCTGTGTGACAATGCACTCCTGTCTTTCCCTATATCTAGGATGTGCCAGTAGTAGTGTGGATTCTGTGAGAGAAGTAATCCCAACTCCATTGGCTCCCTTTTGAAGCTAGAGTCATCTTTAAATTCAGCTGCTTTTGTTATAAAGCACTCTTTGGATTACTACCATCATACTTATCCTCCCAATTAAATCTATTCACATCAAGCAAGAACACAAGAAACTCAGGCATGTTCATGTACCCTACTCCGAAAATCTGCCGTTTTAAAAGTTTTTTAAACAAAACTCCAACCTTTCAAGCGGGGAGAATGAACTCTGGATGCATTCTCCGATTGCCCACTCCTAATCTTACTATGAGTTTAGAAAATCACTGAAAATCTATCTGTTTGGTAAATTTATGTGATGACTTTATTTTGTATCACTTTACATTGTATCATGTTGTATTTTATTGTATTGTATTGTATTCTACTGATTTCTTGCATCTTCACTGATTTGCCTCAGTTCTCTTGTTGTGAACCACCCGGAACTTCTGGTTGGGCGGTATATAAGAAATAAAATTATTATTATTATTGAGAACAACTAAACTGTAAGTCTGTTAATTTCTTTATTTTTAAGTTATATTAAAGAAACTTGTTCAAGGAAACACGGTGTTCAGTCTGATGACATTAAGGGCTACAGTTTTAATGAGTTTATCTGTCTGGGATCTTCTAAGAGAAAACCAGTCACATAGTAATTCAACTTAAATCTTAACGATAACCTTGGACTTTAGGAGCCAGCTCTGTGGATGCTGTAGATGCTTGAGCACCCCCTAATATTGAACAAACTCCTTGATTTTGTCCAAGAAGATGTAAATTCTGTTGGGTTTAGCACCCCGATAATTTCAAAAAGTTGGCTCCTATGCCTTGAACAAGGGCATTATCACCTTTATTCTGCTGGTTATGCTTCCCTCCAGTTTTTGGCCACTCCTTGTCACACTGTGAAAGTGCACACATACTTTCACTTGGAAAATTTCCTCATGAAAAAGGGCCTATAGGAATCTGCAACTAATTTTTCTATGGGTTCTTTCCCCATAACAACTATAGCAAACGCACTGCAGTGATCCTAGTTCCTCCCCCCCCCCCCCCCCAAGAAAGCCTCTGCTGTATAAGGGTATAAGTCTTATACAGTTTGTTGTGGACCTTTTACTCACACATGGGATCGATAATCATATTAGCCCTATTCTTATAAAACTAATTTGGCTTCCGATTGAGTTTCATTGTCAGTTTAAGATACTCTTACCCGCTGTGCTCTTTATGAAGGTACTTCTTCTTGTTTGATTTCTCCTATTGTCTCTGGTTATTTCTTATGTTCTACCTATGAACATTATTTATTTCTTCTATCACCATTAGAGGCACATTTAACTCGCCACTCAACTTTTTTTCTTTATAGCTTCCCTATGTTTTACCTACAATTCTTCGTAAAGAGTTATCCCCCAAAAAACGTTTAAACCCTATCAAAAACACATTTCTTTACCATAGCTTTAAGTTCCCAGTCTCGATAGGCTATTGTGAGATTCTTCTTGGTATGAGTGTATTCTGTCCTGTCAGTGTTGAAGGATTTCTGATTAATTAAGTTTAAATATGCATAACAATAAACATTTTCAAATACTTCATTTCTATAGATAATTAGCTTTTGAAAATTTCCCTCAAATGGTTCATAGTGGCCATAACATGGAAGAACTTCCCGGATTTCTGTAAGAATTCCGATAGCACAGCAAACCAAGCTATGAGTGTCAAATGGTGGCACAGTGGTTCGAACTACAGACTCAGCGCCCTGAGGTTTGGGGTTCAAATCCCACGCTGCTCCTTGTGACCCTGGGCAAGTCATTTAATCCCCTATTGCCCCAGGTACATTAGATAGAATGTGAGCCCACCGGAACAGATAGGAGAAAATGCTTGAGTATCTGAAAGTAAAGCACTTAGGCTATAACTAGCATATAAAAAATAAGTGGCCCTATGCATCTCCCTAGGGATGAGCTAGGCGCCTGAAATGTAGGCCAGCAAAATGCTGGTCTACATTTCAAATAGACATGGACACTAAACTGATCATGGCAAGGAAAACTCCCTGCTGCTATGAGCGGCCACAGCAGGGAATCCCCAAATCCCACAAGTCGGCCGACAGGAGGGATGCCCACTTCCTCCTGCTGCCACCCCCGAAGCCTCCCACACTGTCTGCAGCAGAAGGATGCTCATTCCCTCCTGCTGGTACCCCCAAAACAAGCCCCGGTAGGATGGATACCCAATCTCTCCAGCCAAAAACCCTAAAACAATCTCTGGCAGGAGGTATGTCCAATCCCTCCTGCCGGCACCACCACAACATCCCCAGCAGGAGGAATGCCTACTCCATCTGGCCGGCAGACCCGCCTCTTCAGAATGGTGGGCCTTCCCTTTCCCGGTGCATCCTGGGATGCAACAGGGAGGGTCCTAAGGCCCTGATTGGCCTAGGCACCTAAGGCCCCTCCCCTAAGAGAAGCTTTAGGCACCTGGGTCAACCGGAGTATTAAGTCTTCTTCCCAGTGAGAAATGTCCGATGGAAATTGTCTTGGTGGTTACTGACCTAGAACTGCAATGCTCACACTAAGCAAGACTATCTAATGTCTATTCATTCAGGGGGTTTTGGGGTGAAGAGTAGAGGTTCAGGGTCAATGGAAGCATATGAGACATCCCTTGTGAATCTTCAACCTTGTGCCCTCCCCTTTCAATTAACTTTCAGGCTACTAGGCCCCATCTTGCATAATTTTAATAATTAAACAAACAATTATAATCACCCCAATACCAGTCATCCCAGATCAATCCTGAAAAATGAATAATTAGACATCATACATATTTATTAACTGCCTTTTATGAAGTGATTTCCCCAAGGTGATTTATATTGAATTGTAGGCAGGTACAATAAGCATTTCCCCCTTTCTGTCCTGGTGGGGTCACAATCAAACTATGGTACCTGGGATAATGGAGGATTAAGTGAATTGCTCAGAATCACAAGAAGCAGCATTGGGATTAAACCCACAACCTCAGAGTATTAAGGCAGCAGCTCTGGCCACTAAGCCACTCCTCCACTCCATATAGCAAAAATTCTAAAAGTAATTTTCCAGGGTACAAGGCCATTTCAAATTTTCCACCTTTCCTATAGCTAAAACTACATGCCTGATGGTTCTTTGAGAGTTTGTATGGCTGCCAGGACACATTGTTTTGCTCAGAGTGCAGCTTTCCTTTGCCGCCCCTAAAAACTGCCTCCCTAGGCAACCTTCTAGTTTGTCTAAGGGTTAAGCCAGCCCTGAGTGACCACGTTGTAGATATTATTCCCCAACAACTGGTCTGAAAATAACTAAATTGAAAGCTGAGATGGGGAGGGAAGTTCGGAAGTTGTGTCTACCTCAACCAAACAGTTTGCTGTCCAATAATGCAAACATGCTAGCAGGAAAAAAAAAATAAAAAGCAAGTATAAAATTAATAACAAACATGATTACTTCCTTTAGGCAGATCAAAAGATATTTCCTACAGGATGCTTTTGTAGAAGAAAACCTTTGCTCCAAAGAACATTAAAAAAAAAAAACCAAAACAACACAATAACCACGTCAGTTAGTCATTACTGTCTGGTGGCTTCTGACCAAGAACAGATTTTACTTGCTTTCAGGGTTCCTAAAATACTTTATGAATAACAAAGATCACAACAAACAAAGGGGAAAGCTATTCCTTTTTTCTCAAATCCAGGCCACACAGTTAAAGCAAACACAGAAGGCTTGAATCTGTAAACGGCGCCATAAGTTAGGCAGCGATAGGCACCCTGCTGCCACCAATTGCTTTCATTGGCTTTAATTGGCGTGATGATTGACCATGCCGTTAAAAAAACATTTTAAATAAAAAAGTAGGTATCTAAATCACATGTACAGCAAGGTGCCTGGCATTACATAAAGTCAAAGTAGGCATGGTTAGGGGCCAGCAGACAAGGTGCCAGAAGACAAGATTCTCAAAAGAACTTAGGCATCAGCAATGTAGGCCAATTTAGGCGGGATTTTAGATGTATTTCTGTTTCAATTATGAGCCCCCCATAACTTTTATGTTCCCTAATTAAGATGAATTTTCAGCTAAAAATATCCCGTCAGGCTGAAAATAACATATACAATGTTCCCCCGGTCATTCGCGGTCCCAGTCATTCGTGGTATTTTTCAACTGCGAACCACCGACCAGGAGAGGACAGCTGGTAAGGCCTGACTTTAGTGCAGGAAGAGGCGGTCGGAACATACAGCGAGTGATTTCCTTCACTTGCCGGCGCTCCGGCTGCTCTCTCCTGCCTCTCCCGCTGCCCTCTCCAGTCTCCCCCACAAAAAAACGTATTCACGTTTTTTTCAAGATTCGCGGGGGTTCCTGGAAGAGAACCCCTGCGAATATCGGGGGAGTACTGTACATTTAGAAATTTTACTTAGGTGCCTGAATTTAGAAGCTCAACCTTTTTTTTTTTTTTTTTTTTTTTTTAATCTTTATTAAATTTTCAAGGCTAATACAAAGTGCATAAAATTATAATACATTAATAATTAGAATCAGCACTTACAATCAATCAATAACAATACAAAATGAATTACCCCTCCACCTTCCAGATCCAATCAAGGAATAAAACAAAAGAGATAATTCCTCCCCCACCAACACACACTCTCCCACCCTTCCCTGGATGTGTGTGTAAGTCAACAGGAAGTTAAAGGTAAGGGACAACTATACCAATGGATCCCAAACTAATCTGAAAAAATTATTATACCCCAACATATCGGAGTTCATTTTCTCATACTTATAACCTTTTTTGAAAATCAGGTCCAATACATTTAAATGTCATGGCCAGTGTTTCAGAAATGGCAACCATATCATTTTAACATCGACACTAACATTTTCAGAAAGTAAGGCCTATTTACGCAGCTCAGGAATGTTTGAAAATTGAGGATATGTCCCTGAAGAAAGCCCCTTAAATTTGCCAGGCTCATATACTGTACATGTTCTGTGCCTATGGGAAAACTCTTAATGAACTAGATATACACATTGAGAACAGTGACCCCTCTTGGTCTCAATGCTGAGGTCAAGTGGGCATCCCTGTTTTAGTTCAGGAGGGCTGTGATTAGATGTTTGGGTCAACTGGTTAGTAGATAGAGGTTAAAAACAGTTAAGAGGACGCTGCCGCCATTTTGGTCCAGAGAAGAGCTGGGGGTTTAATGACAAGTTCGGCAGGGAGAGGCTAAATGATGTGAATATAAAAGATAGAGGGATAATAGAAATTAGAATTATACTTCACATTAAAGTATGTGTTTTTGCAGGGGATTATCCTTGATAAAGTCATTTTGACGAAATATGTGACATACTGGAAGTATATTATTTCCCTGGCCAAGTAATCTGATGCTAACATGAGTGAAACTTTAATGCTAATATAGATAAGAGATGAATTACTTTTATAACTTAAAAAAGTGAAACTAGTAGCAGGTAAAGGACTAACGACGAAAAAGGTGTGCATAAAGCTTGGAAGATATGAAACGATTTGAGCTCCGAGTGGCACTGGAGAGGTCTTGTGAAGACTATGAACAATGAAAGGAGACAATGAGGTTATATTGCAACATTCTGATATAATTACCTTTGGGGTATACCGCTGATTGCTTATGGGAATTGTGATAAACATAAACATAGTCATTTATACACATATATGGAGATATATGCACCTACAAAAGAGTGCTGAAAAGTTTTCATACCAACTTCCAAAATTCTGAGCGTTATTTTGCCACTGGAGCTGAAAAGAGTGTGATCTTATTTTGTTAAGTGCCAATTTTCAGAAACAAAAATTCTATGTTTTGCCATTGTTTCAGATCATTGTTTGAACCATATCCAAGTCATTCTTTTCTTGGTTGGACTGAGAACTTGCTACCAGACGCATGCAACGCTGTACATTAAACACACAAGAGGCGATTCTGCAAGTATATCCCAATATTTGATGATGCATACGTTGCATGTGGGCATTCGCATGGGCAGAGAGTGGGTGGGTCACATGTTTACCCATATAGAATATAAAATACTATACTGTAAGTGCATTCTTCAGGAGATCATGTCTAAAATATACATGTTTTTGTTAGAAGATAGAAGGAGGTGCCTACTTTTCTTTACAGAGTACAAGCCAAATCAGCATACTTTTAGTACTGAAAAATAAGTGTCCCTATCTAGTATAATCCTACTCCCCACTGCCCTCCAACCCAGCCAGCAGCAACCCCTCTGCCATTCCCCTTAACTGTATCCATGACATCCTATTTGTCGGACTTGTTTGTTTAGATTGTAATCTCTTTGAGCAGGGACTGTCTTCTTTGTGACTCTGTACAGTGCGTCTGGTACTGCTATAGAAATTATTCATAGTAGTAGTAGTGTGAAGAGTTTCAGTCTTTGGGAAGCAGAGCTGAGATTGTGATGTCATAATGCCTCAATCCACCAATGCCTAAGAGCCAACCTCATCAGTGAGGTCACATTGGCTTGATTGTTCTGTACTCCCCTCTGCCCTCCAACCCAGCCAGCAGATTAACCGTTCCCTCTAACTGTATCCATGACATTCTGTATGTCTGTCTTGTCTTTTTTAGATTGTAAGCTCTTTTAGACAGGACTGTCTTTATTGTGACTCTGTTTAGCGTTGTGTACGTCTGGTAGCGCTACAGAAATAATTAATAGTAGTAGCATTCCCCTCCAAGTGACAAGAGTTTCTGCTGACAGAAAAAAAGAGAGATAAAGTGGGAAAAAAAAGTTCAGAGATAAACAATAAAATCCCACAGGAAACTATAAGTGGAAGGAGTGAAGAAAGATATTTTGGTAACTTTCTCAGGCTATGTTTTTTGGAAGTACTGCTATATTTCACAAACAAATGAAGACAGAAAAAGCTGCTATGGCCTATCCAGTCTGCCTATCTGGGGTCTTTAAACACAGTTTCAGCCTGCAAGTTGCTCTGTATGACACCCCCCCTGTGTACCTCACCAATATTGTCCACTTAAAAATTAAAGACTGGTCACGGAGAGGGTACACGGGATTGTGGATATGTATAATCTGACTCAGGATGGAGCTGCAACAAGAAAAATATAGCAGAGTCCTTGTAGGTGATTCTGGCAAAAGAGAGATGTGATGGACACTAAATAAATATTGATCATTAGCAAATGTAATCTTCTCTTATTTACTTCGGAAAGTCTTTGGGTGCAGTCTCAACCAAAGTGCTCTCGCTGTCAAGACACGTTGAAACATTTTTTTTGTCTCATTCATTTTTGATTACTGTGGAAATCTGACGACATTGTTTTAGATCTTCAGCTGCTAAGATAGCAGTATTCATCCTACTCTTTGTTCTAGAGAGGATGTGCTCTGCAAGATTAATGTCCTACCAAGGAGGATTGGAGAAACATGAAAGACTTCAGTTGCAAAAGCAAGCAAATTACTCTCAAGTCACCAAACTAGTTGTATACTTCCTTCTGACAATTATTGCCGAAGTCCAGCACACATTTATACCAGCTAACATTTGCAGATGTTTTGTCAGATTTAAAATGTATATGCACCTAAAAAAATGCCCATAGGGTAGAGTCAATAATGTGCGCCAAAATTAGGCATGAAAATAATGGGCACTAAGGCCCTGATTCTATAAAAGACGCCTATAGTTAGGCGTCTAAATCAGAGCATCTAGTTCAGGGGTAGGGAACTCCGGTCCTCGAGAGCCGTATTCCAGTCGGGCTTTCAGGATTTCCCCAATAAAAATGCATGAGATCTATTTGCACGCACTGCTTTCCATTCATATTCATTGGGGAAATCCTGAAAACCCGACTGGAATACAGCTCTCGAGGACCCCTGATCTAGTTGATCTAAGCGCCTAACTTACATTGGGTTTTACTAAGCCACGGAAGAGATTTCTACCAAGGCCCGGAGTGCTAAATGCTCCGACACTGCTCTGATGCTCATAGAATTCCTATGAGCGTCGGAACATTTAGCACTCCAGGCCACAGTAGAAACCTCTACCACAGTTTAGTAAAAGCAACCCTTAAGAATGTTGGGCATGATAAAGAAAGGAATCACGAGTAGATCGGAGAAAGTCATAATGCCGCTTTATAGAGCAATGGTCAAACCACACTTGGAATACTGTGTCCAACATTGGTCTCCCAACCTAAAGAAGGATATAAAACTGCTTGAGAGGGTGCAGAGACGAGCAACGAAGCTAATAAGAGGTATGGAGAACTTGGAATATGAGGAACGACTCAAGAAACTGGGACTGTTCTCCCTTGAGAAGAGGAGGCTGCGAGGGTACATGATCGAGACGTTCAAAATACTGAAAGGCATCGATAAAATAGAGCAGGAAAATAAATTATTTACATTGTCCAACGCGACACGGACAAGAGGACATGGTTTGAAGCTAAGGGGGGACAAGTCCAGGACAAATGCCAGGAAGTTCTGCTTTACACAGCGAGTGGTAGACGCCTGGAATGCTCTCCCAAAGGAGGTTATTAAGGAATCCACTGTGCTAGGATTCAAAGGCAAATTAGATGCACATCTCCTTACGAGAGGCATAGAGGGATATGGGAGACTAAAACTACATCAGGTGTATACCTGACTGGGCCTCCGCGTGTGCGGATCGCCGGACTCGATGGACCATGGGTCTGATCCAGAGATGGCAGTTCTTATGTTCTTATGTGCACTCATTTAGGCCAAGAAACCACTGGTTTCATGGAGAGTGTCTAAGGATTTAAACACTTAGGCGCTGCTAGGCGCAATTCTATAAACAGTGCCCAAGTGGTCGATTGACAACTGCACTGAAGAACGCCTAGGACATAGATGCGGTGTCAGGTCAAAAGCGCGCTGGGACAAAGGCGCGCGCAGACAATTGAGTGCAGCGTGGAGGTGCGCACCACACAAAATTACTGTTTTTACTGCTCCGACGGGGGGTGCGTGGGGGGAACCCCCCACTTTACTTAATAGAGATTGTGCCGCGTTGTGGGGGCGTTGTGGGGGGTGTGGGGGGTTGTAACCCCCACATTTTACTGAAAACTTCACTTTTTCCCTGTTTTTAGGGAAAAAGTTAAGTTTACAGTAAAATATGAGGGTTACAACCCCCCAAACCCCCCACAACGCCAGCGCGATCTCTATTAAGTAAACTGGGGGGGGCTCCCCAACAAAACCCCCCGTTGGAGCCCCTAAAAACTGTAATTTTCTTCAGCACACGCCTCCGTCTTGCGCTCAGTTGTCGGCACGCGCCTTTGTCTTTCGCAGAGTTGTCTATGAACCCATAGATGCTGTTTATAGAATCAGGCCCAAAGGCCCAGATTTTTGAACCGGAGCCGACATTGGCGGATGCTGATCACGTGTCAATCACATATTGGTGCCGGTATCAGAATTGCGCCTATAAGAAAAATAGGCCAGACGTGTAGGCCCAGGTTTACTGGACCTACATTTCTGGCACCTATTTCCACGTGGATTGCACCTACATAGGCGCTTTAGGTCGCCCAACACCACCATTGGCCAGGCCTCCTTTAGCGTTTCACGGCCCAAAGCATCTATGCAGGTACAATTCTGGCACCAATTTTCAAGGCACTAGTATGTGCCTCAAATCTGGGTTAAAAATGCTGTTTGGACAGTGTTATTAATGGAGGTATGGGCACCGGTTCGAGAATCTGGGCCTACGTACCAATTTTATAACAATTGCTTGTGAAATTGCTATTAAAGAATAAAGTTTAAGTCAGCTTGCGCGTGCCTAACTTTCACACAAGCAAAGGCTGGTGTAAATGGTTGTGCCTACGGTTGACAGTTGTGCATAAGACAGTATTCTTTCTATATTTTGTTCAGTTGTTCACTCTTTCCAAAAATACTAGGACTAGGGGACATGCGATGAAGCTACTAAGTAGTAGATTTAAAATATACCGAAGAAAATATTTCTTCACACAACGTGTAATTAAACTCTGGAATTCATTTCTGGAGAATGTGATGAAATCAGTTAGCTTAGCGGGGTTTAAAAAAGGTTTGGATAATTTCCTAAAAGAGACATCCAAAGGCCATTATTGAGATGGCTTGGGGAAATCCACTGCTTATTCCTAGAATAAGCAGCATAAAATCTGTTTTACTACTTGGGATCTAGCTAGGTACTTGGGATCTGGGTTGGCCACTGTTGGAAACAGGACACTGGGTTTGATGGACCTTTGGTATGTCCCAGTATGGCAATTCTTACGCAGCAACTGCAAGAGGCACCTCTGATTTGTCTTGGGTACTTGTGTGCTACTGCATTTAAGGGCTAGGTTTATAGAATACTGCCTATGTGTAGTTAAATGCACAACTATAAATTTGTGTGAATTATCTCCAATTAACACCACTTAAGGACTATTAAGGCCAACTGGTGTTTAATTTAACAATTAAGTTACGCACACAACTGGCATAATTCTATGATGAAAAAATAGCTAAAGAGGCAAAAACTTCAAGCCATTCTTTCAATATATTAAAGGGAAACAACCCACGAAGGAAGCGGTGGGGCCGTTGGATAACCATGGAATAAAGGGAGTGCTAAAGGAGGACAAAGCCATCGCCAACAAACTGAACACATTTTTTTGCATCTGTATTTACCGAAAAGGACATACACAACATACCGGAAGCCAACAGGCTATAAGCAGGAAATGAAGACGGGAAACTGACAGGGTTGACAGTCAGTCTAGAAAAGCTATGCAGGCAGATTGATAGGCTTAAAAACAATAAATCCCCGGGACCGGATGGCATCCATCCGAGGGTAATCAAGGAACTGAAAGGGGCTATAGCTGAACTGCTTCAACTAATAGCCAATCTGTCGATCAAATCGGGAAGGATTCCGAAAGACTGGAAAGTGGTGAATGTTACGCCAATCTTCAAGAAAGGTTCGAGGGAAGATCCGGGAAACTACAGACCGGTGAGTCTGACCTCGGTACCTGGAAAGATGGTAGAGGCGCTGATAAAGGACCGCACCATTGATCACCTTGACGGACATGATCTGATGAGGACCAGCCAGCATGGCTCAGCAAAGGAAGATCTTGCTTGACGAACTTACTGCACTTCTTAGAGGGAGTAAACAGGCAGATAGACAATGGTGACCCGGTCGACATTGGATATCTGGATTTTCAGAAAGCGTTGACAAGGTTCCATATGAACGACTACTTTGAAAAATTGCGAGCCATGGAATTGAGGATGAAATACTCACGTGGATTAAAAACTGGCTGGCAAATAGGAAACAGAGAGTGGGGGTGAATGGACAATATTCGGATTGGAAAAGTGTCACGAGTGGAGTAATGCAGGGTTCAGTGCATGGACCCATGCTCTTCAACATATTTATAAACAACCTGGAAATTGGTACGAGTGAGGTGATTAAATTTGCAGACGATACAAAGTTATTCAGAGTAGTGAAGATGCAGGAGGATTGCGAAGACCTGCAAAGTGACATAAACACGTTTGAGAAATGGGTTGCGACATGGCAAATGAGGTTTAACATGGATAAGTGTAAGGTGATATATGTCGGTAACAAAAATCTTATACATAAATACAGGATGTCCGGTGCAATACTTGGAGAGACCACCCAGAAAGAGACTTGGGAGTACTGGTTGACAAGTCAATGAAGCCGTCTGCGCAATGTGCAACGACAGCGAAAAGGGCAAACAGAATGCTGGAATGATTAAGAAGGGGGATCACGAATAGATCGGAGAAGGTTATCATGCTGCTGTACCAGGCCATGGTATGCCCTCACCTGGAATACTGCGTCTAGCACTGGTCGCCGTACATGAAGAAGGACATGGTACTACTCGAAAGGGTCCAGAGAAGAGTAACTAAAATGGTTAAGGGACTGGATGAGTTGCCGTACAGTGAGAGATTAGAGAAACTGGGCCACTTTTCCCTTGAAAAGAGGAGACTGAGAGGAGACATGATCGAAACATTCAAGATAATGAAGGAAATAGATTTAGTAGATAAAGACAGGTTGTTCATCCTCACCAAGGTAGAGAGAACAAGAGGGCACTCCCTAAAATTAAAAGGGGACAGATTCCGTACAAATGTAAGGAAGTTCTTCTTCACCCAGAGAGTGGTGGAAAACTGGAACGCTCTTCCGGAGGCTGTTATAGGGAAAAACTCCCTCCAGGGATTTAAGACAAAATTAGACAAGTTCCCGCTGAACCAGAACGTACGCAGGTAAGGCTAGTCTCAGTTAGGGCACTGGTGTTTGACCTAAGGGCCGCCGCGTGAGTGGACTGCTGGGCACGATGGACCACTGGTCTGACCCAGCAGCGTCAATTCTTATGTTCTTATAACCAGCACCCCTAAATTTGCAACCAGGTCAGAAATTTGGGCAGTCAATATTATAGAATCCAGCCATATGAGTTTGCTCTTAATTATAAGATCATCCAGTTTGTTTCATCAGCAGCAGAATGCCAGACTTTTTTGTAACCTCAACTAGGCTGAATCCACCTTGGTCTCATCTCTTGCCTATTTACTCTATTTTTTTCTTGTGGTTTTTCCGTGATTGTACCTTAAACCTTTGACTGATCTCCTCTTCCTGCGCTACTGCTTTGTTGAAACATTTTTTGAAAGGCACTCTATCAAGCAAAGCAAACTAATCACAGGTGCGCGCCCTCCCCTCCCCCAACCCCCAAATACCTCTCCCTACTGCAGGCAAACCTTCATGCACTACAGCAGCCCAGCAAGGTGCCTGTTTTGCTCCAGTATTACAAAGGCAACATACATGCCTGTGTTCCTTTATAAAACAGGCTCTCAGAACCAGCTCCAATTGCATGCAAACGTTTACACATAAATTTATGCCACCTCAGAAAAAGAGGAAAATGTGCACGTGTGTGTACATGTTTATTAAAATATTGACAGCGAGGCTGGAGCACTGCAAATAATTCAACTAAAAAACACACCCTCCAGTAAACCAGTGCTAGAAGAACGATGATGGTGTTTCATTCAGAAGGAAAAGACTCAGACACTACAAACTGCATTCATACTACCCAATATTCAGTGTTTTTTAAAAATCCAGACAGGAATGGCTCCTGACCAGTTAAATGCTGTGTTTCCCTGAAAATAAGACCTACCCTGAAAATAAGCCCTAGCATGATTTTCGGGGTAGATCTTAATATAAGCCCTACCCCCGAAAATAAGCCCTAGTCGCCGGCAGCAGCAGCGCTTCCCCCCACCTGCCATCTTGCACAACCCCCCTCCCACGCTGACCCATCTCTCCCTCCCATCCAAACCGTGAGACAGGAATACCTTATAACAGCGTCGGCAGCAATCTACACAGGCTGCTTAGCGGCCTTTTATCTCATGGGCATTCCTCTGCCGCATCACTGATGATGTCATCAGCAATGTGGCAGAGGAACGCCCGGGTGATAGAAGGCCACGAAGCAGCCTGTGTCGATTGCTGTTGACGCTGTTATAAGGTATTCCTGTCTCGTGGTTCGGATGGGAGGGAGAGAGGGGGCAGCGATGGTAGGGGGATGCGGGGCAGCGGTGGGCGGATAGAAAGATGCTACACGGGGGGATGGGAGGAAAGGATAGAAGCTGCAAAAGTTCTGCTGCACAAGAGGAGGAAAGATGTTGCACATGTGGGGGATAGAAAGGAAATAGGAAGAATTGGGGTGGAGGAAAGGAAGGGAGAGATGATCATTACATGAAAAAAATAAGACATCCCCGAAAATAAGACCTAGTGCCTTTTTTTGGGCCCCAAATTAATATACGGTAAGACAGTGTCTTCTTTTCGGGGAAACACGGTAGTACCAAGATGGCTAACCACCAATATTCAGTAGGAGATAGCAGTGGCTTAGCAAGGGTAGGAGGCGACTGAGGTGGTGGGCGCGCTCCTCTCAGCCATCCATGCAACACTTGCCCTCCCCCTTCCCCCCGTAATTTTTTAAATCTTCACCAGCGGGACCAGCTTCTCCAGCCTGCTGCTCGCACTGGCGCTGGCTTTCCCTCTAATGTCACTTCCTGGTTTCGCAACCAGGAAGTGATTTCAGAGGGGATCCAGGCCAGCACAAGCTGGGGGTGGGGGAGGGGAGATGGTCAAGAGCAAGTAGGGTTAACTGAACCACAGTGAACTATCTTGCTGGAGACCTGTCACTGAGGTCATCTACCTCTCTACACCCGAAATTTCACCTAAAGTCCAAGAAAAAGTTTCTGCCTATTTTGCTGACATTGCTGCCTGCATATCCTGCTGTCATCTGAAGCTACACATGTCCAAGACTGAGCTGCTCCTCTTTCCTCCTAAACCCTCTACTCCTCCTCCTCTGTTCTCCATCTCGGTAAATAATACTGTCATCGTTCCAGTCTCCTCCGCTCACAACCTTGAAGTCGTCTTTGATTCTGACCTCTCATTTTCTACGCACATCCAACAACTGCTAAGCCCTGTCGCTTCTATCTCTATAACATCACCAAAATTTGTCCCTTCTTCTCTGAGCACACTACCCGGATCCTTGTCTACACTCTCGTAACCTCACGCCTAGGTCACCGTAATCTACTTCTAACTGGTCTCCCGCAGTGCCAACTCTCCACCTGCAATCTGTGCAAAACTCTGCTGCACGACTCATCTTCTACCAACCTCGCTATACTCATGTCACCCCTCTCTATAAATCACTTCATTGGCTCCCTATCCGCCTTCGCATACAGTTCAATCTCCTATTGCTGCCCCTCAATATCTCTCCTCTCTTCTCTCTCCTTATATACCTCCCAGAGAACTCCATTCCTCAGATAAGCCGCTCTTAGCTGTACCCTTCTCCTCCATTGTCAATTCCAGACTTCTTTCCTTTCATCTAGCTGCCCCCTCAGCCTGGAATAAATTACCCGAGTTTGTCCAAACGGATGAAAAAATTATTCAGTTGGAAGGAGCAGTTAAAAAATTAGAATCTCAGATGGGTACTCTACGACAAACTAGTACCTCTGCAATCAAGGATAGTCTTTGGTTGCACAGACAGTGTGAGATTATAGAAAATCATATGAGAGCTTCTAATCTGAGAATTTTGAATTTCCCAAAATGCTCATTGCTCTCTCCTGAGATACTACTTAGAAAATATTTTAAAGAGGATCTACAATTAGGCATGGCTGAAACTATTATCTTGAATAGATGTTTCTATCTCCCCATGAGGGGATCAGTTAACCAAAAGGAAGGTACATCCGATGAATCTAACCAGAGGAAAGATCCATTGGAAAATTTAACATTATTTATTAAAACAAGCTACAATGATATTTCAGATCATGCCACCCTCTTGGTTACCTTTGCCTCAGAGAATTGTAAAAGTATGGTGTTGAAAAATTATTTCTTGAAAAAAGATTTCCTCTTTTGTGGGCAGAAACTGCAAATGTTTCCAGACGTTTGTAGAGCCACCCAGTTTAAGCGGAAACAATTTCTTCAATACAAATCTCGTGTAAGAAAGCGAATTGAATGCTAGGTATAATCAAGAAGGGTATTACAACCAGGACGAAAGAAGTTATCCTGCCGTTGTATCGGGCGATGGTGCGCCCGCATCTGGAATACTGTGTCCAATATTGGTCGCCTTACCTTAAGAAGGATATGGCGTTACTCGAGAGGGTTCAGAGGAGAGCGACGCGTCTGATAAAAGGGATGGAAAACCTTTCATACGCTGAGAGATTGGAGAAACTGGGTCTCTTTTCCCTGGAGAAGAGGAGACTTAGAGGGGATATGATAGAGACTTATAAGATCATAAAGGGCATAGAGAGAGTAGAGAGGGACAGATTCTTCAAACTTTCAAAAAATAAAAGAACAAGAGGGCATTCGGAAAAGTTGAAAGGGGACAGATTCAAAACAAATGCTAGGAAGTTCTTCTTTATCCAACGTGTGGTGGACACCTGGAATGCGCTTCCAGAGGACATAATAGGGCAAAGTACGGTACTGGGGTTTAAGAAAGGATTGGACAGTTTTCTCCTGGAAAAGGGGATAGAAGGGTATAAATAGAGGATTACTGCACAGGTCCTGGACCTGTTGGGCCGCCGCATGAGCGGACTGCTGGGCACGATGGACCTTGGGTCTGACCCAGCGGAGGCATTTCTTTTGTTCTTATGGAACAACTTTTTTCTTAAAATTTCCTGCCAAATGTATGATTACTTATTCAAATATGTCATATGCCTTTTTTGAACCTGATCAGTTGGAAAGATTCCTGTTAGATAGGGAAATGGGTGTTCAAACTAAAACTTAAAATAGAGATATACAGGCTTTTTTATTTTTATTTTATTTGTTGGTTATGTATGTTCAAGAATGACCTCTTTCTCTTCCTTGATGTGGACTCATATTGCTTTAGAATACTATATGTATTATAATTGTTATATGTAAATAAATAAAAAATAAATTACTTGAGTTTGTCCGCCAAGCCCCTTCCCTTGTTTAAAAGCAGACTGAAAACCCATCTTTTTGATATAGCCTTCAATCCATAACTCTAATCTCCACTGTCCTCCAACCCAGCAAGCACATTAACCGTTCCCCTTAACTGTATCCAAGACATTTTTTTTTGTCTGTCTTGTCTGTTTAGATTGTAAGCTCTTTTGAGCAGGGACTGTCTTCTTTGTGACTCTGTACAGCACTGCGTACGTCTGGTAGCACAATAGAAATAATTGATAATAGTAGTAGTAGTAGTAGTAGTAGGTAGAGCTTCAAACAGTCTGGCAATAGCTGAGCCTATTTCTTAGTTTCTGCCTGAGACCCATATTTAACACCAGCACTGGGACAGAGTAAGAAAAAGTGAAAGGAAATATAGGAGTGAGGAGAAAAGGGCCATTGCTCAGTGCTTTCTGTACACAGGAGAGTATTGAGCTGGTAGCAACAGCTAAGTGGCTGGCCAACAGGTTCAGGGTGGTTTGGAGGGGGGGGGTGTCTCTTCCATCCCAGCTTGATCCTGTGTTCTTCTCTCCCTTCACTTCCAGCACATTCCCTGGACCTGTCCAGCTTCACAGCTGATTCTCTCTCCCTTTTTCCTGCCTCTTTTCCACCACCTCATGGATCCAACACAGCCTGAATCTCCCACAGCCAGAAGGTTTGGCAGTAGTAACTTCCCAATAAAGAGGCTGCCTTCTGAGCATGGGAACAACCAGTGGACTCCGAAGACCCAGCAGCCTATTTGCAAAACCTCTCCCTGCTGGTACTACTATCATGCATACTAGAAAATGGCAAGGACTCCTCTCTACCTAATAATCTGAAACTTGCAGAGCGAGCCTCATTTAAGCTCCCAGGACAGTAATTAAAAAGTAGACTTTTTGTAAACTCTTGGAAAGAAGCCCTTTCCAATGCCGTACTAAACACTATGCCAGAAATGGATTATACCATCTGCCAAGCAAACTCTGGGAGCTGGAAATTGACTTTCAGGGGACCAAGTGACATAAAACAGCTTCAGATTTCATTGTATTTGAACTGACTCCATAAGACAGGGCTGCTCACCTCACTTCCTGTGGGCACGCCCAGTCAGTCAGGTTTTCAGGATATCCACAATGAATAATCATGAGAGAGATCTGCATACGCTGCTTGCTTGGTATGTAAATCTTAATCATGCATAGGCATTTTGGATCCCCTGAAAAACCCAACTGCCTGGATATCCACCAAGGACTGTGTTGAGAAGCATTGCCTTAGGCTGACTAAGGCTGTGAACTCCCCGCAAAAAAAAAAAAAAAAAAGAAGAATTAGATGCCAGAATTGTGGCATAACCTGTTGACCAGTCACATAGCAGCAAAGTGCCAACTCTTCAAAAAGACTGCTTTTGACACAAGAGGTTTCTGCAAAGCCTGGCAATTCAGAGGAGCGTGGTACCGTGCAAAATTATAAAATAAAATAGTGGCCTTACATAGGTCTTATTGTTCCATAAACAATGGAGCTCAACCATGCAAAAAGGATCAAACGATAGTTAATGTTGTAACACAGTAAATGACGGCAGATAAAGACCTGTGCGGTCCATCCAGACTGCTCATTGAGGCAGCCAGAGCTATACTCCTCGCTCTGTGCATGTTCCACCCCTTCATGATTAAACACCAGCATCGCAAACCAATTTACCACAATGCCAACCACAGAAAGGCAGTTATGTAAGAGTGGTTTTGTATTTTCTCGGCAGCATTTTCCAAAGTCATTGGCAACTCAGGGATAAACTAACAATCCTGCTATCAACATTTTTTTTTTTACTAATCTTAACCTTAAAATGTCATCCCCTCCCCCACTTGCAGTGGTTAGAGCTACAACCTCAGCACCCTGAGGTTGTGGGTTCAAATCCCGCACTGCTCCTTGTGACACTGGGCAAGTCAATTAATCCTCCATTACCCCAGGTACATTAGTTAGATTGTGAGCCCACAAGGACAGATAGGGAAAATGCTTGAAGTACCTGTATGTAAACTAGAGAATGACATGGAGACAAAATTTTCCCCGTCCCCGAAGGAACTCATTTTACCATCCCATCCTCACAAGTTCTTTTCCTGTCCCTGTCCCATCCCTGCAAGCTCTGTCCTCATCTACACAAAGCCTCAAACACTTTAAAATCATAAGTGCTCGAGGTTTGTGCAGTTAAGGCACAGCTTACAGGAAAAGGGGCAAGGACAGGAACAGCGACAAAGCACGCGAGGACGGGAGGGGGAAATTGAGTTCCTGCTGGGAAGGGGACAAATTTGTCCCCGTGTCATTCTCTAATGCATAGGCATTGGAATGGGGGTGTGGCCACAGGGGCCATGGCCTCTCCAAAAATTGCCCATCCTGTAGGTGATCCAGTGGGGGGGGGGGAACCCCACTTTTTTCGAGGCTGGGAACTTGCTACTGGCCAGTGTGCCTCTTTAACGTGCCTCTGCTAGCATGTACTCCTCCCCCCTCCTCTTCCCTCCTGTTCACTTGCCCGCCACGTTTAACTTCTTAGAATAGCGCCTCCTCCCTCCCGCCTGCTCACCCACCTGCCACATTTAACTTCTTATAAAAGCGCCTCCTCCTTCTCGCATGCTCACCCACCCGCCGTGTTCAACTTCTTAGAATAGCGCTGCACTGCTATGCCGCAGGCTTCCACAGCGGCCAGCCCTAGTGGAAACAGGAAGTTGTCAGAGAGGGCTGGCCGCTGTGGAGAGAAGACGCCGAGGCCAGCGGCAGGGCGGCACAGCGCTTTTCTAAAAAGTTAAATGCGGCGGGTGAGCAGGCAGGAGGGAGGAGGGGGGAGCAATATATGCCGGCAGGGGCGCATTACAGAGTGCCAACAGCTAGGTGTAGAAGGGAGGAGCATGTGGGACTGGGGAAAGGGAGACATATGGACAGAGGAAGTAAGAGAGGGAGAGATGGACATGAGGGAAGGCGGGGGGGGAGGGAGAAATGAATGGGGAGGGGGCAAGATGGGGAGAGGGAGAGAGATTCGGGGAGGTGACAGAAGGGGGAGGGAGAAATGGACAACTTGGGGAAAGCAGAGAAGGAAAAGGCAGAGGCAATATGGACTGGGGACTGTGAGACGTAAGAGATGTCATACTTGGGAGCACACCAGGACCTCTGGCCATACTCTGCTGATGCTGCCTGTGGCTTTATGAAAAAAGAAGTGCAGCTGGAAAGGAGGAGGAGGAGATATTTTAGCGCCAGTCAGAACACAGATACACACTCTTGGGAGGGGGCATGAACTTGGGACATAGAAGGGAGGGCGGAAGAGAGGCACACTGGGTCACAAGAGGGAGGGGGAGGGAGGGGAACATTGAGACAAGGAAGGAAGGGAGCATGAACTTAGGACAAATGAGGGAGGGGCATGAATTTGGGACACAGAATGTAGAGAGGGAGGGGGCCTGAACTTGGAACATAGGATGGAAGGATGGGACGAAAGAGATGCTGAGGTGGGGGAGGAAATAGAAAGGAAGAATTGTTAAGCATGGGTGTGAATGAGAGGGAAAGAGATGGTGTACATGGGGAAAGGAAGAAAGAGGAGAATTACTGGACATGGTGATGGGAGAGGAGTGAGGTAGAGAGAGATAAGAGGGAGACATGTTGGATGTGGTGGTGGAGAGGAAACAGTGAGACTGATGGAAATGGATGCAAGCAGGAGGAATGTTGGACATGGTGGTGGAGGGAAAGGTGGAAGAGATGTGGCATGGAGCTGGGGAGGGGTAATAGAAACAGAAATGTTGGACATGGGGCTGGTGGGCAGGGGCGAAAGAAGGCTGACTGGCACTAGCCTTAGTTCCTATCAATGCCCACTCCAGCCCATCCAGATCTGTATTATCATATTTGGGACACAAGCAGTAGAAGTCTGCCCAGCTCTAGCCTTATTTCCCAACCCATCTCCTTTCTATATAAGAATCCTCTATCTCAAACATCTTTTTAAATTCCATCAACACTGTCTCCACTTGAACCTTCCCCAGGAATAAATGCTTTTTAAATATCTACCACCCACTCTATGAGAAAAGTACTTCCCGACGTTACTCGTAAGTCTACCACCCTGTAACTTCTTTTCATGTCCTCTGATTCTTCTACTTTCCCATTAATGGGAAATATGTCTTTGTATATTAATACCTTCCAAGTATTTAAACATAGGTATTATATCTCCCCTTTCCTATAGGATATGTATACTCAAGGCTTTAAGCCTCTTATGTCTTTTGGTGCAAGCCCTATACTATTTTTGAGATCTTCCTCTCATAAAGGTAATAAGGGGGGGATGGGATTTGATATAGCCCCTCTCTGTGGCTTGCATATTATATACAGGTACTTATTTTATACCTGGGGCAATAGAGGGTTGTGACTTGCCCAGAGTTACAAGGAGCTGCAGTAGGAATTGAACCTGTTTCTGCTGGTTCTGGAGCTACTGCACTAACCATTAGGCCACGCCCCCCTATTACATCTGGGATGATAACAGCCACCATATTGTCTTTCACTTGTACATGACTTCTAAATGTAAGCTTCTTGGTACATTCTGGAAGAATTCAGCACCACCTATCCAAAGGTCTGGTGGATGGTCTATCTTGGATAAAGAGAACACCAAGCCCATATGACTTTAGGTTAGCTGTCACTAAAAGTTGACTTTCCTATCTTATCCTCCCCCCAAAAAAAAAAAAATAATAATAATAATAAACAACAACCCGTACACAAAGCAATAAAAATGACTGAAAACTGGAAATATTTCTGAGATTAGAAGTTTGATTCTGACCAGTCACAAGCAAACTGAACAAGAGTAAGTGCAAATCCCAGGAGATTCAGATTTATAACCTCATTCTGATAAGGTTCAGTGGACCAGGTTGTCTTATAACACAGACTGTCTAAGTTGGGTCATAGCTTACTCTCCATTAACATCACTAACAATATTTATACTGCCATTTACTTCTTATATAAATGGGCTGCCATCAGTTGTGGTGACTGCCTTCTAGACACAGGTTGTGTCTGTTCATCAAGAGCTCATGCAAATGATTTTGCTCCTCTCTGAGACAGCCGCAGCAGAGGCACTCTGCAAAAGACCCATTTCAAAGTAAGAAAAAAAGGACAAAGAAAAGTAAAAGCCCAGGCCTAGACAGTTCCTAAGAAACAATGTTTTAAGGCTTTATCGCTCATTAGCAAACTGGCTGAACAGTTTTCACATAGCTCTAGTTAGAAATACACTTCTCCCTCCGTATTCGCGGGGGATGCAGGCAGAACATAGCCGTGAATACCGAAAAACTGCGAATAACTTTCTGCATGTTATTCGTGGTTTTTCAGTAAAATAGACCTGAAAAAGATAATAAACCGTGAATAATCCGACCAGCGATTTGCTCCGTACAACGCTGGGAAAAGCAATTTCCTCCATGAACCAACGGGAGCAGCAATTTCCAATGTGAAATGCCGGGTTCAGTGACGAAAATTAGGGGGCGGAGTCGGCAGCTGAAAAATCGTGCATTAGCGAATCCACAGATACAAAACTGCGGATACGGAGGGAGAAGTGTAATACAGGTTGCTATTCAGCCGCCATGATTGGCACTGTGTTTTTTTTAAACAATGGCAACAGCAGCTACATAAAACTTGAGTATTTCTGCCCTGGTACCGAGACTGCAGCCAGCACTGAATAACTGTGCAGTGTGGTCTTTGGTGATGCTATCTGGATACTGGTGATATTAAGCCCGCTGTCTGGATAAAGTTAGGACAACAATTTTCTTTCCTAACTTTATCCAGATACTTATCCAGGTAACTTCTCACTTCACCCATGCTCCATCTGCCACTCTCTAGAGAGTGCTGAGGCAGTCTGCAAGGGTGTTCAGTAGCACTATCTGGAAAGTTTTGAGGCAAAGTGTAAGGGTTTTAGTAGAGGTATCCGGATAGTGTCATCTGTAAGAGAAATTAGTTCTTACCTAATAATTTTCTTTCCATTAGTCCTTCACACTATTCCAAACCTGTGGGATAGTTATGACCATCGACCAGCAGGTGGAGATAGAACACACAAAAGAATTGCGTGATGTACAGTAGGTCCTACCCGACCACCCAACTCCACAATATTAACAGACAAGCAGAAAGAACTGGAAAACTTGAGTCCAGCATCCATTCCCCAGAACTGACGCAGGCATTGAGGAAGCAGCACGGGGCCAGCTGGATGCTGAAAAGATTGCTCCTGTCCTGCACCACTGGCCGTGATGAGGCAGGAGGCAGCCAGCGAAGGCATTTACCGGGTTGGGGGGGGAGGGATGTATAGGCCACCCAAGCCTTCCTATTGTATAGGCTGGTTTAGGTTTTAAAACACTTAGATAAGCCACGGCTAGTAACATGGGGCAGCTTATCTAAGAGTTTTAAAACCTAAATCGGCATTTCCTATGGCCTATACATGGAGGCGGCCTATACATGGGGAAAGTAAGGTAATCCAGTAGAGGGGATAGTGCTGTTCCAGTCACTGACACCTCATGTTTCTCCAAGAATCGAATATGAGGAGTACTTTAGTTCAGTTAAGTTTAATGTACTTGTTTGCTTGACTGCCTTTTGAACCTAAACACCAAGGCAGTTCACAAAATAAATCAAACTGACACAAACCCACAATTGGATAAAAAAATGGTGTACTGCAAAGGACAGATTGGTGATATTATTGTTAACACAGAGTGATAAAAGAGCAAGAACTGCAAGAAGACATACATCCAACATGGATTCACAGGCTGCAATCTGTGATGAACCTGTGACCTGGAATCCCCTTTGGTCCTTTATTTGGAACACGGCAAACTGTCCAACAATTCCAGTCTATTCATAAACCTGAGAATAAAGCCATGTCTTTTGAACTTGGTGTAACTAGTTTTAACTCTAGGCTTAAAGGGCATAATGTTCCCTAAAGATGGCACCAGTACAAAGGGTAATTTTAAAACAGGCTATATAGGTTGGGAGGGGAAGTGAGCACCTATTTTGGGCCTATTTTATAAAGCCAGAGAAACACCTATGGTGGAAATACTTACTCCTGTTTGGGAACTGGTGTAAATGTTAGCGCTTAACTACAAATGTACATTGTGATTCTGCCCGCACTCCTCCCAAACTCTGGCCCCAAGCACACCTACTCTAGAGTTGTGCAAAAGTCAGACCTGCCAATTCTCCCACTTTTGCAGATCTTCTCCTGTTCTTCCACCAGGAAGCCACAATCTTCCGCTGAGTGGCTTCCCTGTCCAGCAGCAGCAGAAAACTCTTTTCGTAAAGCCATCATCTCTGCTGCCATTAATCCCACAGTAACCTGAGATGACGTTCTATGAAGGCATTTCTTGCTGCCGCTGTTTAGGAAGACCACTTCTTTTGCCTCTGGCTGCCAATTAGCTATGCCAAGGGAGGGGGGACAATGAATATGCTTGAGAGAGATTTCCATAGAATGGAGGTGACAGGCATACAAATCTGCTCCATGAATATTTATTAGGGCTATCCTGAAACCCTGACTGGCTGGTGGTCCTCCAGCCAGGGTTGGGAACCATTGCACTAGAGTAAACCCTTTATTTGAAGAAACCCTATGCTGACTTCAACAGAATGAACTCATATGCTCTGAAAAATAAATAATTCTGACACTATTTCAATAAAAGGTATCATAAAACACAATGGGCCCGATATTCAAAGTACAGTAGGCAGCCTGGCTATCTCCCGTGGTTGGCGGCGGAACCGGAAATTCAATGCCACGCCATATCTAGCAACCAACATTCAATTTCTGAGGGTTTTTTGCCGAAAGAAACATAGCCGGTTAAGCCTATATTTGTCGGTTGGCCATCTAAGATATAGTAGCCAACGATAGACCTCCTATTTATGCAGGTCTATCTGGCCGCTAACCTTTGCCAGTCAGCCTATAAACATTGGTGCTAACCAGCTAAATTGTGCATCTTAGATGGTGATCGAGCTAGTCGTTAACCTCAAATATTCGGTGGATATAGCTATCTATCTCCCACTGAATATTCATGGTTAGCTGGTTAGCTCAATCTCCGGCTATGTCGCATAACATAGCTGGTTAGCACCAATATTTAACCGGCCAAAAGCCGTCCCTGGCTGGTTAAATAGTGCTGAATATCAGGCAGAATGGCTCCAGAGCTAATATAGTGTTTAGACCTGTGCACTAGACATAAAATGAGGTACTCTCCCAAGTTTATGTCTGGGGTAATGAATGCTGGAAGAGAAGTAGCAAAGAGGGATGAATGCTGAAGTGGTACACATGGAAGAGTTAAATTTGGTTTCCTTAGTTTCTTCCCTGTCCTCTCCATCTTCTCGAGTCCCAACTGCAAACTTGGACTGTCTGAATGAGTATTTTCAGATAAGGCAACATCCTTTCAAACTACAGAAAATTAAATAGGAGTGGTTCATAATCTCCCTTCATAAATCCTGTTACACATTGTTCAACTTTATGGCACAGATCTTTAAATAATTCAAAAAAAAAAAATCAGAAACACCACATTAGTCACAGAAATGTTTATCTTTAATCAGAAATAACCGTGTTGCAGGAAAATGAAATGACACTGCCCTTTTTATGACTGAATTAAGTGAGACCTGGGCATAGATGCACTAACAGCAGGGAGAGTGTGGAGCAGAGGTTCAAGCTACAGCCTCTGCACCCTGAATTGTGGGTTCAAACCCATGCTGCTCCTTGTGACCCTGGGCGAGTCACTTAATCCCCCCCATTGCCCCAGGTACATTAGATAGATTATGAGCCCACTGGGACAGACAGGGAAAAATGTTTGAGTACCTGAATAAACTCATGTAAACCGTTCTGAGTTCTCCTGGGAGAACAGTATAGAAAATTGAATAAATAAATAAGAAGATTAGAAAGACCGAGCATGCAAATGATTCAAACGGATGTTTGCCATAATCCCTGACTCTCCAATCCAATGGATCACTGTAAGAGCAACTCACACATGCGCAGAGCCAGCAGGGGAAACCCGAACAGCTGAGAGGCAGGGGAAAGCCTCCTGTCACTCAGCTGTTCGGGGCAGGAAACCTTTTTTTTTCCCCTTTCTTTTTTAATGGGTATTACACACACACACACACACACACACACACACACACATACAATATCTGCCCCATTAAATCCCTCCATCCCCCTGCTGATAATGGTCCTCCCCAACGACCCAAGACAAACGAAGAACAGGGAATTCCCCCCCCTAGCAAAAATCGGCAGGAGGGATGGCCAGTCCCTCCTGCCATTCGCCCCCCACATGAGACAAAAAAGTCAGGAAGCATGTCCACTCCCTCCTGCCACCACCCAAGGCCCACTCCCATGCCAGGCACTCCCCAAACATCTCCTACCCTCCTCCACCCCCCCAAAAAGGCAGGAGGGATGCTCACTCCCTCCTGCCACCGAAGGTCCCCCGAAACACGCCCCCCCACCCACACACACACCCTCTATACCCCTCCCCCCGGTACCTTTTCAGAGAAGTTGGAGCAGTAAGAAAGTTCAATCCATCCCGCTCGTAGACCCACCGATCCAAAATAGCGGGCCTTTCCCTTCCAGGTGCTTCATGTGATGCAAGGGGTAGGGCCTAAGGCCCTGATTGGCTCAGATGCTCACATGATACACCAGAGATGAAAAGGTTCACCATTTTGAACTGGCGGGTATACAAGCGGGACGGACTGGATTGGCATGGCAGGAGGAAGTAGGCATTCCTCCTGCCATTTTTGCTTCTGGGGTGGAGGATTGGTTGGTTCATGGTGCTGGTGCGTTGGGGAAGGCCATCATCGTCCGGTGGGGTGCTTTTTTTCTTTCCCTTAAGGAACAGCTATTTCTAACTTTTTTAGTGCATCGGCAAGCCATGTTAGAGCATCAATTGCTCTACTAGTTTACATGGCATTTTAATATCAATCAGCTTATTTGCATGGTCTGATCAGGGAATGAGCGATTATACAGAAAACCAGGCGGTGAGCCGTTTTCTGCATTGGGTCGGCAAATACAATCGTCGCTAAAGCTGTTAAAAACAGGTTTAGCGACACTCACTGGGCTCTGGAGATTTTAGCAGAATATTTGTTGTTACCAGGTAATTGCAATGATCTGTATAGATATCAAATTAAAATAACCCCAGAAAGAAAGAGCTAAGGAATGCCTAAGGCAGTGATAATTGTGTCACAACTATTTGGCTGTATTCAAATTAGATTATTTTGTGAAACAATGGATAGGTTGAGCTAGTGCTGGGTTTTGTCCCAATATACATGCTGCTCTTGCAAAAGCCAATCAAGACAAACCAGGATCAGTTCTTTATCTGTTTATGTGATCCAGAACAAGGCAGAAACCCTCAATAGCTGGAGATAGACTCTAGACAAGGACTGGAAAACCTCCTGTCCTTGAGGGACACAAACTGATTGGGTTTACAGCAGTGGTCTCAAACCCGTGGCCCGGGGGCCACATGCGGCCTGCAAGGTACTATTTTGAGGCCCCCGGTTTGTTTATCATAGTCACAAAAGTAAAATAAAACAGTTTCTTGATCATATGTCTCTTTAGCTATAAATTACAATATTATTATTAAGACTTAGCCAAAAGGAAAGATTTATAAACTATAAAGAGTTTTACCTCATGCAAAATTGTCATTTCTTTAATAAGATATTAACTATTTTTTTTTTCTGAGGCCCTCCAAGTACCTACAAATCCACAATGTGGCCCTGCAAAGGGTTTGAGTTTGAGACCACTGGCTTACAGGATACCCCTAATGAATATTTCTGAGATAGATTTCCATGTTAACCTTATTTAAATCTAATTTCATGTATATTAAGGGGTGTATCCTAAAAACCAGGGCTGTGGAGTCAGTTTACCAAACCTTTGACTCTGACTCTGAATCCTAGGCTTTAAATTTTTTGCCCTGGATCTACTGTACTGGTGAATAAAAATTATATTATAATCACCAATACTTTAGATCCAGGAATATATATGTATATGTGTGTGTGTGTGTGTGTATATATATATATACACACAGTTCAGGTCTAACTCTATATTCGCGGATTTAGGACTTGTGACTTTGGTTATTCGCAAGTTTCTAAACCCTGAAGCGCCTCCCAGATCTCTCCATACCTTACTTTGAACAAACATGGCTTCCGTGAGTTCCTGTGGTCTCGTGAGACAACTGTGGGAACTCACTGCACCCTAATTTGTTCATGGTTCTGCATGGGGCAGGAGCTTAAGAAGATTGCTCTTGCCCCACTTCACCGCTAGACCACTAGGCTTTAAAAATAAGGTGTAGAGAGGTCCAGGAGGTGGGAGGGAGGGAGGGGTGAGTCAAAGTCGACCCTAAAGTTATTTTTAAATTTTTCTTATTTGCAGGCCAGCTTTGCACCTAACCCCCACGAATACAGAGGGAGGAGCATCTATCTATCTATCTACACACATTCTGACTCCAGCTCCACCCAATATTGCCTTCAAATCCTACTCCAAGTCTACAACCCTCCTAAAACAACAAACCAATTAGTAAACTTTAAGAACTGGACTTTCCACACCTGCACACTAGAACAGGGGCACACATACTCTGTCCTCAAGAGCAGAAACTCATTTGGATTTTCAGGATTTTGGCAATGAATAACCATGAGATCTGAATGCATTGTCTCCATGCCAGGCCCAATTCTATATAGGTCTAAAAAAATTGGCAGCAATAAGTGCTGGGTTAAGTGCAGTTCTAGAAGTTAGGTGCACTGTACTGAATCATGATAAGTGCCACCTAAGCAACGTTAGGTGTTGCTAGGCATCCTAACGTTAGGTGCACCTTATTTATTCCAGAATTCTCTGTTCCTATGGTCCCTAGCTCGAAAACACGCCCATGATCCACCCCTAACCAAGCCCACTTTTAGGCAGGTCCTTTGGACTCGATGCCTACTTTTTATAGAATCACATTTTTTGAGTTAGGCACCTAACTTTCAATTAAATCCAATTAACGGCAATTATGAGATGGTACGTACCAATTATCGATGCCAAACCTATTAACCAATTAAGCTAGGTACCTACATTGGCTAGAATTTGCCAGTTCACGCCTATTCATTATGGAAATGCTGAAAGCCCGACTGGCAATTCTGCTATGAGTAGAGCCACAAAATGAACAAATCAGCACAAAACAGGAACTTATGAGCTGTACCACCAATCATTCAGATTCCAATTCTAACTTCTGTCCATAGATCTTTGTAATTCAATTATTATTATTTTTTTTTAATCCAATACAATCTATCAAACTAATGAAGGTTCATGACAGACGTGATTACCACTAGCGCCCATGTTACTAACTCAAAAACTTTTGCAGCATCAAACCCATTTTGTGTCAAAAAACAGATGAGATATTTCCCCTCAACTACCCATACACGGATAATTCTCTATAAATTGTCTACAGTTAGGTGCCAGGATGATAGGTGCTAAGTGAAGATTCTCTAATGGCAGATGTCTACGCAGTTGTCATCGTACAATACTAGTGTAAGTCCACATTGATGTGCTTAAATTTAGGCATGAGTAATAATGCTAACTCATCGGTTGGCATAAATGCTCACACCTAACTAAAGTAAGTTAGATGTGCAAATGCTAGTATTCTATAATCCACACTCATAACTGCCTGACACACCTCTTGAAGTTACATACTCTGGCAGTTGAGAATGCAACTTATAGAATACCAACTAAGGGTAGTTACATACCTAACTTCCAATTAGTGGCAATTAAAACCAGGGCTGTGGAGTCGGCGTCGGAAGCAATTTTGGGGTTACTGGAGTTGGTGAAAATGTGCCGACTCCAATTCCAACTCCTAATAGAGTAAAATTGTAAGTCATGCAAATATTATAATGCTTAAATTTCTTATTTCACAGTTAATTTGATTAACCCATTTTTATTTTTCAGGATATGTTTTACTTTTAGAATATATTTTGATATCAAGTTCTTTGATGATTAAAAAATGTAATATATTTTATGATATTTATATGAATAAAAGTGGCACCAAGAGAATAACATGGGGACAAAGTTTGCTCCTATCTCCGAGAACTCCGTCTGATCCCATCCACACAAGCCTCAAATAGTTATGATTTTATAATGAAATTATTTAATCTATATATATAAAATCGGAGGTATGTATGTGTGTATGTATGTGTGTGTGTATGTGCCGCGATCACGCAAAAACGGCTTGACCGATTTGAACGAAACTTGGTATGCAGATCCCTCACTACCTGGGATGATATGTTCTGGGGGTCTCGCGGCCCACCTGCACATGTGGGCGGAGCTACAAGCAGAAAATCGGATTTCACCCATTCATGTCAATGGAAAAAATGTAAAAAGCTGCCATTCTCACAGTAATTCAAAACCGGCTTGACCAATTTGAACGAAACTTGGTATGCAGATCCCTCACTACCTGGGTTGATATGTTCTGGGGGTCTCGCGGCCCTCCTGCACACGTGGGTGGAGCTACAAACAGAAAATCAGATTTCACCCATTCACGTCAATGGAAAATATGTAAAAAGATGCCATTCTCACTGTAATTCAAAAACGGCTTGACCGATTTGGACGAAACTTGGTATGCAGATCCCTCACTACCTGGGGTGATATGTTCTGGGGGTCTCACGGCCCACAACTCTATTTTGCTCAAGGGTGGGTTCACCCAAGAATTTATATGTTCTTGCTCCAGGAGGTGAAACTAAAATTGTTGTTTATAATCACGTTTTGCGTTAGTTGTATTGTATTCATTTAGTAAAATATTTCACTTTATAATTTGAATATTGTACTTTTTATTAAGCTGTAAAAAAATACTTTCATTCACCACTATAAAGTATCTTTATTTGAATCCATTTACAGTGTTATTGCTATAATTAAATACCCGTGCAACGCCGGGGCATCAGCTACTTAAAGTATAAAAAGAAGCAATATTCTGTACAACTGTCATTTTATAAATCACAAATACAGAACAAGGATCACAATATGATCCACTTCAACCTGGACACGGGCAAAACATTGATCCAGAACGACGACCATGGCACTGAACTTCTGAAAAGGGAATTACGAAGGGATGAGACTCATGGTGGGGAAGAAGATTAAGAAGAGGATAAGCACTGTAAAAATGCTAGAGCAAGCATGGTTCCTTTTTAAGGACACAGTCACCGAGGTGCAAAATCTATATATACCGCGTATCAACAAGAGATCCAAGAGGGAAAAGAACAAGGAACCGGCGTGGCTCACTGTAGCGGTGAAGGAAGCGATCAGAGACAAGAAGACTTCGTTTACGGAATGGAAAAGGTCAAAAATGGATGAAAACTGGAAAAAACACAAACAACATCAAAGCAGGTACCAAAAGGCGTTGAGAGGGGACAAAAGAGACTACGAGGAAAAAATAGCCAAGGAGGCAAAAAACTTCAAGCCGTTCTTTCGATATATTAAGGGGAAATGACCCACGAAGGAAGCGGTGGCGCCGTTGGATGACCATGGAATAAAGGGAGTGCTAAAGGAGGACAAAGCCATCGCCGACAAACTGAACACATTTTTTGCATTTGTATTTACCGAAGAGGATATACACAACATACCAGAAGCCGACAGGCTATACGCAGGAAACGAAGACGGGAAACTAACAGGGTTGACAGTCAATCTAGAAGAGGTATGCAGGCAGATTGATAGGCTTAAAAACTATGGTATCCATCTGAGGGTAATCAAAGAACTGAAAGGGGTTATAGCTGAATTGCTCCAACTAATAGCCAATCTATCGATTAAATCAGGAAGGATTCCAGAAGACTGAAAGTGGCAAATGTTACGCCGATCTTCAAGAAAGGTTCAAGGGGAGATCCGGGAAATTACAGACCAGTGAGTCTGACCTTGGAACCAGGAAAGATGGTAGAGGCGCTGATAAAGACCGCATCATTGAGCACCTTGACAGACACAATCTGATGAGGACCAGCTAGCACGGCTTCAGCAAAGGAAGGTCTTGTTTCATGAACCTACTGCACTTCTTCAAGGGAGTAAACAGGCAGATAGACAAGGGTAACCCAGTTGACATTGTATATCTGGATTTTCAGAAGGCGTTCGACAAGGTCCCACATGAACAACTACTTTGAAAAATTGCGAGCCATGGAATTGAGGGTGAAATACGTGGATTAAAAACTGGTTGGCGGATAAGAAACAGAGAGTGGGGGACCAAACTGGAAAAGCATCACCAGTGGTGTGCTGCAGGGTTCAGTGCTTGAACCCGTGCTCTACAACATAGTTATAAACGACCTGGAAACTGGTACGACGAGTGAGGTGATTAAATTTGCAAACAATACAAAGTTATTCAGTGTAGTGAAGACACAAAAGTATTGCAAAGATCTGCAACATGATATAAACACGCTCGAGAAATGGGCCGCAAATGAGGTTTAAGTATAAGGTGATGAACGTCGGTAATAAAAATCTTATACACGAATACAGGATGTCCGGTATGGTAATCGGAGAGACTCCCCAGGAAAGAGACTTGGGAGTACCGATAGAAAAGTCATTGAAGCCGTCCGTGCAATGAGCGGCAGTGAAAAGGGCGAACAGAATGCTAGGAATGATTAAGAAGGGGATCACAAACAGATCAGAGAAGGTTATCATGCCACTGTACTGAGCCAAGGTATGCCCCCACCTGGAATACTGCGTCTAGCACTGGTCGCCGTACATGATGAAGGCCACAGTACTACTTGAAAGGGTCCAGAGAAGAGTAATTAAAATGGTTAAAGGGCTAGAGGAGTTGCTGTACAGTGAGAGATTAGAGAACTGGGCCTCTTCTCCCTTGAAAAGAGGAGACTGAGAGTGTACATGATCGAAACATTCAAGATAATGAAGGGAATAGACTTAGTAGATAAAGACAGGTTGTTCACCCTCTTCAAGGCAGAGAGAACGAGAGGGCACTCTCTAATGTTAAAAGGGGACAGATTCTGTACAAACATAAAGAAGTTCTTCTTCATCCAGAGAGTGGTAGAAATCTGAAACGCTCTTCTGGAGGATGTTATAGGGGAAAACACCCTCCAGAGATTCAAGACAAAGTTAGACAAGTTCCTGCTGAACCAGATCGTACGTAGGTAAGGCTAAACTCAGTTGACCTAAGGGCTGACGCGGGAGCGGACTGCTGGGCACAATGGACCATTGGTCTGACCCAGCAGCGGCAATTGTTATGTTCTTACCAACAAAACCCCTGTCTCCTCTTCAACTCACAAATATCCCTTCCACTATCGAGACAACTGAACAAGCCAATTTACTACAAAATGCTGCACAGAAAAATCATGCTAACAGAATACATCGGTCACATACACAGAACACAAATGCCAGATCCATAATAGTGGAACAATGCTCAGAACTGTGGATGTAGCGGGATACAAATTTTTAAATAAATACATAAAATAAATAAATAATAGTTGACCAAAAATGACTCATAAATTAAACCATAATCACAAGAAGTCACACCTTGCATGCAGAACAACACCTATATAGATATATAAATAAAGGAGTCTGAGTCGAAGGTTTTATGTACCGACTATACAATCCTGATTAAAACCAATTAAAACCAATAACTGGTTATTAATTGATTCATTTACAACCAGTTATTGATTAATTTACAACCAGTAATAGTAGTACTACTACTATTAATTATTTCTATAGCACTACCAGACGCACGCAACCCTGCACAGAGTCACAAAGAGTGAAAAAAACAGTCCCTGCTCGAAAGAGCTTACAATCTAAACAAATCAATACAAATAGGATGTCTTGGATACAGTTAAGGGGAAGGGTTAATCAGCAGGCTGGGTTGGAGGGCAGAGGAGTAGGGTTAAGGACTGAAAGTTATGTCAAAAAGGTGGGTTTTCAGTCTGCTTTTAAACAAGGGAAGGGAAGGGGCTTGACAGACAAACTTGGGTAACACAACTCTAACTTCATAAGTGGAAAGATGATTACCCAACCATACAATACGTGGGATCTTTGCTCAAATCCTGCCCCTGCTTTGTCCATGTATATGTCACCTTGCAAATATGTGGTAAGTAAGTTAAGCGGGTATTTGTAGAATATCACTTAGGGGCCCTGCTGGCACTATGGCAGGTATGGATACACATATGTGCCTAAATGCTAGTATTGGATAGCTGTCTTTGGTCCTTCTCTATGTTTCCTGAATGCTCATAAGAACATAAAAACATAAGAATAGCCTTACTAGCCAATGATCCATCAAGCCCAATAGCCCATCCTCACGGTGGCCAATCCAGGTCATTAATACATGGCCAAAACCCAAAGAGTAGCAACATTCTAGAGCTGAGATTGTGATGTCATAATGCCTCATTCAATCAATGCCTAAGAGCCAACCTCATCAGTGATGTCACAGAGGCTTGCTTGACTGTCCAATAATTGGCTCACATAAGAACATAAGAATAGCCTTACTGGGTTAGGCCAAAGGACCATCAAGCCTTGCGGCCTCCTTGAATTACTGCATTTGAGGACATATGAACTCCTCCCTGCCTGAGACCCTCCCCCCTTGACTCAGCCAGGTTGTCCTACCCTACGGTGGCTACCCTAAGGTGGCTTATTCTTGGCCTCTGTGAGGAAGTGCCCCCTATTGAACAGTGGTATAATTGCTGCATCAATGAGGGAGTGTTCTTTACTATCCCACTCACTCCCTCACAAATCTATTAATATCTATCCATAGGTTTCAGCGCCGAGAGGAGGATCTTTTACATTCTGAGTGCTATATGTCTGATTTGTCTCCATTTTTACTTAATAACGCTTAGATTTCAACACACACATACAAAATGCAGTCACTGCTTTATTATTAGAGATGCTTTATCATGCTCCCTGAGAATTAAAAGTGTTATACTTTTTATTGCAATTTAATATCCTCCCTATTTTTAATCACCCCTTCCCGCCCTCCCAAAATTAATGTACTGTACCAGGTCAGTGGCTGCACAGCCAGAGAGGCACTTGGGATCGTGCATCATTGATACTGGATTTGATTAACCATTACTACTGCATTCAGGAGAGAGCCAAATCTGCTATTCCTTTTACTGATACTGTACTCAAAGATTACTTGAACGGTGCCTCTCAAAATGACTCGTTTTCACAAACTCAGGCCCTGTAACCTACAACCAGGTTTGGCATTCAGGATATGAGCTACTACACAAGTTAATCTCATTTTCAGATTTATAAATTGCTTTTCCAATACTGTAATCCTTGAAGTGGGAACACAAATGCATAAAATTGCAATAATGAAAAGAAATCCATGGCAAATAACAAGCAAAAGAAGAAATGTCAGAAAATAAATACAGTAGGTAAACATACCCGCTGACAAAAGTGTCACTATCTCCCATTTCCTGTAACTGTGGCAAAGGCTATACCGAATATACTCGAATATAAAATGATCCAAATATAAACCGAGGTAATCTTTTTCCCCCAAAAAAAAGGAGGAAAAAAGATTAAGCAAGGCTAGAAATTTGGGTATATGAGTATCATTTGTGATCCAACCTATCTCTTTGATTAATTTCTCTGACTCCTTTCCTGTCTTCTTGTATCTTTGAAATGCTTCCGGATAAATCTTGACTACTCTTGGCTGATGTAAACTGAAAGTCTTTTTTTGTAACATCGCTGTCTGTATACAGTATCTTCCTCTGAACTGCTTGTGGTATTGCGGTATACAAAAATAAAGTTATTATTATTATTATTATCCCCATCAGAACACTTGGCCTCAGTCACATATGCAGAAAACAGAAAAAAAAAACTTTTCAAATAGAACCACACAAACTAAAAGTGCTATTGTACACAAATGAAACCCTAATATGCCAGAATCTGCACACAGTACACTACAAGAGAAATAGAAAGAAATGCATTTAGTCCTAAACAGTCCAAAATATAAAAGCAACAGATGTAAATTTTCAAAGCTGACATATTTCAGTCACTAAATTGAAAATAAAAACCATTTTCCTACCTTTGTTATCTAACAATTTTATTTTTCTGGTCATCTTGCTCCATCTGTGCTCTTAACGTTGTTTCCAAGGCCTCCCTATGCATTTGCTGTTTCTTTCCTCCCCTTCATTTTTTGCACTACATCCTTCTTTGGCACTGATTTTCAGGTGACAGGTCAAAAGCGTGCGACGACAAAGGCGCGCCAACAACCCAGCGCAGACAACTGAGTGCAAGGCGGAAGCGCGCCGAAGAAAAACAGTATTTTAAAGGGCTTCGACCGGGGGGGGGTTGTGGGGGGGGAATCCCCCCCACTTTACTTAACAGAGATCGCGCCGGTATTGTGGGAGGTTTGGGGGGATGTAACCCCCCACATTATACTGAAAACTTCACTTTTTCCCTAAAAAAAGAGGGAAAAAGTTAAGTTTCCAGTAAATGAGGGGGGTTACAATCCCCCAAACCCCCCACAACGCCAGCGCGATCTCTGTTAAGTAAAGTGGGGGGGTTCCCCACCAACACTCCCCGTCAGAGCCCATTAAAATACTGTTTTTCTTCGGCGCGCTTCCGCCTTGTGCTCAGTTGTCTGCGCTGGGTTGTCGGCGCGCCTTTGTCGGCGCGCGTTTTTGTCTATGAACTGATTTTCATATTCAGTTATCTTCTATTTTTCTGCCTCCATTTCAAATCTATCTTTCCGACTCTTCCCCTTCCCTCCGTCCATGTGCACCATCTCTTCCCTCCTCTTCCCTCCATCCATGTGTCCCATCTCTTCCCTCCTCCCATGTGCCCCATCTCTTCCCCCTTCCCTCCGTCCATGTGTATCATCTCTTGCCTCCTCCTCTTCCCTCCATCCATGGGCCCCATCTCTCCCCCTTCCCTCCATCCATGTGCACCATCACTTCCCTCCTCCTCTTCCATCTAAGAGCCCCATCTCTTTCCCTACCCTCCATCCATGTGTCCCATCTTTTCCCCCTTCCCTCCATTTGTGCCCCATCTCTTCTCCTTCCAACCATCCTTGTGCTACCATCTCCTTCCTCTTGCTGCCCATGGCCTCCCCTGCACCATTCCTTTGTTGCGGTCCACCCAAGCGGAAACAGGAAGTTGCTTCAGAGGGGATGGACTGCGGCAAAAGAAAAGTACAGAGGAGGCCACCATCTTAGGTACTCCTATCCTCCACTATCCACTCCTCCCTGCTCCAGACCAGCATCGCACTTACAACCCAATGCTCCAAAAGCCAACGCTGACACTCTCTGCTGTACTGGGATAGGATAGGAGTGCTGGTCAATGAGGGGAAGAACATAAGAGTGCCGGTCATCAGGGGGAAGGAGGAGATAGCAATAGTCATCAGTGGGGATAGCAGTGCCGGTCATTGGAAGGCGGGGGAGGATAGCAGTGCCGGGCACCACCTGGAAGGGTGGAAAATAGTATTGTTGGTCATTGTGGGGACGGGAGGAAAAAAAAGCACCATAATCCAAAGAAAGCTCGAATATAAACCAAGAACCCCGTTTTTGGGCCATTTTTTTGGCCCAAAATCTCGGTTTATATTTGAGTATATACAGTAGCTAAATGCTGCATTTTTTGATTCTTTCCTACTCTGTACCCTGTTATAAAAGAGAGACTGAGCTCTGCCTGGATTACTCCCTGTGAGGCCAGATTTCAAAGTCTTTACTGGACATCTGAAAATTGCTTTCTCACCATGTGAGCAAAAGTACACACATTGGGGTAAATTCTATATATGAAGTCAAAACAATTGGTGTCGAAAAAAAGAGCTCTTCTATAAGATCACCTAAACTGAAACAAACCAGGATCAACCAGGCCAAGGTGGACTCAGACCCCATTAACTCACCTCCCCCCCCCAATCAAAGGCACATGACGCAAGAAGATGTACGATGGCCTACTAGCAACGCAAGCAGCGAAACTAGATCACCATCTCTGCAACATACTGATAACTGACTACAAAATACTCCGAAAGGAAAAGAAAACCCTGCTATTCAGAAAATTTATCAAGACTAACTAATACCTCACCTTAACCATTCCCAATCTTGTAAATTTCCCAGCTAAGCCTCAATCATGTAATCAGTACTGTATCCTGTAATTCTCCTGGAAATGTCCTCCTCTTTTGTAATCCACCTACAATTGCAAGGTATTGGCGGACTAGAAGTCACTAATGTAACGTAATGTAATGCTTTTATTCTTAAGATAAATCAGGAACATCTCTCTTATGCATTCCAAGGGGTAAAATAAAATGGTAGAAACAAACAAAGTCTAAGCAACTTTGATTCTGTCCATTGCCTGTTCACACGTTTCTATGATACAGACTTTCCTATTATTCCCAAATCTTCCAATAGAAACATGCTTCTATGTTTCTATTGGAAGATTTGGGAATAACAGGAAAGTCTGTCACATCCCTGTCTGTCCCTCCTCTCCCCCGAATTTGCTAAAAGTTACAGTGCCCAAAATCTAGAATTTTATAACAGCAGATTGATGTGCCTAATTAATGCGTTACAGAATACTAGCTTAAATCATAAATTGGACACCACCCGTTTTCCCTGCTCTATGAGAGGTGTATGTGAGCAGCTAAAAACAGCAACTAGGCCTGTAAATGACAACACTCAGTAAAGCATTCACTGAAAAAGTCAGAACATGCATGCCCCGCCCATGCTCCACATAGGCTCCTCCCATGCCAACGCCCCCTTTGCAGTTATGTGCTAGAAAAGTGTTAGCACCAAGTTACAGAAGAGCATCCAAATGCACTCAGGCATTTAACTCCATGTTGGCGCCAAACACTCATTAGGTACCGTTTGAGCGCCAAATGACTGGCATCTAATTTTGGCATACTATATAGAATTTCCCTCTTAATATGATTAGCAGGCCACACAAAATATTGGTACAATTTTGTAAACCACTCTACAGATAGGAAGAATCCAGGCCTGGATTGGCTCATTGGTGTACAATGAAATGAAACCAGTCAGTATTGTATCATTAACCTAAGTGTTTCAAAAAAACTGAAAATTACTTCTCAACTTCAAGTGGCTCATTTTAGTACTATGGAAGGGTCATAGGCTGAGCTAAGGGATTTATCCACTCATTCTGTGTCTTTGGGAAAAAGCTTTTTACAAGGCAGGCCCAAAATAACCAGGCTAGAATTTGGCCTTGTCTCTCTAAGCATTAAAACCATGCCCCTGGAGATGCTGGGATTTCCTGTTCTTCCAGTCCAATTCAGTTATTCTGCAATTTGATACGATTTATTAACAGAGAAATGGAAAGACTTTCAGGTAGGTGCCTAGTCTAAGGTGCCTACCAGAAAGTGGGTGTGTCAATGGGCAGATTTGGGGTGTGTTTTGCGTGTAGGCACCTAAACTGGACTTAGGCGCCGATAATTAGGCTAAGAAAACCCTGGAGAAACACACATAATAATTTAGTATTTGGATTTCACTGTTTTCTGCACATCTTTTGTCACATAGAAACATGATGGCAGATAAAGGCCAAATGGCCTGTCTAATCTGCACATCCACAGTAACCATTATCTCTTTCTCTCTCCGAGAGATCCCACGTGCCTATCCCAGGCCCTCTTGAATTCAAACACCTCTTCTGGGAGATTATTCCATGCATCTACTACCCTTTATGTAAAAAAGTATTTCCTTAGATTACTCTGGAGCCTATGACCTCTTAACTTCATCCTATGCCCTGTCATTGCAGAGTTTCCTTTCAAATTAATGAGACTCGATTCATGCACATTTACATTACATAGGTATTTAAACGTCTCATGCATAATCCCCTCCCCTCCTTTCTATTTCATTTCATTGTCCACCTCTCATATGCTACATGATCTCTTATTGTACCCCACAAAGATGTTACTTTTACTATTCAAATCACGGTCTAGCAAATCATTCACAGTGGTAAGTGGCTTGCAAATCACTTACAGCCATGGGCTGACCTAACTCCAAATATTCAATTCTGGGGCATGCACAGCTTCTGGTATTGAATATCCAGGTGAGCTCACTGACCCAGAAGTTAACTAGGCACCAGACAATAAACAGACCGAAGCACGGTTAATTCAGTTCATAAAGTTAGGACAGCCAGGTGTCACTGTAGACCAGGGGTGCCCACACTTTTTTGGCTTGCAAGCTATTATTAAAATGACCAAGTCAAAATGATCTACAATAAACTCTACCGCGCACAGGAAACCAAGCAACGTAAAAACGAGTGAATCGCGAGCCACAAAATACACTACAGTACAGGTACCGTGTTTCCCCGAAAATAAACCCTACCCCGAAAATAAGCCCTAGCATGAGGGAGAGATGGAAAGATGGGAGCATTTTAATATAAGCCCTACCCCAAAAATAAGTCCTAACCCAAATGTCCCTGGATTCACCAGCAGCAGCGATTCCCCCTGCCCCTGCCGCGCAGCCAAACCCCCGCTGAGTCTCCCATCTTTTCATCTCCCCCTCCCGTCTGAACCCCGCCGACTGCAAGGCCTATATATACCTCCCTCCAAAAAGCCGCGTCGACAGCACTCTAAGCAGGCTGCTTCATGGCCTTCTCCCGCCGGGGCCTTCCGTACGCCGCGTTACGGATGACGTATTAAGTGATGCAGCAGAGGGAATGACCCGGCAGGAGAAGGCCGCAAAGCAGCCTGTTTAGAGTGCTGCCAATGCTGTTGGGCACTCCTGCTGTAGATACTATGATGAAATCTTCTGTCCAGTGTGAGACGGCAGTCATGAGAGCAAACAGAACGCTAGGAATTATGCTACATTTGAGGAAAATTACTTATCTCCAATCAATTAAAACAATGTCTAATTATAAAGATATATTTTTACTGCATCTAGGCGGCTGTACAGTCTGATGTCTTTTTTATTTTGTACAAAAAGCTTGTCTTAGAAACTTCACAGTATATTTAGGGTTATGAAAACCTTTACCTTGACTTCCAAAAAGCCTTCGACAAGGTACCACATGAGAGACTGCTTAAAAAAATATGGAACCACGGGGTACAAGGGGAGGTACACCGATGGATCAAAAACTGGCTGGCAAACAGGAAACAGAGGGTTGGCGTGAAAGGCCACTACTCAGACTGGAAAGGGGTCACGAACGGAGTTCCGCAGGGGTCGGTGCTGGGACCGCTCCTGTTCAATATCTACATAAATGACTTAGAAGCGGGAACCAAGTGTGAAGTCATTAAATTTGCAGATGACACCAAACTATACAGCAGGGCTCAAACCAGGGAAGACTGCGAAGATCTCCAAAAGGATCTAACGCAGCTGGAAAAGTGGGCCGAAAAATGGCAAATGAGCTTCAACATAGGAAAATGCAAGGTCATGCACGTCGGGAAAAAGAACCCGATGTTCACATACAAAATGGGGGGAACACCACTAGGGGTCAGTAACCTGGAGAGAGACCTGGGGGTGATGGTAGACGCAACCCTGAAGGCATCGGCTCAATGCGCCACGGCCTCTAGGAAAGCAAACAGAATGTTGGGTATCATTAAGAAGGGTATTACGACCAGGACGAAGGAAGTCATCATGCCGCTGTATCGTGCAATGGTGCGGCCACATCTGGAGTACTGTGTACAGTACTGGTCACCATACCTCAAGAAGGACATGGCGGTACTTGAGGGAGTACAAAGAAGAGCAACTAAACTGATAAAGGGAATGGAAAATCTCCCATATACCGACAGATTGAAGAAGTTGGGACTTTTCTCCCTGGAAAAGCGGAGACTTAGAGGAGACATGATAGAAACTTTCAAGATCCTGAAGGGCATAGAAAAAGTAGACAGGGACAGATTTTTCAAATTATGGGGCACCACAAGTACAAGGGGGCACTCGGAGAAATTGAAAGGGGACAGGTTTAGAACAAACGCTAGGAAGTTCTTCTTCACTCAGAGGGTGGTGGATACATGGAACGCACTTCCAGAGGCTGTTGTAGACAAGAAAACATTAAGTGGCTTCAAAGAAGGCTTGGATAGATTCCTAGAAGAAAAAGGGATTGAGGGGTATAGATAGGTATGGACCATTAATCAGGCAATGGGCCTGATGGGCCGCCGCGGAAACGGACCGCTGGGCAGGATGGACCTATGGTCTGTCTCAGCGGAGGCAACCTCTTATGTTCTTATGTTAGAAGATTCCTGTCTCTCCAAAATGGGACAGACCTCTGACCTGCCTCCCAGTGAGCTCTGAACTTCGGTGCATTGTTCTGCTCTTTGAGTCAAAACACTGAAAACCAGACCTTGCTCTTTTAGTTGTCAATAATGGAGTATGATACGCGTGGCCCGACAATCTAATCATTATGAATACTTGTTATTGTATCTCAGATTCCGTATGTCTAGAAATAAAAGTCAGATAACAAGTTGTCAATAATTCCTTTACTGGATTAGCTTAATAAACTAGTGACTAGATACTGAGTTTTAGGGGTGCGCCATCCTATAAAGTTAAAAAAACATTGACATTTATGGTTCTATTTCATGCTGTTTTCCAATCTGACACAACATGAAAAAATAACCGTTTTTAGTGCATTCTATTATTAATTGCACATTAAAGGTCATACAGCAGTAGGGATGAGAAGCCAAAAATTGTGTGTTGTTTTTTTTTCTGTGTTTTAATTTTTATTTTCTTACTTTTTTTGTTGTTGTTTTGCAATGAAGTCGTCAAGTTCTGCAAAAAAAAGCACACACTATGTGCAAAGAGGGCATACCCCTCTTAAAGAGTGCACACTCATTTCCAGATAGTGCACACATGTGCAAGACATCAGACTTGTGCACTATTGAAAAAGAGTGTGCTCTCTTTAAGAGGAGTGCACCCTCTTCACGCATTATGCACCCTCTTTAAAAAGAATTTGCCCTCTTTAACCATAATGTCTACAATTATCAGTGAACTCTTCACTGCACCAATGATAAAGGTGCCAAAATCCCAGTCCTGTCGAACCTTCTACTTTATAGAGGATGCTAGATTGGGATTTGGCACAGTTTATCGTCAGTGCCTTGAGCCAGTACCTCACCTGGTCTAGCAGGAGAAGGAGACACCAGATCATGAAAGGGGGGGGGAGAGGGGGGATGGAAGGAGAGAGATACCAGATTGCATTGTAGGGAAGCGGAGGGATGCCAATGCAAAAGTTGGTTCAAGGCACCACAGTCCCTGAACCAGCCCTGATGACTGTATCTTTATTGAGCACATGCTAAATGGTTTTAAATGTACACTTCCCTTCCCTATTTCCAGTTTCGACTATTCGTGATTTTTTTTTGCCCAGCCCCCCCCCCCCCTTCAAGGATCGCTCAGAGGCAGCCCGCATCAACCAGAACCGACCCCGGGACTTGGATTGGGGCGAGGAAGAGAAGGGAGACAATCGGAGGCAAGCAGCCACCCCAAGAGGACAGGAACTCACAGCACAGGTGCATAGCAAGGCCCTGCATGGGGCAGCAGTGTAGGAAGATCGCTCCTGCCCCACGTCACCGCTAGACCACCAGGTAAGGTCCGGGAGTGGGTCAGAGCCGGCTCAAAAGTTATTTACTAACTTTCCTTATTTACGGGCCGGCTCTGCCCCTAACCCCCACAAATATGGAGGGGGAAGTGTACTATGAAACAAACAAAAATAGATAAATAAAACAGTAAAATGTCTTCTGTACACTCCCTTACTTAGCCTTAAGACTTCTTTCAACAACTAAGGAAGCACAGCTTCAGAAAGACAGCCACAAATAAAGGAGCTGAGACCTGTCCAGCTCTTGTTTGATCACTTTTATTTCTACGTGTCCAAGTGGCCAAACGTGGAATCCACACGACTCCATTCACGATATGTGTAATAATTTGATTAGAAGAAGCACATACCATCTTCTCCCACACATTTCACAGTAATATACCAAATTTACTAAATTCCAGAAAGCTAACTGTTTAATGCTTCTGGAATGTATAAACATTGTTAACTGCTCAATCTCCTGTCGCAACATTGCAGAAATAACCATTAAATAAGTTGGTTTCTTAGAGTTTCACGAACACTTTTATATGAACCATGAAATAATGTCAGAGAGAGAGCAGTTTTGACTAAGCTTTTTTCTCCTTTTCCTTAGTATGATTGGGCCCTTCTCCTTTGCTCCTCCTTCCCCCTTCCCTCCCCTCTATGCCCTCCAAAATACCCTTTTCCCACAGCAAGTCACCTTGAGCCTGCTTAGGTTTGTGCGACACACAAATATTAGATTAGATTAGTTATAGAATGAGGTGGGGGAGGAGAGGGGGTGGGGAGAGTCTTAGGGTCCTGTGTTTAAAAATTTCATTCTCTGATAATTATGGAAGCTGAAGAGTATGCCTGCCAACAATAAGCTCATACCAAAAATCTGCATTGTAATACTATCAGTCACCTACGCTGGCTTTGGACAAAGCTGTGGTAGCAGTTTCTACCGCAGGCCAGCGAGATAAATGCTCTAACGCTTATAGAATTCCTATGAGCGTAGGACCATTTACCTCACCGGCAGCTTTATAAAAGGAGTCCCTAGATTTTTGTGTCATTGGCCAAAGTAAAAATCGTCCAGAGATGCTGTACATTTGTTGATCCGATGGAAAGTATCATGGCCTGCCATAAATTCAGTTTTCTCTGGGTCTATTATGTTTCTGTATATACCCTCTAATTCTATAAAAAGCACAAAAAATTGTGTGTATAATTTTGGTTGTTAACAAATTAACACTCCCCCAACCCCTTTACTAAGCCAAATGTTCCAATGCTGCTCCAACCCTCATATGAATTCTATGAGCATCGGAGCAGCGTCAGAACATTTAGCGTTCGGGGCCATGGTAGAAACCTCTTAGCACTGATAATTGTCCTTTTAACAAGCAATTATTTGCATTAATTAAAATTAATTAAATGTTATGTGTGTAAATTTAGGTGTAGATCTACACATGAGTCAAAAAAGGGGGTGCAGAAATGGGTGGGAAATAGGTGGAATAGGGGTATTCCTTTAAATTATGTGTGTAATTATAGAATTAGGGCCTACATTTTCATGGCGCAAATTTAGTCATATTTCCCAATTGTAAGTGCTAATCTATAAACTGCACCTAATTTATAAGCACAGCTTATAAATTCGAACTTTTTTTTCAATGCCATATACAGAATTTAGCCCATCGGGTTTTGATATGTAATTAGGAAAACTATTAAAACTTACCTCACATCTTATAGGACCCCTTTTGGCTTTACAAAAAAAAGCAGATAAATCTTCAAAGAGCACAGATTACAGAGTTTTCCCGATACAAACTAATTTTAACTCCTAGAATCTGCTCTTACCGCTTGATTCCCAACTCCAAAAGGTATAAAATATAAGACAATTCACTGCAAATCACTCAATTATCAAATAGCAAAAGTCTGGAACTCATTACCCAAAGAGATTCGGGCCATTTCGGTATATACTCTGTTTCACGAATCTGAAAACATGGCTTTTCAGAAATAGCTATTTTGAGCACTAATTTGATACGGATTACATACTGAATGGCCACGCCCATGTAATGATAAAACCATGTGCAACCACTACCTCAGAAATTATTGTTAGGAATGTAATCTGTTCTATTCTTATACTGTATTGTATGTATATTTCCATGCAGCAGAAATATTGTTAACTCGCATAGAACTTGGCTATCAGTGGGATAGAAGCTTGCATATAACATGACATAACAAAAGATCATTCCACAGGGCAGGGCAAATTATCTATTAAGGCCCTGTCTTCACCATAGGAGTGGGGCTCAGAGATTCCTCCTCCTAGAGGGTAAAAGCAGAGGACAGCATGTTCTGTGCTGAGTGTAGGGACCTCCTTCCACTGCCCAGGTGGCATTTTCTCCAAGATACCTCTAATCTTAAGCAGCAGTAAACTAAGTAATTTGAGGAAAGAATGCAGGAGAAAGCCAGCAGTGATTCAATATGACAGTGATGTGAATGTCACCTGCAAGTAAGCCCTTGTGCTTTTAAGGGGGTATATGTCTTTCAGAACACTGTCACTCAAGCTAAGCATCACTTCTGAGAAATACTGCCGTGACAGAATCTTCTATAGGAAACAGTGCAGAGACACTCTGGAGCCTCTCCCCCTAAGTCTAAAGGGGAGAGTGTGGCGCCATGGTTAAAGCTACAGCCTCTGCACCCTGAGGTTGTAGATTCAAATCCACACTGTTCCTTGTGACCCTAGGCAAGTCACTTAATCCCACCATTGCCCCAGGTACATTAGATAGATTGTGGGACTGACAGGAAAAAATGCTTGAGTACCTGAATAAATTCATGTAAACTGTTCTGAGTTCCCCTGGGAGAACAGTACAGAAAATTGAATAAATAAATAGTGTGAAAAGTTTCAGCCTCTGAGAACCAGAGCTGGTATTGTGATGTCATAATGCCTAATTCCACCAATGCTTAAGAGCCAACCTTATCAGTGATGTCACAATGGCTTCATTGTCCTATACTTGGCTCACTTCTACTACATTTTGATTTCTAGAGTGGCACAGTCGTTAAAGCCCCCAAAATAGGAGAAAAACACTCCACAAAAAATCTAAACAAAACACCATTAAGATAAATGCTAAATGAAAGAAAAAGCCTCAGTGTCAGGTGAGTCACAAGACCCTACCACCTCCCCATCATAGGCAAAAAACTTTCATATATAAGCATTATTTCAAAATGATGTGCAAAAAAAGTCAGTGAAAATACTTCTACCGACTACAATTGCAAGTATCGCATGCAGGTTTAAATCACAACCTGTATGCAATACTAGCAATTGTAATAGGTAGAAGTATTTTCACTGACTTTTTTCCACCAGATACGTGGAGGGGCATAATCAAAAAAACGTCTTAGTCCCCTTTTGGCCTAAGGCCCTAAACGTTGAAAGTAGAAGCAGAGAAAATGTCCATTCTCAAAAAAACGTCCAAAAGGAAGGTTTTTTTGATAATGGCCTGCTTCTACGTTCAGCTGTTTAAACGCCCAGACCACCACTACGTCTACACCAGGGGTCCCCAGAGTCCCTGCTTGAGAGCGGAATCCAGTCGGGTTTTCAGGATTTCCCCAATGAATATGCATTGAAAGCAATGCATGCACATAGATCTGGATTCGGCCCTCAAGGAGGGACTTTGGGGACCCCTGGTCTACACTAACAACATATAATCAACCAAAAAAAGCCTAAGTACCAAACGCCAAACACAAGGGCTTTTAGGTGAAGGAGGGGCCAGTTCTTGCCTAAAAGCTGGATTCTGTAACCAGTGTCTGTCAAAAAGAACACCGGTTACAGAATCCCCCCACCCCAGCAATGATCAGGCCAGGAGGGAGCCCAAGCCATCCTGGCCAGGCAAAGGCCGGCACCCCCACTCCGACAGCTTGGAATCCGTCCGTCCGTCCAACTTTTTTCCAGGTGTTGAGGAGTCGGCGGGGGTCAATCGGGGGTTCAGGGGTGCAATCGTGGGAGGGGGGTGCGCCAAGAGCAGGAGGGCCTTGGATCCCTCCTGACCGTTATCTTAGTGGGGGTGGGGAAGTAGGGGGGTCACCTGGACAGGAGGGGTTGGGCTCCCTCCTGCCCAAATAGGATCAGCGAGGTGGGGGGGTCGCCTGGGCAGGAGGGGTTGGGATTCCTCATGCCTGGATCTTGTTGAGGGGGGGTTGCCTGGCAGGAGGGGTTGGGTTCCCTCCTGCCTGGATCTTGTAAAGGGGGGGGTGATGCATCACGGCAGGGGAGATTGGCTATTTCTGCTGCTGCGATAGAAATCCAAAGTGCCGCGGTTGATGGCACTTCAGGATTGTTATCGCGGCAGAAGAGATTGGCTATCTCTCCTGCCGTGATGGCGATCACCCCGCTACCCGAACTGCCACAAACCGCGGCAGGAGAGATTGAGCTTATTTGAACTGCAAATTAATGGCGGAATAGAAATCTCTAAAGTAATGTAATGTAATTATAGTATGGCTCTACTTAAAGAACACAAACAAAAAAAAAGGAAGAACCAACAGGATCTGCAGTAAAGGGTCGAAGACAAAACAAGGAAAAACTGCAATCACACGTACAATGATACAGGCAAAGTTTATTACCATTGATTGCGGTTAAAAACAACACCTTAAAACTAAACCACGGGACTGCAGTTTTTCCTTGTTTTGTCTACTCAAAGAACATCATAGGCATAAAAAAAACTTTTGATTATTTGTAAAGTGTGGTCAACTAAGTTATAGGAAAACTCGTACAATATTTCATAAGAATCCACCAGGGTTTTCCCCATAACAATTGTGCACACGATAGGTTTTACCCCTCACATCATTTATGTCCACCCTGCAAATATATCTTTTCATTATCATTATTATTTTGCAAAACGCTCTTCTAAAGTGAAAGGAGACTTCAAGAAAATTCTATATGTGACACTAAGGGCTCCTTTTACTAAGCTGTGGTAGCTTTTTTAGCGTGCGCTGCAGATTAGCGCGTGCTAACCCCCGCGCTACGCGGAGAAACTAATGCCAGCTCAATAGAGGCGTTAGCGTCTAGCGCGCACTAAGCATGCGCTAAAACCACTAGCGCAGCTTAGTAAAAGGAGCCCTAAGACACCCTTATTTACAATGAGTGCTCTAGAAATGTTGTATGAGTCTCCCTATAACTGAGTTGACTACCCTTTGAAAATTGAGGCACTTCTTGTGATTTTTAAGAGCCTCGGAGCAGGCTTTTTTTTTAGAGCTATATATTTTTTAGCCTCCTCTGAATTTTTCAGGATAGCTGAATTTTTGATTTCTACTCAAAGAACATTATAGGTTTAAACCTTTGACCTTTACATAGAACTGAATGCAACAGACCCTCAATATTCATGGGGGTTAGGGGCAGAGCCGGCCCGCGAATAGGGAAAATTGTGAATAATTTTTGGGGCCCCTGCCTTCCTCCTGCATCTCCGACCTTACCTGGTGGTCTAGCGGCAAAGCGGGGCAGGAGCGATCTTCCTACGCTCCTGCCCCGTGCAGAGCCATCATCAAAATGGCTGCCATGAAATCTTGTTGTAGGAAGATCGCTCCTGCCCTGTGGAGCCACTAGATCACCAGGTAAGGTCTGGGGGGATGTCCGGGGCAGCATTTCTGCATTAAAAAACAAGGGGCAAAAAATATCTCGAATAACCGAATTTGCGAGTGGGGAAACCGGGAATCGGGAGAAGGCACTGTAGTAGCGTTTCCTTTCTGTTACATAGAGAATCAAAAGTTTTTTTATGCCTATGATGTTCTTTGAGTAGAGCTCACTGTAACCGAGGCTTTTTCTTTCGTATTCTCTAGTGTTGGCGACGGTTGTTTGGATTTTTTTGGCTTTTGTAATGTGGAGAGTATAGAACAGCAGCAGTAGTTGATTTTCCTCCACTTCTCCGTTGTTATTTTATAAAGACAACATAAGCTCTTTATCAAATAAGCACACAGAATCAGACCCAATAGAGCACAAATGCTCTCGCAGGTATTTACACCTGCTCCAAAGGCATAAATGTGTACATGCACTCTCCCCTGGATATTCTATAGCAGTGTTTTTCAACCTTTTTACACCTATGGACCGGCAGAAATAAAAGAATTATTCTGTGGACCGGCATCAGTCCATGGACTGGCAGTTGAAGAACACTGGGCTAAGTCGTGGGCCAGACCCCCCCATCTCTACCCAATCTCCATCCCAGACCCCGCCTCCATAATAGTACTAATTGCACTTTGCACGTCCCGTGCCTCATCTGGAAGCCTTCCCTCTGATGTTGCAACGTCAGAGAGAAGGCTTCCGCTTCAAGCGCAGGATGCCCGTTGGAGCCACTGCCCGTCGCTTTGTGCACTGAATCAGTTAGGAAGAGGGAGCTGGCTCGAAGATAACGCCACATCGATCATACCGTGGACCGGCGGTTGAAGAAACTGTTTTGGGCCTGATGCACGTGCTGGCCCTGTGGACCGGCAGGAAATTGCTGTGGACCGGTACTGGTCCATGGACCGGTGGTTGAAGACCACTGCTCTATAGGGCAACTAAAGTTGCACGTGCAACTTCATTGTTTAATGAGTCAACTGGCACTAATTGGACACTAACAAGCGATTACCAGCTCTAATTTGCACTAATTAAAATGTATGTGCACCACTTTCTAAGTGTATTCTATAAAGTGGTGTACATAAATTCTACCATGTGGATCTAAAAGGGGACGTGGGACGGTCACGGGCAGTCCGTCAGTATTTTTTTTTTAATAATCTTTATTCATTTTAAAAATAATTTCAATAAGTGAAGAACAATAATTAAAACATTTACACTATAGACATCACTTAAAATATTACAATATTCTTATAGACCAATAACCCTCCCACCCAAACTATTCTTTATCATTCAAGAATCTATAGATCTATCATAATTCCGTAATTCCCTACATATTTTAAACATAAAATTACACATTTATCCACTTAGACATATTTATCCACTTAGACATATTTTAAACTTATAAACCACCCTGCTCCCATCCATAATAATATTTGATTATAACCTATATATATATTCCTCCCACCCTCCCCCCTCCCTCCCTCTCGTCAGTATTTTTATAAATTAGGCCCACTGTTATAGAATATGCCCAATCCATGCAGAATTTATACCATGTTTTTGTTAGCATAAATGGTTATGCCTAAATTTTAGCCACAGAGCCAGCCTCTAATGTGTATTTTATAGAACCAGTGTATCTCAAACTGTGTGCCTCCTGAGATTCCAAGTGTGCCGCGGCACCCTGAGGAGGAAGAGAGGTGCCTGCCAGCTGACTTCCCTACGCGGACAGTGCCAGCACTGCCCGATTCACCGAAGGCGTCCTCCGGCTTCCCCCCTGGCCTTCCGCTCTCACCTTTAAAGCTAATTACAGCAGCCTGCAGAGGATCGCCAGTAGGTAAAATGATTTTATTTTCAATATAGTGATTGAAATATGTCAGTTTTGAGAATTTATATCTGCTGTGTATATTGTGTGTATATGAAAAATGAATGGAAAAAATTGCATTACAATTAGAAAGGGGATGGGATCTGGGGCAGAGCTTGGGTGGGCCTAGGGAGGTCTGTGGTTGGGGTACTCAGTTGATATTTGTTAGACTTAGGGGTACTTAGCTTGAAGTAGTTGAGAAACACTGCTATAGGCAATCAGCTGGCGCCAGTGCCTCTCCTTCTCTCCGGCCAACTTCCCTGCTGGCGTCTCAGGCCCATCTGGACGTCGACGTGATGATGTCACGCCTATACATTATGTCATCACGGCGATGTCCGTGCACTTCTGGGCCTCAAGCCATGGTCGCTACCATTAGTGTGTCCCGGCTCGAAAAAGTTTGAGAGACACTGCTATAAACCATGCCTAACTTTAGGCAGAGTTTATAAAATAGAGCTAAGCATGTTTCTTTTCTGAGCTGATTGTTCTGTCACCATATACAGAATCTGGCCCCCTATGCATATACTTATGCATTTTATAAAGCATAAATGTGCATCACAGCTTCACCCAAACTATGCCCCCACCCCCACCCCCCAAAGAACCCCCATGAATAGTGCAAGGGCATTCTTTTCTTATGAGAGCCATTTTCCATTTGAAGAGCAGGCTTAACGTGCAGAAAAACTAGGGTTACCAGGAGCAGGGGGGAGCAGACAGGAGGACGGGTGCCTGCGCCCTCACCAAGATGGTGACCGGGGCAGATTGCCACCCTCCCTCCCTCTACGCCACTGACAGGATGGCAACAATGGCCCAAGAGAACAGGTGGAGATATGACTGGTGAAATGCTAATGCTAAGCTGGATCTGGACTTAAAGATGGGGTGAGGGGTAGGAGGGGCAGAAGGGACTGGGCGGTAGGGTAGGAGAGAGAGCAAGCTGCTGGGGTTGACAGACAAAAGGAGTTAATGGGACTGGGTAGTAAGAGATAAGGTGACCCTAAAGAGAAAATATACCTAGACCCACTATAATCTCTCCAACCCTGAAATGTCCTGTCTTCTGAGCAGGGACTGTCTATTGTGTATTAGAATGTACAGCACTGTGTACGCCTTTCAGCACTAGAGAAATAACAAATAGTCGTAGTAGTAGGTGGGTAGAAAAAGGAAGAGCTGCTGAGTCTGAGGGGAAAGAGAGAGGAGACTGCTTGAGGTAGTGATAGGAAAGAGAGAGATGGAGACCAGCAGAGCTGGAAGAGGTGGGTGGGTAAGCAGAGTGGGCAGACTTGATGGGCTGTAGCCCTTTTCTGCCGTCATCTTCTATGTTTCTATGAGGTTGATTGGAGGGGGAAAAGAGAGAAGGGGTTGTTGGGGGAAGAGGGGAGATTCAGGCTGTTGCGTTTGGGAAAGAAAGAGAGAAAAGGGTAGAAAATATATGGTTGCAGGGCCTGAGGGGAGAAAGAGCAAGGTGGCTGTTGGAGATGAGGGGAGGGGGGTTGGGAAAGACAGAAAGGGGTTGCCAAGGGACTTCTGCCATTGGAGAGAAAGTGAAAGAGAGAGAATGCTGCTGCTGAAGGGTGAGGGAGGAAGATATTAAGCAGGGAGAGAAGAGCCAACTCTGAGTGTTCACCATTCTAAAGCATCTAATGCCCTTGCACCAGCCACAACATTTGTCCAGACTTGACAACCACCCCCCCCCCCCAAGGTTGCAAAAGAAATAGCAGTTTGCAGGCTTTAATTTTAAAAACAAAAACAATTACACCCTTAATTAGTGCAGGGTGTGTACCACAACTCGCTGTGTGTTCTCCGAACTGCTGCAAGGTGAGCACAGTTGTCTTTGAAAGACTGTAACGGTCTAGTTATTTGATGCCTATCAATCCTGCGAGACAAGATCAGTAATGTAGTGGAACAGTCTTCCACTAGTAAACAAGAAATGTATCATGAAGCTGGGTCAAACTGACACACGGAGCTTTTCCAATAAAAGAATTTTTAACTCATTTCTTTCCTGGAGAATCAGTCATGGGTTGTCAAGTATGTAACCTTTGAACTTAAGGATCTATTCTGCTTGATATAAGATGATATCTGTGGCTCCATTCCAGATCAAAACCCCTTTCTCCTAACAGCTGTGGGAGTACTTAAGAGGCTTTAACTCTTTGGTGCAAGACTGAAGGTCAGAATTTGCATATTAACTCTTGGTGAATTTCAGATTTAAGAAAAGTATTGAAAAAAAAATAATAGAACTTTTTGAAATGAGGAAAGATTTTTCTTTCCTTTAGCAGCAGTGGATAATGTTTATGTCTATGGTCACCTAGTGCATTTTTGCATCACCATGACTGCATCAAACGACCAGAGATAACTTTATCCAAGAGATATTAAATACCTAGGGCGGTGGTTCCCCAACCTGCTCCTGAAGGCACCCCAGCCAGTTAGGTTTTCAGGATAACCACCATGAGTATTCAGAAGAGATGTTTGCATGTGAATCTCTCTCAGGAGTATTCATTGGGAATAATCTGAAAACCTGACTCGCTAGGATGCCTCCAGGACCAGTTTTGGCCTAGGGTCTTTCACACAACATTGGGGATCAGATAGATTTGCATCTCAAGGAGGAAGTGCATGCAAATCTATCTCACACATATTCATTGTGGATATCCTGAAAACCGACCTGGCTCCGGCTCTCGAGGACCGGAACTGCCTACCCGTTTTCCCCCTTCTTCTCCTCCCAAAATCACTGAACCTTGTACTAATATACCTTCATACAACAATAGGCTCGTTAAAGCACGCCACCATCACTCATGGGATTATGAAGTGATGGATCTAGCCTGCAGTGATTAGGCTGATCCTATTACTATACCCAAACCACTTAGGAGACATTCTATAAAGAGTGTAAAATGTTAAGTACCCCAAATCTGTGCACTACGATAGTTTGTTTGTTTATTTCTTACCCGCCCTTATCCAGGGCGAGTTACATATTAACTGTAATGACATCTGGCCACCTAAATTGGTACTTGGGCAGCGACCTAAACTGGTATTTGGGTAGTAACATTTAGGTGACCACACTTATGCCATGGAAAGTGCTGCTGTAGATGTTAGCACCTAAAAGATGGCATCTAGGCATGCAAATTGGTGCCTCAATATCTGAACTGCCCATGTTCATGCACCTAGCAGTTAGCCGTAACTGCCTTATAGAATTCACCTATGTGTAGTTAGGTAGTAGGTACCTAAACGCTTTTTACAGCATTGTGGCACTAAACTGCTTTTTTAGCACCCGAGGTCAGTAAAAGGGCCCCATGGAGCAGTAAACTCATGTTGCTGGATACCTAGAAAATGTCATTGAGGTAGATGCTTGGGCCTTTTCATGCACAGATTTGCAAAATCAAAAGTGTGAACGTATTTAATATCCTCTCCCAAAGCTGATCGCACTTACTCGAAGCTTGGCTGTGCCGTTACTCCCTCTCCTATAATGCACTATCAACGTCGAGAAAGGATATTAAGTTCATCTTTTTGATTTTGCAAACCTTATACCTATAAGTTATTTTGCAGTACTTGCACAACTATTGAAGAATTCTAAATGAAAAATTTATAAATGGAAAATTAAAAAATGTAAGTTCTGATAGTTCTGAAAAAATGTCTAAAACTATACAAAATCTATTTATCTTAAGTCTGTAAAATTCGTCTTCTATAAAATTTTGCATCCGTGACAGTGACAAGATGGCGCGCACATTATATCCGCACTCCCAGTGGCATAGCTTGGGAGCAGCGGAGATGAAGCCTGACTGCCTATACTTGTATGTATTTTATAAAATCCAATTCAATACAGTGTCTTATATACCACAATTTTCTGCGAGGAATCTATGTGGTTTACAATGAGATTTAGATTAAGTTCTTAAGTTACATTGCTTGAAGGAGCATTGGGTTAGGAAGGAGGGGTGAAGGGTAAGAAAGTGACTATAGTGAAAAGATGTACATCTTCAGGTTCTTCCAGAATTCAAGCTAGTTGATAGGTTGTCTTAGGAGAGGGGTAGGCAATTCCAGTCCTCGAGAGCCAGAGCCAGGTCAGGTTTTCAGGATATCCACAATAAATATGCATGAGATAGATTTGCATCTCAAGGAGGCAGTGCATGCAAATCTATCTCACACATATTCATTGTGGATATCCTGAAAACCTGACCTGGTTCCGGCTCTCGAGGACCAGAATTGCCTACCCCTGTCTTAGGATATTCAAAGATAGTTTTGAATATTTTTTTCACCACACTCCTCATTAAGGAGATGGGAAGGATAGTTTGTGGTGTTGCGTAGTGCGTGAGTTGAAGAAGGAATTTGAGACTTTAATGCCAAAAGTTAGTGCCTCTGATTTCTCACTGTAGATCACTTTATGGCCCATGTGGACAATTAAAGTGCCCACACGTATTTTATCAATTTCAGAACAGGGAATATATGTTATAGGGCCAGCTGTAGGTCCCTATTTTATAATGGCACATAGCTGCCCTCTATCTAGAAATCATGCATAGAATTAAGCAAAGGTTTCAATAGAATTCTAGACACTGATTCAATTTACGCTGATGCAGGGTACACTCGAAAAGCGATCGTGTCGGTGATTCATATTCTTGGGGACTGATGGAGAATAAAAGCTAAGAAGAGATCTTTTGACTTTTTTTATATAGTTGGTTAGTAATGCACCTTTAAAATACAGTAGTAATACACTAAGGAAAAGGGCCTATGATTTCAAAGAGCTGGTAGCATCAGAGGCTTGAATTATACAATCTCTAAACGCTTTGAGTATGATAGTCCACAACATTTTTTTTGCATTTTGAAAAATGTTATAATACTAGACTTAGTGTTATAATACTAGAATAGTGTTATAATACTAGACTTTATAAAATAAACTTAAAACAGGCACCCTTCTGGATTTCCTACACAGGTGTCCTGTTATCAAATCAGGGCCACTATCTTCCAAATTCTAATGTATATATGGCTCCAAAATTGACCTCTTTGGAAATTTACTATGGCAGAATGCCTAAATTTGTACTCAAAATTTCACTAAACGACCAAATTTAGGAGCATAAAATGTAGGTAAAAACAGGGATAAAATTTAGGGAGGAGAAAAATGTCAGAAACTTAACAAAGATACAACACAAGGATCATAAATCTAGGGAAATGAATTTCACGCTTAAAGGTAAAAAATAACTCAAACTCTTAAATTAAGCTGAATTTTCACTTGATAACTTAGAGACTCTTTTCCAACAGGGCATTAGAGGCTGATTCTATAAATCCCTATTGTAGGCGGTGGTAGACATCCTACCACCATCTTACTGGTCAATTTGGATGAACGTTGTTTTAAAAAATGGGTGCGGTGAACAACACCTATATTATAGACGTCTGTCTCACGCCTTCGGAGACACATAGGGACACTTAAGCACACCCAAGGCCATTGTGAGTGTGGTTTCCACCAGAAGTGGTCTTGGGCATCCGTAACCATCCCTATGCGTCTCTGTAGGCATCAGACAGACGTTTTAAATGTAGACCTGTAAAATACTGGCCTACATTTAAAGCGTCTGATAGAAAAAAAAAAAAAGACGTGATTCTTTAAAGCAGTGTCTCACAAACTTTTCCAGCCGGTGACACACTAAAACCAGTGCCCCGGCCGGAAGGCACCCGGAAGTCGACGCGATGACGTCACGTGTGTGCGTGATGTCACTGCGTCAACATCCGTGCGTGCGCGGAGGCCCTTCTGGCCGTGACACCACTGTTACAGGGATCCGGGAGGTGCGGGGAAAAGAGGAGAATCCGGCCAGGAGGAGTCAGCTGTGCCGGCTTACTTCCTACAGGACGTGCCTCTCGTTGGCACACCAGAAATCTCAGGAGGCACGCTGGTATGCCGCGGCACTGTTTGCGATACACTGCCCTAAAGGACACTGATGCGTGATTGACACACGATTGGTGGACACTTCTTAGGCGGCTTCCGAGATCAGCATCCTTTAGAGAATCGAGTCCTTAATGTTCAGTTAATACATGAAAACAGTCTACCACACAAACACATTAAAGCATTTGCAGCATTTTTTTCTATTTCCGTGCGCTAAACCATGTATTTTTTAAAATTATTTGATGAATCTTTCTTGGTATGGGCTTAAAAATGTTAGCCAGCTACAAGATTAAGATTAGCGTGTGCTCATTGACTAATGCACTAAAGGAGGCTATAAGGCCTCAATTCTATAAACGATGTCAAGTAATGTGACACATAGCACCTATCAATCTTCAGTTAGATGCCATTTATAGAATCACGCCTACATTGCCAACAGTGAACTTAGGCTCTGGTAGGTGCCTGAAACTTAGGCGCACCCTATTTTTTTGGCCTAAATACCAGCGCCAAATCTACTTTAGGTGCCTACATGCAAAATAAGCCCATGATCCGCCCCCTAACCATGCCTACTTTCTGATAGGCTCCTACCTGACAGTGGTAGGCACCTACTGAGTTTGGCACCTACCACCCAATTAATTTTAATTTAAACCAAATTATGAAGTGCTAATTGCTTATCAGCTCTATTAAGCTTTTTAAATAATTACCCCCCCTTTTTTTTTTTTTCACAAAGCCATGCTAGTGGCTTCTTTGTGGCAAAAGCTCCAAAGCTCTTTAAATCTCTGTGGGCTTCAGGGCAGTTACCGCAGCAGCAACCACTAACATAGCTTTGTAAAAGAGGGAGGGGGGGTAAGTTAGATGCCTAGATTGACTAGGTGCTTCAATCTAGGCATCTTTTACAAAATCAGGGTCTAAGTGCTCCTTTGTTAACTTTCTGCAGGTACCATGAACTAACAGGAACAGTAGTGCATGGCCTGCAGGTCAAGAAAATGGAAAAAATCCCTAAAAAGTACTGTGTAAGCCTGGGCTTAGAGCACAGTAAATTCTACACTTCCCCCTCCAAATCCGCGGTTGCTTTGGTTATTCGTGAATTTAAAACAAAAAAAATTTTTTTTATTTTTTTGGGCTATTTTAAGCCCTGGAAGCCCCCCTTAATCCTTACCTGGTGGCCTAGTGGGTTTTCGGGGCAGGAGCGATCTTCCCACACTCCTGCCCCGTGCAGATCGCTCATTGGAAATGGCTGTCTTGAGCTCCCGTAGTCTCTCGAGACTACAATGGGAGCTCAAGGCAGACATTTCCTATGAGCGAACATGCAAGGGGCAGGAGCGTGGGAAGATCGCTTAATTTATGAGCTCAGCTTTTCTAAATAAAGGCTCAATATCATAATTATTATTATCACTGATTTGATTTTATTCCGCACTTGATTTACTGCAATTTCAGAATAATATCACTGAGTGATATAACATATACAAATTAAAAAAAAAAAAAAACTACATTTGCAATGCACACTAAAGTCAAACATATCCCTATAAACCACCAATTGCTCCCAGGAATCTATCTTCGGCTTAACAACCTTCTGCCCCCACTCCCCATTTATACATCCCTCTACCCTCTGAAAGCTTATTTGACTTCTTTGAAGATCTCTCCAAATGCCTTTCCAGAAGGCAAGAATACAAAACAAAGCTTAACATTTAAAAAATATGATGTCCATTTGTGTTCAGGGGTGTTGATGGACGATCGTGGTTGTTGAATTTATGGGATGGGGAAGGGAGAAAAGTTAAAGGTTTACCTGGGGCACCTGTGAAAAAGTGAATTGTATACACTTCTCCCTCGGTATTCGCGGGGGATAGGGCCAAAGCTGCACCGCGAATGGTGAAAAACTGTGAACAACTTCTGCCCTGTGCAGATCACCAATAAGAAATGACTGCCGTGAGTTCCCGTAGTCTCTCGAGACTACGACGGGAGCTCGTGGCATCCATTTCCTATTGGCGATCTACACAGGGCAGGAGCGTAGGAAGATCGCTCCTGCCCCGAAAGCCCGCTAGGCTACCAGGTAAGGCCAGGATACCGGGAGGAAGGCTGGAGGGAGGTGGGAATGTCCTAAATTATGGGGGGGGGAGTCCCCCCAAAAAACATTGCAAATATGTGAAACTGCGAGTGTCGAAACCGCGAATAGGGAGGGGAAAGTGTACTGCCTTTTTGTGGCTTTGGCAATTCAAAGTTTGACATTCAAATTGGTGAGCACTGGAGTATTAAGTGACTTGCCCAGGGTCACAAGGAGCAGCACTGGGATTTGATCTCACAATCTCGGGGGGCAGAGACAGCAGCTCTACCAGTGAGCCACAGCTTCCCAGAAGAGGGGAGGGGGGCATGGATTTCATATATATCACATTTCTGTGATACAACCAAAGCATTTTACATTTATTATATGCAGGTACTTTCTCTGTCCCAAGTGAGTTCACAATCTACTGGCCCTAATCCAGAGCAAATGCTGAGTAGGAAGGGCTGATCCTGTCCTTTCAGCTTGGATGTTGTTTCTGCTCCATAACAAAGACACACAAAAATAGAGAGGGAAGATTTGAGCAGCGGCAGAAAACAGTGCAGTCCTCTATTTCCTTGCAACAATCACAGAAAGATCAATGTGTTGGTTTTTTCAGCGTAAAGGCATTTTTGTTTCATTTTTTTTTATCTTCTCAGAATTTGTTTTGACTTTTCTAAGGTAACCTAACCAGGGCGTCTTTCCAGTGAAACTGCAGCATAAAATTACAATGTCTGAATCAACGAATGGAAGCAACAATGAAAAGATGTACAAATCAAACAACATCATTGGGCAAGCCAACTAAACTACCCCCTCCCCCTCTGATATTCTAACACTGTAACACAGAATGCAAAAGCACGGCACATAGAGACCACATATTCTTACAATTTTTTTCTATCTAATGCAACCTTCCTGACTCCCTGAGCAAACAAAAAGCATAACTTACATAACATACCAAGACAAGCAATATTCTTTTTGCCAAAGAATAAAAATTAAAAAAAATCCCTTTCCAGTATGCCAACCCGGACTGTATCCTTCAAGAAAGCATAATGATTTGGAAATAACACAGAGCTGGTGGCAACACTCTTAGAAAACCTGGGTGAGGGAAAAGGGATTTTCAAAGATAAAAGTTAGTGAAAAAAAGCAGCCGAGCTTTTCAGACCTGAGCCGTGAGAGAGAAGTGCTAAGGCGGTGTAACGCATTAAAGAACACATTTAAGATCTGCCATACTTATGAAAAGACAACCAACCCCAACCCCCTCCCCCCCTGCTCTTACAATGATACCAAAACCAGTAAAACTTCAGCTGGCTACAGATCATAATGTACAAGAGTTCAAACATGCTAAGGGCTGATGCTAGACTCTGATTTATTGAAACATTTGTGCTTTAAGAACTGGCACGGTTTTGATTTTCCTTCCAACACCCCCACCCCCTCTCAATTTCCACACCCTTTTGGACTGATGCCCACCTCTACTTCCGCTCTCTAGCCGCATACCAGAAAAGTACCCCCACTGTGAAGCATAAAGACCAGGCCAGAGAACACCAATTAAATTAAATAGAAAACCTGAATTCTGGCACTGTTTAGTCTAAATTATATAATAAAAAAGAAAGAAAGCCCACTCTTATGTAATGCATAAATCCTTTTAGAGAAAGGTTCTAATAGTTCATTTAAGTTTTGGGGAAATTCTAAAAAGTGAAAGTGTGGCTTTGTTAATGTAAAAAATGTTCCCTTTTTTTGGGGTGGGGAGAGTCTAGCACAGTCCGTACAATCCACAAAGCCATTGGAGGGACCACTACGGTCCCAAAGGCAGGGGCAAAAGACCAGGCTTCCACAAAGAAACAAGAGACATCCACAAAACACACCACATGGAGCCACACAGGATTATAAAGTTCAAATACTTTTTATTTCAAATTCCAAACTGTGTTCAGGAACTGGCTCCACGTGTGTGTTTTGGGAGAGTCTAGCACAGAACACATGTATGTCAATTCTGGGTTTCCCCTTAAAAATTAAAAGTGTGCAACTTGTTCTTGAGAGACTAGTTTAAAAAATATAATGCACACAGATACATATTTGTGGAAAACTACAGAATATATGTGTTTCAGGGCTACCAAGTTACCCTGTTCCAGGAGGGAGACTATTTAAGCAATCCTGGTTTTGAACTTAACAATCCAATGACAGTCCCTGATGCTAGCCATTGAAATCCATGCCCCAGGTTCCATCCTAGGTTTGTCAGAAAGTCAGGACTGGCTTAAAATTGTCCTCTTGGAACTGGGTAACTTGGCACCTCTGATGTTTTTGCTCCTGTTCACATTATCTCCAGGAAGCAAAGAGGCCCATTAATTCAAGTAGAAAAGAAAAAGAGCCAATTCTAAGCAATAAAATGTGTATGCCGACAGAGTTAAAAGAATGAATAGGGGGGACGGATGAAGGAATAGGTAGACCATAAGGGATCACCTGATAAGTAGGGCAGAGACAAAGAGAAATGGAACCTTCCTGATAAAGAAGAACCACTAGTTTTATACATCAGTTTGCTCCAACTATTCAAATATACCATATATCCTCAACTATAAGCCAAGATTTTTAGGCCCAAAAATTGGAGTCTTTCTCCCTTGTCACACGCTGACTGGCACTTCTTACCACTACATCCTGGATGCTGTTGCTGCCACCACCACTGACAAGGAAGTGAAAGTAAGCTGGGTCTGTGCATGCTCAAGGTCTCCCAGCTTCCGCCCGGTCCAGCATGATTTCACTTTCTTGACAACAGTGGTGGCAGAGGGAGCAGTAAAAAAATGCCAGACACCACTGGGGGGGGGGGAGCGAGAGAGATGCATGAGAGAAGTGCAGGTCATACAGGAGACAGGTAGGAGAGAGACAGAAGTGGTAGTCCCTGGTGGTCAGGGGGTGGGGGGGGGGGGGGGGGAGGAAGAGAGAGAGCAAAAATGCCTGGAGCAGCTTTCAAGAAGTAAATCCAGGATCATACTTGAATATAACACCCTCCCCCTGGCTTTTGGGGTCTCTTACCTATCCAGCAGCCAGTTTTATAATGTGCCCGTGTATCATTCTTTTCCCCACCCTGGGAAAGCTCCTGCAGAAACCTACATAGCTCTAAGGCTTGCAAAAATCTTTCTATCAAGCCAACATTCATCTGTGTGTATTTTATCAGACATGCTTATTTTCCAGGTATAAGTACATGTTATGAGTCTAGTCTAGTCTTCGATTTATATACCGGGTCATCTCGACTCGGTTCACAAATAATTAAAGACCAGAGTACATAAGAAAGAGAACATGAGAAAGTGTTTGGAGGGAAATTTCTACATATAAAATAGTATTTTACCAACAGAAATGTCTTCCAAAATGACTTCCATGGGTACAGGTTTGGAGATTGCTAGGTACAAGCTTCAGAGGGACTGGTAATTTCCTAGAATTCTGATCGGGTGCTGTGTTAGTGCATGTCAATTTTGGAGATATCATAATTTAAAAAGCACTAGTGGAAAATGGTGCAATTTCATATGCAAAATCAACAGCTTGCTTTAAATTTTGTGAATATGTTATTTACCTACCTGGAATTTCTAGGAAATTATGCAAAAAAATACAAAGATTACTGAAATATGTTTACATGCTCTGATAATAGTTTTTTTATGTGTTTGCATTCCACAATAATACCTTCTGAGCTTCAATCAATGCATCTTACTTATTTACCCATATTGACACTAACACATTAGTTTCATTTTCTCATTCACAGCATCACAGGAATAATTTAGTGTTGAACATGTCCACAAGAAAAACAAGACTGCATGTTTGGACTCATTTTACATCATTTGGTGGGATCAGGCTGAACTACCAACTGTCAGGGATTTCATTAGATATGGGTTGTATTTGAGAGACATCAGTGATCAAGACAGTCAAAATTACATCCCTGATGAACTGGTCAGTGACCTAATGACTGGATTACTTGCTCTGTGGTACATAGAAAATCCAAAATTCAGTGGTCCTCGAGTCCTCGCAGTGCTACTATCAATAAAGCGAACTTTGAACTTTACACCCGTGGCTGAATTATTGACATCTCATCCTCACGACTTCTTTGTTGTGCCTTGATTGTCTCATCATTGAGGCTCTCTTTTTGGTATCCTGAAAACCTGTCTGGAAAGGGGGTACTCTAGGACCGAGTTGAGAAACACTACTTTAGAGAAAGCTAAGAAGAGGCCAAAATATAATACTAAGGATATAATCAGCATAGCTCCTGCCAGTTTAAGACAACTCTACTGGACTAAGACAGCAGAGATTGCCGAAAGACCTATCACCCACTTGGCCACTGCTTTCACGATTGATCACAACAAGGTAAAGAGGGCTCAGGTGAGAATCATGAAAGAACTGGATGTATAGTTTGAATAGATCAGTTGCATTTTCTTTGATAAGAACATAAGAACATAAGAAGTTGCCTCCGCTGAGGCAGACCATAGGTCCATCCTGCTCAGCGGTCCGCACCCGCGGCGGCCCATCAGGCCCATTGCCTGAGCAATGGTCTATCCTATCTATACCCCCCAATCCCTTTTTCTTCTAGGAATCTATCCAAACCTTCTTTGAAACCATTTAATGTTTTCTTGTCTACAACAGCCTCTGGAAGCGCGTTCCATGCATCCACCACCCTCTGAGTGAAAAAGAACTTCCTAGCGTTTGTTCTAAACCTGTCCCCCTTCAGTTTCTCCGAGTGCCCCCTTGTACTTGTGGCGCCCCTTAATTTGAAAAATCTGTCCCTGTCTACTTTTTCTATGCCCTTCAGGATCTTGAAGGTTTCTATCATGTCTCCTCTAAGTCTTCGCTTTTCCAGGGAGAAAAGTCCCAACTGTCTCAATCTGTCGGTATATGGGAGATTTTCCATTCCCTTTATCAGTTTGGTTGCTCTTCTTTGTACTCCCTCAAGTACCGCCATGTCTTTCTTGAGGTACGGCGACCAGTACTGGACACAGTACTCCAGATGCGGCCGTACCATTGCACGATACAGCGGCATGATGACTTCCTTCGTCCTGGTCGTAATACCCTTCTTAATGATACCCAGCATTCTGTTTGCTTTCCTAGAGGCTGTGGCGCATTGCGCCGATGCCTTCAGTGTTGCGTCTACCATCACTCCCAGGTCTCTCTCCAGGTTACTAACCCCTAGTGGTGTTCCCCCCATTTTGTATGTGAACATTGGGTTCTTTTTCCCCACGTGCATGACCTTGCATTTCCCCACGTTGAAGCTCATCTGCCACTTTTCGGCCCACTTTTCCAGCTGCGTTAGATCCTTTTGGAGATCCTCGCAGTCTTCCTTGGTTTGAGCCCTGCTGTATAGTTTGGTGTCATCTGCAAATTTAATGACTTCACACTTAGTTCCCGCCTCTAGATCATTTATGTAGATATTGAACAAGAGCGGTCCCAGCACCGACCCCTGCGGGACTCCGCTCGTGACCCCTTTCCAGTCTGAGTAGTGTCCCTTTACGCCAACCCTCTGCTTCCTGTTTGCCAGCCAGTTTTTGATCCATCGGTGGACTTCCCCTTGTACCCCGTGGTTCCATATCTTTTTAAGCAGTCTCTCGTGTGGCACCTTGTCGAAGGCTTTTTGGAAGTCAAGGTAAATGATGTCTATAGATTCCCCTTTATCCACCTGGCTGTTCACTCCCTCAAAGAAGTACAGTAAGTTTGTGAGGCATGATGGGCGTAATGATGATACCAGGGTCATGTTAAAGGCAGTAGAAAATGGTAAACTATATCCAGATACGCTGTGAGAGGAACATTACACAATTTCTATGGAGCCAGGAGCCAGATATCTTTTGACATTTTGCTCCTGCAAAAGCAACTAAAGAGAAGATTCATGCAGAAATAATTACTGATAATTTGGCTGAGAGAAAAAAGAACAGACAAAACTCTTCAAGCTATTGGAGGTGATTCCTGTAATATAAACAATAGTTGGAAGGGAGGAGTGGTGCATTATGTGGAGGAGAAACTACAAAGAAAGCTGGTGTAGATTATCTGTAACCTGCACACAGGCAAACTGCCATTCAGGCACTCGGTGACTGCTTTAGATGGCAAGACATTAAGCAACAACAAATGGGCAGGTGCCATTGGAAAAAAAATGCTGGATTCTGCTACTGAACTGGAAATAAATCTTGATTTTACTAAGATCTCTGTTGGCCCTGATCTTCCTAGGCATAAAGTTGAGCTATAGCTATGGAATTGTAACAACCATTAGACCAGATACCTTGTCAAAGGATCTGGCTCTGCTGGAAATAGGATCTGTTTACATAGGAGGTAGTTCACAGTAGTTTCATGAGCATATGGAAAAGAAAGAATCTTAAAAACTTAATTGTAGAGTTCTGTATTGGGTTTTCAATATAAAAATAAATAGTGATTGGACACAAGGTCCCAGGTTTCTCCTCTTCCAGCTGCAACTGTTGAAAGAACAGTTAGAAGAGGTAAGAAAGACAGTCATGCCTACAGTGAGAAAGTCAGCTTGGTATGGTTATAGCGAGTTTGTTCTGCAAGCTGTGTTGTGCAGTGAAGAGGAACAGGAAAGAAGAGATGCAGAGAGAAGATATTGACGATCATAGGTGAAGGAGATGAAAAGACACAGCTTGGAGACAGTAGAGTGAGACCCAGTTAAACACCAGCCGTTAACACTGATGTGACTACTCTCACCCAATTACTTAACTGGAGCTCCAGAGTCTCTGAACCCCCTCTTACCTCTACTATGACAACAGCAGAGATCAAGGCATTTCTAAGCAAGCCCATGCTGGTTCCAGACTGGCCATCACACACCTAGTCCATAGAAAGGTGTGTAAACATGACAACTGAGGCTGCTGGTCATGTGTATAATCAAGAGAAGAGGGAACATTATATTAGGGATCAGATGGTCAGCAGATATGTCCTCTTTGCTGGATTTTGTTCAATAACATTAACGTTAACTACATAAATGGCATTTTAAAGACAATTATGGCTTCAGATGTAGTTCGAACTATTTGTACATTCAAATAAATATTACTTAAATTCTACATATTTCAACTGAGGTTTGGTGTAGATAAGACTCACTTTAAGCAGTTTCTGAAGATAGATTTAGACTTAGCATGCAACACTGCATAATTTTGTCACTAATAATTTGTAAAGTTTGAAAAAATTTAAATCTACCCCTAAAATTAACACATCCTAGTGCCATGCACCTACTTTCCTGTTAATACAGGGGTTCTCAACCCAGTCTTGGGGATATACCCAGTCAGCCAGTTTTTCAGGATCTCTTCATAAAGGCAATTAATAAAGACCAATCAATAAATAAATATCTACAATGAATAGCACGAGAGAGATTTGTATGTATTGCCGTTGTCATATTCAAATCTTTATCATTCATATTCATTGTGGATGTCCTGAAAATCAGACTGGAAAAATGTGTCCCAAAGACTGAACTGAGAATCACTGCACTAATGCAATGCTGAGCCCGTGCTGTAGAGTTCTTGGGAGTACAAAGTAGTGCTGTCCGATTTGCGATTCAAATCGATTCACAGATTCACTTTGAGTGAATCGATTCGAACCAATTCGTTTTTACAAAAAAACAAACTCACCGATTCAAGTAGGCCCCCTTGCTTTCCGTCTGCTGCCGGAGTCCGTCCATCTAATGTAACTTCTTTTCTGCACTCCTTGGGTTTTTTTATATTTCATGAATGCCAACTCTTTCGTCTTTATTTTCTCCACCACTAGTTTAGAGAACCATATCGGCTTTCTTTTTCTCTTGTTTTTATTGATTTTCTTCACATAAAGGTCCGTAGCCATTTTTATCGCTCCTTTCAGCTTAGACCACTGTCTTTCCACTTCTCTTATGTCCTCCCATCCTAACAGTTCTTTCTTCAGGTACTCTCCCGTTGCCTTAAAGTCCGTACATTTGAAATTTAGGACTTTAAGTATCGTGCGGCCGCTCTCCACTTTAGCCATTATATCAAACCAAACCGTTTGATGATCGCTACTTCCCGGGTGAGCACCCACTCGAACATTAGAGATACTCTCTCCATTTGTGAGGACCAGCAGATGTTCTCTGTGCACGCTGGGAAGCAGTGTTTTTTTCTGTGCACACTGGGATGCGGCGTTTGTGAAAGCTGGGAAGCAGTGATTTTCAGGGTGAAAGCTGGGAAGCACCAAACTTTTTATCTGTACAGTGCTTTACTCATGATGTAATTTGTGGGAGAGGAATAAGCATGCGAAAAATTGCGAATAAGCGAAACCACGAGTGCTGAAACCACAAATACGGAGGGAGAATAAGAATAGCCTTACTGGGTCAGACCAATGGTCCATCTAGCCCAGTATCCCATCTTCACGGAGGCCAATCCAAGACACAAGTACCTGGCAAAAACCCAAATATTAGCAGCATTCCAGAGCTGCGATTGTGATGTCATAATGCCACATTCCACCAATGCCTAAGAGTCAATTTCATCAGTAATGTCACAATGGCTTTATTGTCCTATACTTTGCTCACATAAGAACATAAGAATAGCCTTACTGGGTCAGAGCAACTGTCCATCTAGCCCAGTATCCCGTCTTCACAGAGGCCAATCCAAATCACACGTACCTGGCAAAAACCCAAATAGTACAGCAGGAAAAGTAAGCTTCCGATGAAGACGGACCTGCATTACAACTTAGCATTTCACTTAACATTTCATTTCAATCAGCCTCCCAACCAGCAAAATGTAAAGAGAACGATGAGAAGATAAGAGAAAGATCAGGTCAGTCCTGCTTTCACCCTGTGTACCTCTCTGGACTGCTGTTGGGAAACTGGATGAACAAGTCCTTTTTATTTATTTTGATTTATATCCCGTCCTTCCAGGAGAGCTCAGAACATACATAATAAAACATAACAGGGTATAGTAACAGAACTAACATGAAACAGTATCAGAAATGTATACATTAACACCACTGTAAAATTAAATTAAATTTAATATCAGTACTTATATCACTGTCTAGTTCAAGGCGGGTTACATTCAAAGATTATCTTATAGTAGCCAAGGGGGCAAGTGCAGTTGAGATAGGTAGATAGAGACAAGACAGTACAAAGTCATTATAATAAATAACTGGATGATGCATAAACTGAATACATTGAATAAGATATGTAGACACCTATGTGCCTTTGTAAAATAAGGTAGAAATAGCTGTACATCTGGATATTAACAGAGTCTAGACAAGAATGGAAGTAGGGATGAATCCATCAGCCTTGAGTGTTTTAAGAAAACTCCAGACGGAGCAGTTGAATTCTTAAAAGTACTGTAGAGCATGACACTACATTTTAGATCATGACATGATAGGACAATACAGAGGGGCGCATGATAGTACTCAAAAAGCATGGCAATACTTACTAGGATATGACAAGACCTTATATAGCATGGGTGGTGATGCTATGAGTTTGGTATGACATTGCGGTAACTAATAGAGCTTGACAGTATATTATAGTGCCTGACAGTATGAAGCGTGGTAAGGCAGTACATAACAGAGTATGGCAGTGCATTATGATGCATGATAGTGCATGGTATGGCAGACAGTACATACAAGAGAATGGCAGGAACATAACAGTGCATGGCCTGGCAGGATAATACATAACTGTGAATGATAATATATGCTAAGTATGGTAAAAAATGGAATGTCTAGCAAAGAGAGAAATTGTCAGCAATGACAGTGAGTGACAGTATGTGACATGGCAAGATAATACATAATCCCACATGATAATATGTGTTAGGTATGATATGGTATGGAATGTATGGCAGGGCATGGTAGTATCAGTGATGGTTAAACTTATTGCTTAGACAGTGGTATTTAGACTGGAGCTATTTCATAGAAGGTTAGAGGAAGAGGTAAGTTTTTATTGCCTTCCTGAAGTTCAGTAGTCCTTCTTGTGATCTGTTGTGAGGTGGTAATTGGATCCAAAAGCTTGGTAGATAGTGTGAGTAGGATCTTTTCTAGGCATTCTCAAGGTGGAGGGAGCATCCTGAAGATGTGCGTAGTCATTATTTTCGTCTTGTGAGCGAAGCTACCTGTTTGGGGTGTAAGGCAGTTGCTTGGAGGTCATATAGGTTGGTAGCATGTTGTGGAAGACTTCGTAGGCCATTACCTGGCACTTGAATACATATCGTTTGTTGATAGGTAGCCAGTGAACTGTGCGCAGTGCTGGGGCGATTGGGTCGTGTATGTGAAGGGATTTTTTAGGAGGCAGATGGAGGCATTTTGTACTTCTTGTAATCAATGGAGATATTTTGAAGTGAAACAATTTAGTCGTGTGTTGTAGTAGTCCATGTGGGAGAGGGCAAAAGCATAGAGTAGCTGCGTAAAGTCAGATTCTGAAAAAATATCTTCTGATTTTTTCTGAGTTGCCAGAGGTAGTAGAATGTGGTGAATACCACTTGAGAGATGATCAGAGAGTGATAGGTTGGAATCAAGGGTCACTCCTAGGCTGCATACCTTATCTTTGGAAGTTAGGGTGGTAGATTCCCAGGAGATCGAAGGATCCAGAGGAGCTCAGTTTTTGCAGCTTGTTATGAGTCATCCAGCTCTTTATTTCCATAAGGTAGTTGTATAGATTGGATAGTTGGGTGTCTCGGTTTGAACCTAGTGGCAGGTATAGTTGTATGTCATCCCCAATGGAGTGGATCTTTATGTGGTATTTTAAAGCAATATCTATTACTGGTCTGCTATAGAGGTTGAAGAGTAAAGGGGGTAGAAGGGTACCCCATGTTTTATCAGTTTTGGTGGTGATAGAACAGATCTTAACAAAATGTTTTGGATTCTTTGACTTAGGAATGATGAAAAACAATAGAGTACAATTTTACAGATTCCAATATCTGTGAGTCTGGAAAAGGAGGCAGGGATGATCGATGGCGTAAAATGTGGTGCTGAGGTCTAGAAGAACCAATAGTACATTGTTTCCTTTGTCTATTATGTTCCAGCAGTTGTCGATGATATCTGCCAGGACTGTTTCCATCCTGTGGAATTTCCAGATTGGTAGAAGGAGAGTGCGTCTTGTTTGTCGATGAAGGTATGGAGTTACAATAGTACAGTCTTTTCTAGGATCTTGGAGATGAATGGAAGGTTGGAGACTGATCTGTAATTACTGGGGTCATTTGGGTCCAAAGTGGGTTTTTTTTAAGATAGGTCTAATGATGGCTAATTTCTAGCTTTGTGGTACTATTACTGTTTGAAGGGAGAAATTTATTAGGAGAAGGATTGATTTAGTGAAGGCGTCCTTTGTGGATGTCAGGAGATTGAGTGGACACAGATCAAGGATGGAGCCAGAGGGTTGTAATGTGCTGATTGTTTTAGTGAGGTCATCATGAAAGACTGCTTCAAAGTGACTTAGGGTTTCAGATCTTGGCTTTCTATCTTGGTATGGGCTTGTTTGGTGGGTTTTGGAATGTGGAATCAAGATTCGAGCATATACGGTCAATTTTTTTCTTGGTGGAAAGGCTTTCACTGTCTAGGCTGGTACGTTGTAGAGAATGACACAGTGACTGTTACCTGCAGCTACCTGTGGGTAGCTGCGGGCAACCTGCAGGAATGGAGGAGAAGGAGGGGGGAGACTGGTTGTCACAGGTATAGGGACAAGGCCATACATCACTCCGTGAACATTTTTTTGTGTTTACAAGTCCTCCACCAAAATGTGTATCCCTGCCTGACTTTTTGGTTTTTCCCTATCAGCACCTATATGTTTATTCCTTCATGTCACAGACCTGTAATTTGTTCCTGTTATTTGTTCCTAATCCTGTAATTCACTTGGAAATGTCCAGATAACCTCTTTTGTAATCCGCCTAGAACTGCAAGGTTAAGGCGGAATAAAAGTCACTAATGTAATATAATGTCTGAGGGTTTAATAAAAAGTAGTGCCTCTACCTCCATACCTACTGTTTAAATTAAGGGCTCCTTTTACTAAGGTGCGCTAGCTGAAAAATTACTGCCTGCTTAAAAGGAGGTGGTAGCGGCTAGCACGCGTAGCATTTTAATGCACGCTAAAACTGCTAGCGCACCTTTGTAAAAGGAGCCCTAAGATATTGCAATAAATAAAAAACTGAAATGATGCTTGAAACTTGCTCTTTTATTACATGTAGTTACAATTCCTAGTTACCATCATTTGCCACACATTTCTGCCAATGCTGGACATGTTTTTGGGAAAGGCATCTCTTCAGCCAGTTGTTCACAGTCCTTCCCACCTCTTTATTTGGGTTCACTGTCTAGTTCAAGGCGGGTTACATTCAAAGATTATCTTATAGTAGCCAAGGAGGCAAGTGCAGTTGAGATAGGTAGATAGAGACAAGACAGTACAAAGTCATTATAATAAATAACTGGATGATGGATAAACTGAATACGTTGAATAAGATATGTAGACACCTATGTCTTCAAGGTATGCCTTCAATTTTGGAAAAAGATGAAAATCTCATGGCTGTATGTTGGATAGGGTGAGACTGTGAGACCCATCGTCGCAATTTGCCTCTATGGTGATTCATGCTGTGTGAAGCCTAATGTCATGTTGCAACAAAAATGTCCTTCTTGTGCTTCTGAAAGCTTCTCAATCATTCTTTTCAGGGTTGCAGTGTAATGCTTTGAGTGATCCCGCAATTTCATTTATGAGTCTGTCAACCTTTCACACATGAGACTCGTCCTTTGCTGACATGAGTCATCCATTTCATTTTTGATCATACAAATCAGCTCTTCCGGAGCACAATCTTTACATTTTTTGGTCCGGAGACACACAGTGAAGAGTTCACAGTGAAGAGAATAATGCAAGGTGATGAAGATCCTAAAATGGGTTATTTTTGCATTCTGTAGCTCAGGTTATCTGCTCTTCCCTTATGGTTCTCCATCTAGGTATTAGCAAGGCGCCTATGTAGCTTCCAAGACATGATGAACACAAACTCTTCCAAGGAACATAGGGGTCCTTCTCCTAAGGCACACTAACCAATTTAGCAAGTGCTATAGATTAGGGTGCGCAAAATGCTAAGGCGCCCATAGAATATAATGGGCATCTTAGCATTTAGCGTACGCTAAATCGGTTAGCGCGCCTTAGTAAAAGGACCCCATAGATATGTGTCATTTAACTTTATTTAAGCTGCCAAATTATCCAGTTGTGGAAGGAAGATGTTTTGGCCAGTCCTAGTTTAGTACTTGAAGAAAAGTGATAAGATTACACCTTACCTAAGTGAACTGCACTGGCTACCTATAGAAGGGGGAATACTTTATAAATTATATTATATACTATTTAAAATACATTTTGGAGAAACTCCAGATTATGGGCTCCTTTTACTAAGGTGCGCTAGCGCTTTAACGCATGGAATAGCGCGCGCTACATTGCCGTACGCGCTAGACCTTAACTCCAGCATTGAGATGGCTTTAGTTCTTGAAGTATAGCGCGCGGTAATTTCCTGCGTGCGCTAAAAATGTTAGCGCACCTTAGCAAAAGGAGCCCTATATGCCTCGACTCTTTAATTTTTCCAATAATCCTTCTTTGAATCAGAGAAATGATGACACTTTTCGTTATCCAGTCATTAAGAACATAAGATACAATAAATCTTTTGACTCCCCACTTATCAAGCAGCAAAACTTTGGAAAACTTTACCGACTAATATTAACCAGCAATCTAAATTTCAGATTTTCAAAAAAAAAAAAAAAAGACTTGTGGGTCCTTTTATCAAGCAGCGCTAACAGGGTTAGCGCGTCGGACATTTCATCACACGCTAACCCCCGCGGCCAGCTAAACAACTAACACCTACTCAATGCAGGCGTTAGCGGCTAGCGCGGCAGGCAGTTTAATGCGCGTTAAACCCCTACCGCAGCTTGATAAAAGGACTCCCTAAAGACCTATGTTATTAATAATTCCTAACTATTGTAATACTATTTATTAATTTGTATCTTCAAAATTATTTATGTAAACCGCTCTGTGAACTTCATGGAGGTATTGGAGGTATATAAATAAAAATTGTATGTATTGTATATCCCAAAAGTCATTTGATATTTGATTCTATCCAAGCAATGTAACGGGTCCAATAATACATTCTGATATGGTTATCAGAAATCCAGGACTAGCCTAAAATCTCACACCTACAACTCAGTAACTTGGCAGCCTTGTTATATGTTGTATTTACAAAGCATATCTAACAGTCAATTAAATTTAGTAGACTTATGTCCTAAGTAGAAAATTGGGTAACATCACACTGCTTGAAACTTAATTGTGAGAAAATTTTTTATGATTACTACAGATGAACAACTTAACTGTTCCAGTGGAATGAACATTAGACTCCACACTTCCTTCTGATATTGATGGGAAAAAAGTTCTTTATGACTTTAAAATTGCTTTGAAGTATTAAACGCTTATTTTTTGTTTGAGCATTTTCAATTATTAGTGTAATTATTATTTTTAATTTAACTGAATTACTGCAACGTTATTTATAATGGTTGCTCAAATTCATTTATGAGGAAATTACAAATGCTCAAACATACAGCAGCCCCCCTACCAAACTCTGTCAAGAAATATGATAGGGTCACTCGACTACTGATGGAATTACATTGGCTTCCAATGTGAGAATGTGGACTTTTCAAACTGCATTCAGATTTTTAAGCCTGTTTGGTACTCTATACGGTGCCTTATAGAGAATCACAACTCTGGGAAAGATAGGTGCCGGAAATGTAGGCTTATCTTTGTCATGAATTGCACCTCTGTAGGCGCCTTAGAAACATAGAAACATAGAAATAGACGGCAGATAAGGGCCAAGGCCCATCCAGTCTGCCCACCCTAATGTCCCTCCCCTACCATTGCCCTGTGAATAGATCCCTCCTCTTCTTTTGCCCTGTGAATAAATCCCACGTGACGATCCCATCTGGCCTTAAAATCAGGCACGCTGCTGGCCTCGATCACATGTAGTGGAAGACTATTCCAGCGATCAACCACCCTTTCTGTGAAAAAGAATTTCCTGGTGTCAGCTCGTAGTTTCCCTCCCCTAATTTTCCACGGATGCCCTCTTGTTGTCGTGGGACCCTTGAAGAGGAAGATATCTTCCTCCGTCTCTATGCGGCCCGAGAGATACTTGAACGTCTCGATCATGTCCCCCCTCTCTCTGCGCTCCTCGAGTGAGTATAGCTGCAATTTGTTTAACCGTTCCTCGTATGGGAGATCCTTGAGTCCTGAGACCATCCGAGTGGCCATTCTCTGAACCGACTCCAGTCTCAGCACATCCTTACGATAATGCGGTCTCCAGAATTGCACACAGTATTCCAGGTGGGGCCTCACCATGGATCTATACAATGGCATAATGACTTCCGGCTTTCGGCTGACGAAGCCTCTGCGTATGCAACCCATGACTTGTCTTGCTTTGGATGAAGCTTGCTCCACTTGATTGGCAGCCTTCATGTCCTCACTGACGATCACCCCTAGGTCACGTTCTGCTTCAGTTCTTGTAAGGATCTCGCCATTTAGGGTGTAAGTCTTGCATGGATTTTGGCTGCCCAGGTGCATAACTTTGCATTTTTTGGCATTGAAGCTGAGTTGCCAGGACCTAGACCAGCGCTCCAGTAGGAGTAGGTCGTGCATCATGTTGTCGGGCATTGAAACATCATCTATTGTGCATTTGCCCACTACATTACTTAGTTTGGCGTCATCGGCGAATAATGTTATTTTACCCCTAAGCCCTTTCTGCCAAGTCCCTTATAAAGATGTTGAATAGGATTGGGCCCAAGACCGAGCCCTGTGGCACTCCACTGATCACCTCCGTCATTTTAGAGGGTGTGCCGTTCACCACCACCCTTTGAAGCCTACCTCCAAGCCAGTTCCCAACCCATTTCGTCAATGTGTCACCTAATCCTATAGAACTCATCTTGTTCAGCAACCTGCGGTGTGGTACGCTATCAAATGCTTTGCTAAAGTCCAGGTACACGATGTCCAGGGACTCCCCAATATCTAGCTTCCCCGTCACCCAGTCAAAGAAGCTGATCAAGTTGGATTGGCACGATCTCCCTTTTGTAAATCCATGTTGACGGGGATCCCGTAGATTCTCCTCATCTAGGATCTTATCCAATTGGTGTTTTATCAGAGTTTCCATTAGTTTGCATACTATCGATGTTAGACTTACTGGTCTGTAGTTTGCTGTCTCCATCTTGGAGCCTTTCTTGTGGAGTGGAATGACGTTAGCCGTCCTCCAGTCCGACGGAACGCTGCCTTTGCTAAGGGAGAGGTTGAAGAGCTTGGACAGTGGCTCCGCCAGGACATCACACAGCTCCCTTAGCACCCTGGGGTGTAGGTTGTCAGGCCCCATTGCCTTGTTAACCTTGAGCCTAGATAGCTCACTGTAGACACTGCTTGGCGTAAACTCGAAGCTACTGAACGGATCAGCTGAGTCAACCCTTGTCTGTAGCTGAGGGCCAAGCCCCGGCGCTTCTCGGGTGAAGACTGAGCTGAAGTATTCATTTAATAGTTGGGCTTTTTCCGAATCCTTTTCCACATAGTCTCCGTCTGGTTTCCTAAGACGTACAATCCCGCTTGAGTTTTTGCTTCGGTCACTGATATACCTAAAGAAGGATTTACCTCCCTTCTTGATGTTTTTTGCCAGAGACTCCTCCATGAGAAACTTAGCCTCCCTGACTGCCGTTTTGACGGCTTTTGATTTGGTCAAGTAGTCTGCTCTAGAGACCTGTTTCCCTGATTGTTTGTAAGAGATGAATGCTTTTTTCTTCTCCTTGATAAGGGCCGAGATCTCTGTAGTGAACCACTTCGGCTTATTGTTCCTTCGTTGTTTACTTACTAATTTAACATAGCGGTTTGTCGCTTCCTGTATGGTGGTTTTCAAAGTTGACCACATTTCTTCCACGCTATCTGTTTCTGCTTGTTCTTGTAGCGCCTGGTGAACGAAGTCTCCCATTTCTTTGAAGTTTGTGTCCTTGAATTTGAGGATCTTGGTCAGTGTGGTAGATTTAGTGAAACCTTTCCTAAGATTGAACCATACCATGTTGTGGTCACTGGAGGCCAATGTGTCGCCCACCGAGACCTCTGTGACACTTTCTCCATTGGTAAGTAATAGGTCCAGTATTGCCTGATCCCTTGTTGGGTCCAACACCAGTTTCTTGAGACCAGCTCCCTTCATAGCATTTAATAGCCTCCTGCTGCTGCCGGAAGCAGAGGTAAGTTTATCCCAATCCACATCAGGCATGTTGAAGTCACCTAACACTACTGTGTCCCCACGCAAGGTGATATTTTCTATATCACTGATTATTTCCATATCCAGGTCATCATGTTGTCTTGGGGGTCTGTAAATTACGCCAAGATACAAGCATTTGTCCTTCCCTCTGGCCAAATTAACCCAAAGGGATTCCCCAGTGTACTGGACATCTGCGATTCTTGTGACCATAATGTCATCTTTAGTATATAATGCTACACCTCCCCCTATTCTGCCCTCCCTGTCCCGGCGAAGCAAGTTGTAACCTGGTAAGACCATGTCCCACCTGTGGGAGTCTGTGAGCCAGGTCTCAGATATTGCCACCACATCCAGGTCGGCATTCCTTATTTCCGTTTCTAATTCCAGGATCTTGTTTCCCAAACTGTGTGCGTTGACGTACATAGCCCTCCACGTTGTATTTTTATTACGACTCAGTGGGGGTGTTCCTGCTTGAGCTACTTGAACACCTTTAGCATTGTTTTTATTCTCCCTAGACTCATAACTACAATGTGTACTCCTCTTGGACCCAGAATTACAATGTGTGCTCCCTCTAGACCCAAAATTACAATGTGACCCATAATTGTCATATGAACATACCCCCGATTCGAAAGAAGGCCACCTAATGCTACTTCTGGTATTAGCCAAGCCCCCAGTGGCGTTAGGTGGCCTAAAACACCTATGGAGATGTGATTCCAGCCCTGATCTTTTAGGCGTTTTTTAAAAATGAATTTGAGGAGCTACCGGCGCTAGTTAGAGAATCCAGGCCTTCATGCTCAGGTACCATTTTATATATTTCTAGTGCTCCCTCCAATGTTAAGTGCCCAAGGCGGAGCTTCCTGCAATCTTTATAAACTATCTGAACCTTTTCAAATGGCTAAACTTTGGAATTCTTTGCTGCTTGATCTAGGCAGAAACTATGGGTTTGATATTCAGACAGCGGTGGGCAGTGCTTTTTCCTACATGCCACTGGTATTTCAACCTGGATATTTAATGTCGAGTTATTTCTGGCGACCGGCACTGAATATCCAGGTGGTTTTTTTTTAACTTCTAAAATGTTAACCAGCAATGCCTATATTCATTGCTAACCAGCTAACTTTTGAGTGGTCAAAGATAGAACAGTTATTTATGTGATCCTATTTGACCAGTAAACTTATCCAGTTGCGTACTAAATATTTGCACCTAACTGGATAAGTTGTGTGATATAGCCAGTTAGCAGCTAGCTGCTAACCAGGGATATTCAGTGGGAGATATCCAGTTATCTCCTGCTGAATATTTGCAGTTAGGTTCTAAAGTGGTATTTAACCAGCCAGTATATGTCTTTTCATTAAGGGCTCCTTTTACTAAGCTGCGATAGCAGTTTTAGCGTGCGCTTAGCACGCGCTGAATTGCCCCGCGCGCTAGACCTTAATGCCAGCATTGAGCTGGCATTAGTTCTAGCCGCGTAGCGCGGGTTTAGCGCGCACTACAATCCTGCGTGCGCTAAAAACGCTATGGCAGCTTAGTAAAAGGAGCCCTAACTGTTGAAAATAATCTTTATTTAGGAAAGCTTGTAACAGTCATAGGTAGAATGCATTTTTGAAAACTATTAAAGACGTCTCTTTTTGCAAAATTCTTAGGAAAGTAAGGAAGATGATTTTTCTCTCGTATTTCACTGTGATGTAAACCGCATCGATCTGGGAGGTATTGCGGTCTAAAAATGTATTTTAATGTAATGTAATCTCATTTTGGATGAGTATATTTGTATAAAGTTACCATTATTTTCTAGTAATTGACTAGGCTCTTCTCATGTTATCCTCAGTGAACCATACAGGTTATCTAGTAGAATAAAAGTTTTATTATTGCATTGTATTGCTCCATGAGTTCTGATTAAGTGTTTGGTTTGGTCTTTCTATAAGGAGGTTGCTTGTGTCAGAAAATAAAAATGCAATAGCGGTTCTACTATGTACACGCTTGATCATTTCTCCCTGAACCACACCAGGAGGCATCATCCAGGGCTCCTTTTACTAAGCTGCGAAAGCGTTTCTAGCACGCGCAGAATTGCCGCGCACACTAAACCCACGCTACGTGACTAGAACTAACGCCAGCTCAATGCTGGCGCTAGCGTCTAGTGCACGTGGCAATTAAAACCGCTATCGCAGCTTAGTAAAAGGAGCCCCTAGTCTTCAGAATGCTTATCTACAAGCGAGAAGAAGTCCTAGAACACAAAATCAAATCTCCCTTACTACCAACTCCCACTCTAGCTTTTTCATTCTATCAAGATTGGGAGTTTCTCTTTCGTCTTTTCATCGGAGGACCTGCTATCCAACAGACCACCCGGCAGAGAAATGATATCAATGTAGGATCTGCAAATGCCATTACACGCTACCAACTCAACAAATTGCTTAGATCTCTTTTTTTAAGCAAAAGGTATGCAGCAAAATCCACATCAGCTTCTTGAAAAAATCTGAAGCGGAGCCAGGGAAATCAGATTGGTCAATCTATGTTATAGTTTTGGATCTTATGCATACTTCCTGTTCCACTGGGGAACTGTTTGCACTTTGCTAATTCCTCGTATGCTTCACTAGTATCAAATAGCAAATTATCTTGGAATTCTGTTTTTCCGTATTCGCTGTGATAGGGGATTAACAGACCCACGAATACAGAAAAACTGCAAATAACTTTTTCATATGTTATTCGCTGTTTTCTATTAAAAACCATCGTGAATATGGTGAAACTGTGAATAACATGGTGGAAGACCGGGCCTGTTCCTGAAGGAGAGACAAAACACGGTGAAGAAAGTGCTGGGAATCACTGATTTTCTCTGTAAACGCTTGGAATTAGCGATTTCTCTATGCAAGCTGATGTAATTTGGGGGGGGGGAGGAACCAGCAAGCTAAAAACCATGAATAATCGAAACCGCGATTGCTGAAACCGCGAATACGGCGGAAGAAGTGTCTATATGTCCAAATTATTGTTGTAGGCAGTCTACGAGTCTATACTATTTTAAGCAACAGTTTTCAAGCCATAATATCCTCTGCTTAATTTATAAGAATCCGCACCCCCCACCCCAATACTCTCACAACAAAAAAACATTTGAGTAAATTGGGTCCATAAAATACTAGTGTTTTAGGGTAAACACTGTTTGACAGTTCTCCCCCATACTCTCTACAGCACAGAATCAAAAGATCAGAATCTCAATATTTAAAAAAAATATATATCTATTTTGATTTCCTGGCACATTTTCTGTGATTTCTGTGGTGGAAATGTTGTCTATACTGATGTCCTCTATTTCTATATTCTGTGATGGAAACAAATCTATGTTTTCAACATTTACACACCTTCCCTTCCCACGTGTAAAATATATTTAGATTGCCCCTCCCCAGAAGGCTCCACTGCATGAGTTATGGAATATGACAGCACAGAAGACTGTAGACTGGCAAGGGATGTTAAATCATTGCAGTAATTGTTACTGCAGCTGTGTACTATCAGTGCATACTTATTCACATGTTAATTGTCTATCATACTTTAATAAAAGACCACCTTAGTGGGACTATCATACATTTTTTTTTATCCAAAATGAAAGAACGCATAGAAGGAAGTTAATACAAAAAAAGACTGTCCTTACAAGCAAAAGTTTTATTTGCATGTGAAGTATTGTGGTTGCCATGTTAGTGCAATTAGGGCCCCTTTTACAAAGCCACAGGAGCGAGTCCCGATGCAGCAAATGCGACAGCCCACAGGAATTAAATGGGCTATATCACATTTGCGGCGTGGGAATCACCACAGTGGCTTTGTAAAAGGGGACCTTAGCTAGTCATATTAATTGAATTGATCTAATAAAAATGCATCACATACATCACGTTCATTAACAGTCACCCCTTGCTGATATGTTAGCCATGCTCTGTAATACTATGTTTATCGTGCTATGTTTTGCTGAACTATGTCTCACCATACTACGTTTTATCATATTATATTTTTACCAAGATTTGATAACTTTGTTTTGCCATCTTTGTCAGACTTGCCCCAGGAACATTAGATAGACCGTGAGCCCGCCGGGACAGACGGAAAAAGGCTTGAGTTCCTGAATAAATTCATGCAAACCGTTCTGAGCTCCCCAGGGAGAACAGTACACTTCTCCCTCCGTATTTGCGGTTTCAGCATTCGCGGTTTCGATTATTTGCGGGTTTTAGTTTGCTGACTCCTCCCCCCATCCCCCCCAATGACATCAGTTTGCATAGAGAAATCGCTAATTCCCAGCACTTTCTTCACCATGTTTTGCCTCTCCTTCAGGAACAGGCCAGGTCTCTCACCATGTTGTTTGCAGTTTCACTATATTTACGATGGTTTTTAATCGAAAACAGCGAATAACATATGAAAAAGTTATTCACGGTTTTTCTGTATTTGCGGGTCTGTTAATACCCTAACATAGCGAATGCGGAGGGAGAAGTGTACAGGAAACTGAATAAATAAATCTGGCACCAGTAGTAGATTTGGCTATATTTTATAAACAGATAGACAAACGGATATAGATATGTGTATTTCTGGGAAAACATGACTAAAGTCAGGGATCCAAATTGTTGAGAATTGCTGATTTTCGCTTTATGGATCCAAAATAACAAAACTGAGTCAATGAGTATATTTATTTTTTGCTTCCCCCTCCCCTCCCCCCCCCCCACACACGCACTCTGGAAGCTTGCTAAGTTTGAATGAATAGAAACGATTACAAAGAACAAAATAGCTGAAAATATAACGAGACATGGGGCCCTTTTACTAAACCACAGTAAAATTTGCAGTTACTGAGGCTTAGGGCTCCTTTTACGAAGCTGCGTTAGCGGCTTTATCGCACGCACATTTTTAGCACGCGCTAGCCGAAAAACTACCGCCTGCTCAAGAAGGGGCGGCAGCGGCCGGCGCGGCCGGCAAATTAGCGCGCGCTATTATGCGTGTTAAACCGCTAACGTGGCTTCGTAAAAGGAGCCCTTAGCGCAGGGTTTTACAAACAGCAGCTGAAAATTTAATACGGCACATACTAGGGGTGTTCCCGGTATTTTCGACTGCAGGTCATACGTTAACATCCATTCTACCACATAGTATCTGAGCCTGGGTAAAGTGGAAGCCATTAGTACCTCTTATTGAGGAGATGTAAGTGGTCCTGGGTTAACACCATATTAGCCCAGAGTAAGTGCAGTGCGTTAACTACCAAATGCCTTCCAGGCCCTCTCTCTACCCATACCATGCCTTCTGACACATAAAGCACTTAATGCAGGGTTTAGTATGCAATTATTGTTAAATTTCCACAAAGCCCCTTAACGCAGCTCTGCTATAGTAGTTACCATACGATGAACTCCTTATTAAGAGCTTAACGCAGTTTAGTAAAAGAGACCCTGGATTAATGGGACAGAGTCAACAGGGATTTATCCAAGGGAAATCTTGCCTCACCAATTTATTATATTTTTTGAAGGCATGCATAAAGGTGAACCAGTGGATTTTCAGAAGCTTTTAACAAAGTCCCCCCTGATGGATTCTTAAGAAAATTAAGAAGCCATGAGATAGGAGGCAATGTACAGTTAAATAGGTAATTCTCTCAATGGAGAAAGGTAAACAGTGCTTTTTAACATAAAGTAGAATCTCAGTTATCCGGCATCCATTGGAGATTGGTGGATGCCAGATAACTGTAGTTTCTGGTTACTTGAGAGTTAAAGTAAAAATAGTTGTGTCTCCCCTTTCCACCTCATTCGATCATCCCCCATCCCCACTTGTAGATCCAGCATCTTCTCCCCTTCTCTCCCACTTTCTTTTCCCCCCTTCTCCCCCGCTCCCTCCCTCCCTTACCCGAAGCAGCAGAACCAGCCATGACAACCCCCTCCCTCCCTAACTCCATTCATGGAGCAGCAGAGCAGGTCCTGACAACCTCCCTCCTCCCTCACTCAATCACCCACCCAACGCTGTAGCGGCAGCCAACAAGCTGAGGAAGCACTGGTGAACAGGCAGCTTCTGGTCAGCCCCATCGGGGGTAAGCGATCAGCCCCGGGTGTCACTTATCTTAGGTACACCACTAGGTTTGTATTAAATCTACTATTTAGTAGCTTCATCGCATGCCACCTACACTTCTCCCTCCGTATTCACAGTTTCAGCAATCGCGGTTTCAATTATTCATAGTTTTTAGCTTGCTGTTGCTGGCTCCTCCCCCCATGTTATTCGCAGTTTCACCATATTCACAATGGTTTTTTAATAGAAAACTGTGAATAACATTTGAAAAAAGTTATTTGCGGTTTTTCTATATTTGTGGTTCTGTTAATCCCCTATCACAGCGAATACAGAGGGAGAAGTGTAGTTCTAAACAAGCGATTCACATCTAGCCTTTCTACTCCATTCAGTATTTTATAGACCTCTGTCATATCAACTCTGAGCCGTCTCTTTTCCAAGCTGAAAAGCCCTAGCCACTTTAGCTTTTCCTCCTAGGGAAGTCATCCCATCCCTTTTATCATTTTTGTTGCCCTTCACTGTACCTATTCTAATTCCGCTATATATTTTTTGAGATGCAGTAACCAGAATTACATACAAAATTACTCTCCTTTAGAATCACAAAGCTTTGGAATAACCTTACTACCTCACTTCGGAATCTAGGCTCCTTCCAACTATTCCAAAAACATCCGAAAACTTGGCTATTCTCAAAAATGTAACACTTTCTTCCCTCTATATTCCTCTTCTAACCCTTACTACGGTGTTCCCACTTTACACCTTCTTCTTACTAAACTCCTGTAAACCGTGCCGAGCTCTACGATTGTGGAGATGATGCGGTATATAAACTTAAGGTTTAGTTTACTTTACTTTACTTTAATATTCAAGGTGCGGATGCACAGTGGAGCAATACAAAGGCATTACAACATTTTTAACTTTGTTTTCCATTTCTTTCATGATAATCCCTAACATTCTATTTGCTTTCTTAGCCGCTGCTGAGAGTTCTGATGTATCATCAACGATCGCACCTAGATCTTTTTCCTGGGTGGTGCCTCGTAATCTGGAACCCTGCATCATGAAGCTAAAGTTTGGGTTCCTCTTTCCCACATGCATCACTTCGCACTTGCCCACATTAAATGTCATCTGCCATTTTGATGCCCAGTCGCCCAGTCTTTCACAAGGTCCTCTTGCAATTTTTCACAACAAATTTAATTATCTCACTAGTTGTTCTCATCTCTAGATCATTGATAAATGTGTCAAAAAGCAGCGGTCCCAGCTGCTATGGAACCCCACTACCTTTCTCCATTCAGAATATTGACCTCACTTTTTTTTTTTTTTTTTACCACGTGGACCATCAAAAAAACATAAGAATAGCCTTACTGGGTAAGACCAATAGCCCGTTCTTACGGTGGCCAATCCAAGTCACTAGTACCTGGCCAAAACCCAAGGAGTAGCAACATTCCATGCTACCGATACAGGGCAAGCAGTGGCTTCCCCCATGTCTTTCTCAATAACAGACTATGGACTTTTTCTCCAGGAACTTGTCCAAACCTTTCTTAAAACCAGCTACACTATCCGTTCTTACCACATCCTCTGGCAACGCGTTCCAGAGCTTAACTATTCTCCGAGTGAAAAAAAAATTTCCTCCTATCGGTTTTAAAAGTTCTTCCCTGTAACTTCATCGAGTGTCCCCTAGTCTTTGCAATTTTTGACGGAGTGAAAAATTGATCCACTTGTACCATTTAAATATTCTCGCTGTTTTTTTCAACCAGTTCTTAACCCACAAAAAGACATTACTGTCTATCCTATGACTTTCTAAATTCCTCAGAAGTCTTTCATGAGGTACTTTGTCAAATGCCTTTTGAACATCTAAATACACAATATCAATCGGCTCACCATTATCTACGTGTAGATTGAAGGGAGAGCCAGTGCTTATATCCAAGTTTTTTTGAATGAAACCTTGCTAATTTTTGAGATTCCGACAGTATTTCTGATCTGGATTGGCCCCTGTTGGAAGCAGGATACTGGGCTACACAAACTTTTGGTATGACCCAGTATGGCAATTTTTGTGTTACTATATTCTCGTGCTGGTTCAAGGCATTTTATGCAGGAGGACTTGATAAATATTGATAATATTGAAATCCTTTAATTATTCCAATTGAGCTACAGTAATAAAATTAGAACCACCACTAATCAGATTCCATTAGCCCTTCAGATGCCAGAGTGAGCTGCACAGGATTAGAGAATGACACGGTGGCGGTTTACCCGCGGCCACCGCATTTTAGCCGCGGGTCACCTGCCGAAAACGGGGAAGAAAACTAGCAGTCGCTGCGGCGACGGGGACAAGGCCATTCACCGCCCGCGGGGCGGTGAATGGGTCTTGTCCCCGCAGTGAGGCATGAAGGATCGCGCGGTCCCCGCAGCTCACACCCGCCTGCCCAATCGATTCTAGTGTTTAGCCAGCTCTCTCCCTTCTCCTCACCTTAGTTTGTAGATTTTCTTTTTCGGCGACCCGCACGCTATCAGAGAGCCACGCACCCGCCGCTGCTCAGTTTCGATCTTCTGCTCTGACGCAACCGGAAACAGGAAGTTGCAGCAGAGCAGAAGATTGAACACTGAGCAGCCGCGCGTGTGCGGCTCTTTGGGAAAGCGTGCAGGTCGCTGAAAAAGAAAGCCTGCAAACTAAGGTGAGGAGAAGGGAGAGAGCTGGCTAATCACTACGATCGATTGGGCAGGCGGGTGGGGGTTGCGAGGACCGTGCGATCACCCGTGTTCCCGGCTCAAACTGTAAGGAGGGAGTGAAAGGGAAAAGGATTCTGGGCCAAGGGGATGAAAACGGAAAATGGATGCAGCGGGGACGGTGACGGGGCGGTGAATGGGATGGCAGTGGCGGTGACGGGGCGGTGAAAGGGATGGCGGTGACGGTGACGGGGCGGTGAAGGAAACGGCGGTGACGGGGCGGTGCAGAGGATGGTGGGCCGGTGAAGGGGCGGTGACGGGGACAGATTTTTTCCCCGTGTCATTCTCTACACAGGATGTTTGGGGCCCCAACAGAAATGAAAACGTTGAGAACCAAATTCGGCCGCGGCTACAAACTGTTCACCATAAAATGTTTTAAATAGAAGATAAAGGGCTCCTTTTACTAAGCCGCGTTAGGGCTTTAACGCGCGGAATAGCACGCCTTACATTGCCGCACGCACTAGACCTTAATGCCAGCATTGAGCTAGAGCTAGAAGCGTAGCGCACGGTAATTTCCTGCGTGCGCTAAAAACGCTAGCGCACCTTAGTAAAAGGAGCCCAAAGTTGTGGATGTTAAAAAAAAAACCCCATTAAATAAAGGTAAATAATATGGCTTCTATTATAGAACACATAGGGTCATTTTGCACAGTTCTACTATTTACTTCTAGATTCAAAGAAACTCAGTGCAGCTAGAAATGACAGTCACATCCAGACTTCCCCAACTATTGACTTTACTGGTACTGTAGCTACTGACTGAACTTCATTAAATCTATTGCTGGCACTCTGCCAACTTCGTACTAGCACAATTAGCCTAACATTCAGGTAAGTCTACTCTTTGCTGTACTCCGCTTTATTGTAAATAGAGACTACAATATAGGTGGAAACACAACACAGCAATGCTGTTTACAGTATACAGACCAGTACCAACTGGGCCACACTAGCAGACAGCCAGGCCACCACAACTATCGTCCTGTTTTATCTTTCAGGTACGTTAGATCCTCTTTATTTCATAAATTTTAAGACTGGGGGGTAATCTAACGATTTGATGGCAGTCCTACCATACTACAGACCCAAGTTCAAGGGCTAATGAAGGTCACTAATATCATTTGCTAACTAGAGGAGAGAAAATTGAGGGCCACATTCTGTGGGGGGGTCAAACTTCTGTCAGAAGACAACACAGAAAAGTTCAGCTTCTAAAGTGTCTTCTTTCCCGAAATAAATCCAATGGTGACTTTGGGTCACCTGGAATAGGTCACCTGGAATAACTATTATATAAGAAATTAGAGAAGAAATTATAGGAGGTAGGGAGAAGAAGGAACACATACCCCCTCTTTTACAAAGGTGTGCTAAGCTTTTTAGCGCATGCTAAACGCTAGCACCTGCATGTTATCCTATGGGCGCATTAGCGGTTAGCGCATACGTTGATGTAGCGTGCTAAGGGCTCCTTTTACAAAGGCACGCTAGTGGTTTTAGCGCTCGCTAATATGCCCCACGCGCTAGCCGCTACCGCCTCCTTTTAAGCAGGTGGTAATAAGAACATAAGAGATGCCGCTGCTGGGTCAGACCAGTGATCCATCGTGCCCAGCAGTCCGCTCACGCGGCGGCTCTTTTGGTCAAAGACCAGTGCCCTGAGACTAGCCCTACCAGCGTACGTACTTGTTCAGTAGGAACTTGTCCAACTTTGTCTTGAATCCCTGGAGGGTGTTTTCCCCTATGACAGCCTCCGGGAGTGTTCCAGTTTTCTACCACCCTCTGGGTAAAGAAGAACTTTCTTATGTGTCTGCGAAATCTATCCCCTTTCAATTTTAGAGAGTGCCCTCTCGTTCTCCCTATCTTGGAGAGGCTGAACAACCTGTCCTTATCTACTAAGTCTATTCCCTTCAGTACCTTGACTGTTTCAATCATGTTCCCTCTCAATCTCCTCTGTTCTAGGGAGAAAAGGCCCAGTTTCTCTAATCTTTCGCTGTACGGCAGCTCCTCCAACCCCTTAACCATCTTAGTCGCTCTTCTCTGGACCCTCTCGAGTAGTACCGTGTCTTTCTTCATGTACAGCGACCAGTGCTGGATGCAGTACTCCATGTGAGGGCGCACCATGGCTAATCTTGTGCGTGCACTAAAAACTCTAGCGCACCTTAGTAAAAGGAGCCCTAAATCTGCGCTAAAACGCTTAGCGCGCCCTTGTAAAAGAGGGCCATAGACTTGAAGAGACAAACAGTAATTTGTGTGTGGTCTTCACCTTCAAGGAATTTTCAGAAGGGTTTGACAGCACTAATTAGAGATGACATTCAGAAAAAAAGGACATGCTAAATTTATACAAAAATAATATTTTATATAGTGAGATGTCAATGATTTCTCTCTGGAAAAGTACTCAACTACTTGCCATATGCTAAAAAGACAATACGAAGAAATGTGCAGTATGAAAAATAATAAAGTATCAGTCATCCAACATATACTGTAATTCTGCTTCTAATCTGTCCAGCAAGAAGTAAATGGCTTTCAATGGCTGTCTATACATTTCTCCTATACATGTGAATGAAGAGAATCCTATTTCTCACAGAAAATCTTAAGCGGCCCCAGCAAATGAAATAACAGCCTCACTTTGGCATGATGTCACTACAGTGCTTTACAGTTTAAGGAGTATCATCAACGTTTCTGCTGTCTAGTGAATGCTTAAAAATGTCTCCTGGACCTACTGATAAAAGGTAAGTGGAGATTCCTCAACTCCCTGTCAGGTCAACGACCTTTATCGCTTTGGTTCAAGTATGTTCACTCCTATACATGTGTCTCCGGGAAGATGGCTTTCGGAAATTATGGAGCAGCATATTCAATCAGCTGTACTTTTGGAAGAAAATGAATGTTTTCTGAACCAGCGTTGATCAAAATCTGAACAATCTGAACCAGTAGCAACAAAGCAATAAAAGAAGGAAATAGGGCTGCAGCAGAATCTTTATTAAAGGCCACAGGAATGAAATGGATGGAGGGTGGTTGAATCACCAGTACTTTTAAACTTTATTGAATGTATGAGCATGGTTCGGGGAGGGGGGGGGGGGGAAGGAGCAGGGGGTTGAAGAAAGACAGAAAGGCTGAAAGCGGCTTAGTGCGAGCCTGCAAGAGATTTGTGACAGAAAGTTAGAACTGCATGTCAAGCCTTTCATGCAAACAATAAATATTACTTCTGCTCATAATCAGACTTTTCTCCAGCATCGTCTTTGAATGTTGAACCTTTTTCAATTAATTAAAAACTAAGCACTGCAGAGTGCATATTTTATCAGCCCTCAGCTGCTTAAGTGTCTAGAAAAGACCAGGCAGTTTTTCTTTTTTCCAGGCAACCCAGAGCAAGTACTTGCAAGGGTCATATCTTTTTAATTATCTTTTCTCTCTTTGATTAATTATTCCGTCTGACAATAGCGTGTTTCTAATGCTATTCACCTGCCTTTGATGATTGACAACTTTTCTGTCTGATTCAAAGCAAACAGCTGCTGCCGTGAGTGCCTAGCAACCAGGATGTGATGGATGAGCCCCAAAGATGGATGGCTGTAATAAATCATGTCTCTGGCTATAAAACTGAAAAAAGGGATCAGAATAAAGCGAACAAAACACAAAACAAAACAAGGTTTCTTCCTATAAGTGCACAAAGCTCCCCAGCAATTACACCTGAAATGGACTTGGTGCTTATTAATAGAAAACTTTTCTAATCAGGAAGGCGGCCATGATGCCATTTGAATCAAGGTGTGTTTACAACTGCTCTTGCAAATTGATGCTTGCACTTTAATTACCTTCAGTGTTGCAGGAGGAGAAGGAAAGTTTTACCTCTGTTCTGCTGAAAACACTACAGGTAATGGTGTTCTTTTCAGAGTTTGCAACAAGGTTAGGGGTTTTTAATGAGCTGTATAAATCTGACCGCCCCTCCCTGACAACTGCATAGCAAAATCAAAAGTAAACTCCCCCAGTAATGGGTCAAAGGAATAAGAAACAGTGCATTATCTTCAACACATCAGAAATTGTAATTTTAGGTAACTTTTATTGTGGGAGATAAGGTTGATAGATTAGGAACTCTTTATTTGATCTGCTGTTGAATCACAACCAGCCATGTTTTAGGCCAGGGGAATAGTTCATTAGAAAGGAAACAGTTTTAAAGCATTGAATGCATTAACTAGTTCAAAGATTAATGCTGAAAAAAACACATGTTTCTGTTTGCTATACCACTTTTCCAAAAACAGGTCAAAGCGGACTATACCCTAAAATCAAAAACAGAAAGGAACGTCAGTCATAAATAGGAAAGATATCTTAATCATACAAAGTAAAAGCTTTTATGCATACCTAAAATATAGAGGGAGGGACTGTCCTTTGCACATAGTCACCTTACCCCTATAACAAAGAAATAAATATTGGTGCCAGAACCCAGTATGTCTCACGTAAGGAAAACTTGCATTGTAAAATCTTGCACTGTAACTATGGCAAATCCAACCTGTAAACTGTCTACATGTGTCTATTAGGATAAAACTTGTATTGGAAAACTTGCACTGTAAGGATAACTATGGTTAAATTGTAATCGATAAACCATATACGGTCAAACCTTGGTTTGTGAGCATAATTTGTTCCAGAAGCAGAAGCATGCTTGTAATCCAAAGCACTCGTATATTAAAGCGAATTTCCCCATAAGAAATAATGGAAACTCAGATGATTCGTTCCACAACCCAAAAACTTTAATATAAAATACTATACGTACTCGTATGGCAAGACCTCGCTCATTTTGAACAGTCATTACACTCCCGTAGCATCAGAGAGAGAAGAACCATCGGCTCAGTTGTGATGATGTGACGCGTGTATACTGTATGCACTCGTATTGCAAGACTTTGCTCGTTTAGAACAGTCACTACACTCTTGCAGCGTAAGAGAAAGAAGAACCATCGGCTCAGTTGTGATGTGTGTACATATTGCAAGACTTTTCTCGTTTAGAACAGGCACTACACTCTTGCAGCGTCGGAGAGAGAAGAACCATCGGCTCAGTTGTGATGATGTGACGCGTGTATACTGTATGCACTCGTATTGCAAGACTTTGCTCGTTTAGAACAGTCACTACACTCTTGCAGCGTAAGAGAAAGAAGAACCATCGGCTCAGTTGTGATGTGTGTACATATTGCAAGACTTTTCTCGTTTAGAACAGGCACTACACTCTTGCAGCGTCGGAGAGAGAAGAACCATCGGCTCAGTTGTGATGTGTGTACATATTGCAAGACTTTTCTCGTTTAGAACAGGCACTACACTCTTGCAGCGGCGGAGAGAGAAGAACCATCGGCTCAGTTGTGATGATGTGACGCATGTATGCTGTATGCACTTGTATTGCAAGACTTTGCTCATTTAGAACAGTCACTACACTCCTGCAGCATCAGAGAGAAGAACCATCGGCTTAGTTTTGATGTGTGTATACTGTATGTACTTGTATTGCAAGACCTTGCTTGTATGTCAAGTTAAAATTTAATAAAATGTTTTGCTTGTCTTGCAAAACACTTGTAAACCAAGTTACTTACCAAGGGTTTACTGTATTATATATATTAGTATTAGACCCCCTAGTTAGGATAAAAACTTGTACTGAAATTATGGCAAATCCAGCGCAAATTGTAACCTGTTAACTGTATATTATGTATGTTTAACCTGTAACCGGTTCTGAGCTATTTGGGGACAACGGGATAGAAAATGAATTAAATAAATAAATAAATAGATAACTCCTGGCTGAGCTGCAATCAGTCAAATGCTTTACACAAACGCACACACATAGCATATATTTATAGAGAGAGAAATTCAAAGCTTACCATTTCTTATTGACTTCACTTACAATTTAATCTCTACTCTTTATATATCATGCATGAAATAATAATGGAAAAAATGAGCCCAGATAAAACCATGTATTTTAATAGAATGCTGAAAATCAAAAAACACACCAGGGAAATTCTTCAATGGGGGAGCAGCGAAGGTGCAAATACAAGGTATGTCTTCAACATTTGTTCAATAGATTTTGAGATTCTTGACTATGCACCTCATTCAACGTAACAAAAAGTAAATACTGAGGGCAGTTCTAGAAAAGGAGCCTGTATTTCAGTGCCTAGAAGGCATCTAATCATAGATTGTTCTATAAAGAAAAGTATACTTCATTGAACACTATGAGAACCGAGTATATATGAGTATGCATTAAGGCATGGGTCGTTAAGCTGGTGTAAATGCTTGTGCCCAGATTCTGAAAATAAACACTTAACTTATAAAAAGTCTTTGTACACTTCTCCCTCCAAATATATGGGTTTAGGACTCGCGACTTTGGTTATTTGAAAGTTTCTAAACCCTGACCCACCCCTGCTCGTTCCCGCACCTCTCTACATCTCACCTGGTGGTCTAGCGATGAAGCGGGGCAGGAGCAATCTTCCTATGCTCCTGCCCCGTGCAGAGCCGTGAACAAAAATGGCTGCCGTGAGTTCCTGTGGTCTCATGAGACCACAGGAACTCACGACAGCTTTTTTTGTTCACGGTTCTGCATGGGGCAGGAGTGTAGAAAGATTGCTGCTGCCCTACTTCACCGCTAGACCACCAGGTAAGGTGTGGAGAGATCCAGAAGGCGGGAAGGAGGTGGGGGTGGGTCAGAGTCGACCCTAAAGTTATTCACAATTTTTCCATATATGCGGGCTGGCTCCGCCCCTTTCTCCCACGAATTTGGAGGGGGAAGTGTAGTGCCTTTCTTCATCCAATTTGTGGTGGCATATCAAGTGCAAAGAAAGAGCTGTACTACTTACACATTGGACTAAATTAAGCAAATGACACCCAAATTTGGGAACAAAATTAGGGAGCATTGAGCACTATTCTATAAACAACGCTCCAAGTTGGGCGCCATTTATAGAATGGTGCCTAGTGTTAGGATCCGTGCCTAATTTTTGAGTGTGAAGATTTATACCAGCTGAAACCTGGTGTAAATCCCCTAAATTAGAGGTGAATCCCCTGAATTCTCTAATACTGCACGCAACTTTAGTGAACATCCTTGACCTGCCCATGGCCCTCCCGTGGCCACACCCCATTTTCATTTGTGAACTAGAACGGTTGCACACACATCTTTGTAGAATAGTGCCTAACAAGATGCCCGTGTAAATCCTAATTGTTGCCAGTTAACACCAATAAGTGATTATTCAATCCCAATTATTGGCGCTAATGGGCTCGTTACTCAATTAAATTGCATGTCCAAATTGGGTGAACGCTCAAAATTTCCACAAGCAGTTTTTAGCACCATTTATAGAACTCCCCTGATAACTGGGCATGCCATCCATGTGAACACTAGTCTATAAAATACACTCTAACATAGATATGCACATTTTATTTTATTTATTTTATTTTTAAAAAAACTTATAGTCCGCCTATAACCTAAGCGGGTTCCAAAACACCATATTTTTCGGACCATAAGACACACTTTTTCCACCCCAAAAAAGGGTGAAAAGGGGTGTGTGTCTTATGGACCAAATACACTGCGCTGCCACGCCCCCCTCCCCCTGGGTACCTTTTTTAGTGGTGGTGATCCAGCGCAGTCTCATGGACGGCTGCCTTTGTCTTAGAAGAGTGACACACAATGCAGGAGCGCAACCTTTGCACTTCCTGCCTGGTCCCGTGCTGCTCTGTGCAGTTACTGACTGCAGCCAATCACAGAACAGCACGGGACCAGGCAGGAAATGCAAAGGTCGCACTCCTAAGTTGTGCGTCGCTCTTCTAAGACAAAGGCAGCCATCCAGGACCACCACCACTAAAAAAGGTACCGGGGTGGGGGACATGCTGGCGGCTTCAGGCTTCCCAGCACCAGACACACCAGACGCACCTACATGTAGAGGAGGAAAAACCAAGAAGAAAACAATTCTGAACCAAATTTTTTTTTTTCTTGGCTTTTCCTCCTCTACAGGTGGGTGCGTCTTATGGTCCAAAAGATACAGTAAATACAAAAATCGCAATTCAAAATAAAACCCAAAATATCAAACAACAAGCAATATTATAAAAACATATAAAATTGCTCATCCTGAATATTTTCTGAATAGCATGAGACAGATCTTTGGTATTTATGTACATATATGTTGGTATGCTAGTTATTCATGTGTGTATTTGCTGCGTAAATGTGAGCTAATTCTTTATGCACGTACTCCATCCAATCTGTACAGGTCGTGACCAACACAGGATTGCTTCTTTAAATTTTCCAGCTGATACATCACTTGCCTCAGAATGGTGCAAGGTATGATAAATCTGGCAAAAAGATACCAAGTCCAGTTATTACTCTTAAAAACACCAGAGAAGACTGAAGGAATCTTTGGCGACCTAGTGAAGGATGCAGCGGTTGAAAGTATGGAACCGTTAAAGGTAATTATTTCTTTAACATAAAATAGGTTAAGGTTTATCAGTACGATCTGCTGCTGTGGATATTTGTATAATATTGCGTCTTGTCTGATTTTATGCTATGTATGTTGTGAATCGCTTAGATTTTGTCATTAGCAATATGTACTGTAAGTGTGAAATGAAATGAAATTTACATTCCGTGTCCTTTGGTGCACCAAGAGCAATCCAGTCGAAGAAAGTGACTTACGCTGGCAGTTTATTTTGAAAAGTGCCTACAGCAGTTTAAAAGTAGTAGGTGTTAAGTAGTATTACATCATGTCAGATGCCACGCTATTTATGCTGTGATGATAGGGTACTACTGTATGTGAGCAAGAATTGATTGTATTATTTCACCAACCATGAGTTTGTCTAGCATTTTTACCATTACTGAAATGAAATAACCATAGTCGAACATTCCTGTGAAAAACGGTAAGGCACTCTTTAAATAACCAGTCCGTATCTAGTAACAAATAAGAGGAAGGCAAAGCCATCCATCAAACTGTGAACATCTAAGCCTATATTCTGTCCCAGCTCATCCAAATCTTAGGTTACAGCTATACCCAGCAAGTTTAAATAATATTCAAAATGATAAATGGCACCATAAGCCCGATATCCATCATCAATCTTTTTTAAGCAACATCCATCTTCAATAATGCACGTCTGAATCATGTGAAACCAGGAGCTCCCAGATTCATTTACACAGCCTCCTAGCAAGCTAGTACTGCTTGACGGATATCTGTCAGCCAGTCTGTCCAGACTGAGAAAAGTTAAAAAAAAAAAAATAAGGTCGAGTAGAGGACTTAACTGATAATAAGAAAGACTATAACCCCTTCAGTCATTCTGCCAATCTAAACCTTCCCCCAACACACACACTTACATGCACAGAGACATGCAAGTACACACTCGCGTATGCTCGCTCGCTCTCTAAATCAGCGCTGTTCTTTCAACATCACTGTACTAAAAGGAAAGACACCACTGCATAAAACTCTGCTCCTTTCCCTCCCTCATTGTCTGGCAGGGCCCAGTTGATAAATGACACACGTCATTCTGTCAGGAGGGAAGGGTGGGTCAGTGATATATGACTCTCCTGAAAAGGAAATTGACTGTTTGGCATGGAGCAGCCATTCTCCACCAGGATTTAGTTTCAGAACTCTGAAAATGAAATCTTCGAGGTTTTGGGTGCACAGCAAGGGCAGGCCGACACGCAGCCCGAGGACTGCTCTTATCCTCTCTCTGCCCTTCAGATTTCAAAAAACTGCTCCACTGACTGGAAACTACAAAATAGAAAGCACATGCAACCATCGGGGTATCCAGTAGCAGCAAGCCACAGTAACACCAAAATGGATTTGAGATTTCTACTTTTATTTGGCATTTTGTAAGGCTGAACTGACTGGATGTAAAAGCCAGTTGCACAAAAAAAAAAAAAATACACCACAATAATAATAATAAAAAGGGGGGGGGGGGGAGCTTGTTTGAAGTAATTGTCCCACAGCTTGACATCTGCATAGTACATTTTAAAAGAAAAAAATGTGTCAGACAGGCATGAGCTGCTCCTTCCCCTCCCCCCTCCCCCTTTCATTAGCTCACTGGCAGGGTGGCACTTCTCAACCTCATTACTGCGAGACGATTTATGAAGCTGAACCCAATGGCAAGGAAAAGGCATCTGTCAATAATTGTAGGGAGCTGCACTCACAGCTTTGAAATCTCATTAAGTATGCAGTTATCAGGCATAAAGATCAAAAACATTACTCAACTCCGACAGAATCTTATGGAGGAACATTAATTAGCAACAGGCCTACAGTACCCAAAAAAAGAGACTTCTTCTCACACCTGCCCAGCCCACAAACCAAAAGCAACACTCCCCCTCCCTCCAGAAAAAAATAATTCCCAGCATCTGAGACTGATCAAGTACATGAAACAAGAGAAGAATAGAAAAAAAAAAAAAATCATTTGAGACAGTCTTGGCGGTGAAGAGAGAAAAGGAAGAAGCTGTCAAAGTTGAGAAGGATGTCAGCAGTGGGCCTGATTACAAGGGCCTATCCAGTTCCCAGGCCTTTTATCATCCCTGCCATCAAAAACAGACTCTCTGCCACAGATGGATGACTGATGGCTGCCAGTCTTAAGCAACCTCGCCAGGCCTCCCGGAGGCCCCTGCTGAGATATGACCCTTTAGTAACAGACTTGACCTAGTGGAGAAAAAAAAAAAAAAATAACCCTGCAGGCAAAGTGCCCTGCCCCAAGGACGTTCAAATACAGTACCCTGTTCTCTTTCTCCCAAAACAAAAGAGCAAGATAGCCTAAATTTAAGTGAGGAGGAGTGTTTGTTCAGCTTACAGACCTTATATGAAAACCTCCTTGCCATCTGCCCAAAGAATACATACTGCACTATTTAAATATTTTTTTATGTAAACATAAAGAAAAGATTTCTGTATGGACACTGTGTGGCCAATCTGGACAACCTAAGGCGGCTCAGTATTTTGATGAACAGGTAAAGCTCTAGTCAAAGTAGGTCCTACACTCAAACACTTTCTAGGGAATTCTGCAAATGGCGTCTAAAGTTAGATGCTAATTAGACGCCCAGTGTTCGGCACGTTCTGACAGGTGCAAGGTGCCGAAACAGGATTGAAACAGAAGATCAGCCCACCCAGTTATAGGACACTGTCTAACCAGGGTGTTTTTGAAACACTAAGATGCCCCAAAAAAGGAGATAAAATCAGAACTTATACGTTTTTCTTGCCAAAATGTCCAAGTGCTAATTTTTGAAACCCGACTTTCTGGATGTCTTACTAAGCTTCTTAGCCACTATACGTCCAAAGTTTGAGGGGGGCATGTTGCAAGCATTTTATAGGCGGGCTTAGCACGTTGGCATCTTACGGCAATAATCAAACATTTACCAAGACATCCAGAACAAAACTTAAGATGTCCAGAGCTAAAGCTGTTTAAAAAGCATCTAAGTGCCATAAAAGGTATCCAAACTGACCACTGGAGGGATTAAGCAATGACCCCCCACACACACACTCCCCCAATGATCACTGACCCCCCTCCCATCCCACAAAGGTCTGAATGAAACAGTACATGCCTGTCTCAAGAACAGCAGCACCTGGTATGGGAAAGTCAAGAGGAGCAGCACATAGATGTCTTAAGTAGCCTGGTGGGTGGGATAGTGAACCATAGAAAGGAGGACCCAAGCCCAGCACTACATTTATGGTGGAATGTGTGAGGCCACTAAAACCCTACTGCCATATAGGTGCCACCTGAAGTCATAAGGGTTATTTGGGATGGGAGACAGGTGGGTATAGCAGGTTTTGGGGGAGTTTTGGAGGGCTCACAAAAATTATAAGCGGGTTATAGTGACATGTACATCTGGCACCCTTTATGAGAAGTTTGCAGCAGTACCCTCTAAGGTGCCCCACTGCTCTGTTGGCATGTCTGTGTGGCCAGTCCATTAGGATGCTGTCCCCTCCTATGTCCAAATGGTCTGGATTTGGACATTTTGAACTTGGACGTGTTTTGGTTGAAAATGGTCAAAAAAGTTAAACATCCTAAGGTTGGATATCCCGACAGCTAAGACATCTAAATAGGCGATTTTTGGGGAAAAAATAGATATCTAGCAGTTTTGCTGGTTTCGAAAATGGCTGTTTCTCCATCCCCCAGCCCCACCCTCGATTTTGGATATCTTGCAAGGAACGTCCAACGATGGACTTGGACATCTTATTGAAAATACCTCTCCACGTGTATTTATGTGTACCTGCAAAGTGGGACATGGTAATGGGAGGGGCATAGCTGGGTAAGGAATGTTCCGGAAAATTGTGCAATTTTATAGAATACCAGGAACGCACACCCAACTTGCATACCAGGATATACACCAGGTTTCCGCTGGTGTAAGTTCTTTGGGCACAAAATTCAGCACCTGTTATTCTATAAGAATGCTTATCCCCGAGTGCACTTTACAAACAGTAATTGGTGCAGATTTTTTTTTTTCAGTTCCCATATTTGGGCACCATTTCCTGAACCCAACCCTTTGTTATTAGAAGCCGAAGCATTAACCATTCCATGGCTCTACGCCACAGAGAGGACCCTAGTCTGATACTTCACTCAAGTCCATGTTCTCACATTTGAGGACTGGGGATGAGTTAGTACAGTACTTGTGTTTCTTCAAAAAGGCAGTAAATCCTCAAAAATAAATATAAGAAACAAGCAAACAAACCAGACTGCAATACAGTAGACTCTCTGTTAACCGGAACTCATGCAACCAACAACCCCCAAAAAATAATCAAAGAAATACTGCAATACTTTAAATAAAAATGAAAATAAAATCAATTTCTAGCGGAAATTTAAGTGTAAACCTGGCATGGCACGCCTGAGTACGTCCATGCTTTGCCTACCACATGTCTGGTAGTTTGTCTGGAACAGTTTATGGTATGACATAGTATGGGGTATAGTATTAGTTAGGCTTATTTGTAATAGTAACTCTCAAGCAACCAGAAACTATATTTATCTAGCATCTACCAATCTCCAAGGGTGCCGATTAACTGAGAGTCTATTGTATTACCATCTACATCTTCTCCCTCGCTCAGAACTCTCACCTATGCCAACCTATCTCCAGTCGCATCTGGACCATCATATGTTTAGGATAATTTCCATATGCATGTGCTGTTAAGAGGAAGTTCACAAATATGTTGTTACCTTGCGCAGACTACCTTTCAGTATAATACAACAGCTAGCAGCTCACAAGCTACACATTCAAAAAGCGAGTTTGCTGATGGACCTAAGAAGCCAGTGTATTCAAGCGATAAGCAAAGGGTCTCAGTTCCAACCGATTCAATTCCAATAATAAAGGTCTGCAGCCAAATAAGGACCAAACACTTATCCCCAAACAACATTTCACAAACCAATACAAAAAAACCACCTCGTTTAGAGTCTTACAATAAGGTGTTTATATTTCATTCCATGCTTAGCATATTACCTTTATTGTGTATCCTCAAAGTGATTATAGCAATTACATCTAACAGAATTAATTATAGAACATCCAACCCTTCCTGGATTTATAACACATTAGAGGTAAGGCAAATGCTTGCAAGGGAGGAAACATCTTGATTGTATTAAATATTGTTGCTAGATTGTTCACTAGGCCTAAATTGAAAACTGAAGTCAAAATTTGAGAAACAAAGCTAATCAGACTTGATACGCTTTTACGCACACCGATAGGTATTTTCTTTTTTTAAAATAATGACTGCACGCTGTTTTTTAACACAGTACTGGCACAAACAATCGAGTTAAGCACACTGCTTTTTTTTTTTTTTCATTTAATAAAATCCTGCAAATCTTCCCTGCAAACAAGTTCATAAATAACAGTAGGAGTCAATGGGTGAGAGGGTTACAGGCCTTTACATATGCAAACGAAATTCACTCAAAGCTTCATTAATATTAATTTAAATTCAACCCCACATGTACATCGGATTGTTCATCAAAACTAGCCTATTATAGGCAACATGCATTCTGCAGAGATTGCAGACGAAGCCAAACCAGAATGCTTAACTGAACACATGAACTGGAATTGGGGGGGATGGTGAGAAGAAACTGGGGCTCACATCTGTCTTTTCAAAAAAGTGATGATTTTTTTTTTTCTTCAAGTGTGTTAATTTGTATTAGATGCTCGTTGTGGCACTCAGGATGATATGACTTCCGTGTGCTACATCAACTTATTTGCATGCCCTTCTGACTTCCCTACCTTAAGGTATGTATTGTTAACTGCAAAAAAGTGCTAGGCAAATCTTGAGCAATCTAGATTATCTGAAAATAAAAACTGCATTTCTACTTTAAAGCTATGACAGCTACCGTCTGGTGCAGTTCAATAAAACATCACCTAACCGTATAGCTTCCTTTGCTCTTCCGTAGGAAGGAGGAAACCTTAGCAGTGATGTGGCTAAGAAAAGCCTAATTCTTTATTTATTCAAACTCCTGCATCAAAAGACTAACTGAGTTCGCACACCCTAGTTCCCTGATTCCCAAACAGCTGTTCTGGGTGAAGCAATGACTGTCATAATTAATAACATGTGTCCTGACAGTACAAATTAATAACTTATAATTAAGCACAAACACAGAAAGTTAAATTGCTCTTCCAGAGTCATACTTTCCATATATGAGCAAACAGAATGGCAAAAGGATCTCCCAGGTAATGTGACCTACTGCTGAGAATGGCCTTTGAACCACCATCTTCCATTAACTGTATACCGAGATTATATATTATGAAAGCTCTCAACTGGAATATTTAAATATCACACACAGGAAAGCAAAAGGGCTATCCTTAAGTCTGCTAGGCAGGGGGGGGGGGGAGTGCTTTTGCAAAAACAAGATCCCAAAATCAAAAAAACTTAGCAGATGCAGTTCTAAAAATGTAGGTGGCATATTTTGGTCTTAACTGGAATCTGACTTTTTCTTTTCAAGGTGTACAAGGCAAATAATTTCAATGAGTTTGGTATTCTGCATTTTTACACCCCAGAAATTACATTCTATTCAGGAGTGATGATTCCACTCCTTCGAACTTAGATTCTGTTGCAATCTTTATTTGTTGAATGCTGGAATTAAATAAAAATGATGAGTCGCTATGGCTTCATTCTCAAAGCTGGGGAAGGCCAGTAACAAAAACAGTACACTCACTGGTTCACTGGATTATTATTTTTTAATTAACATACTTTGCTCAACCGAAAATGCTGGAAACTAGAATTAATCTATCTAGGTGGGGGAAAAAAAATCCCCCGATATGTAGACATTTAAATGCATGTACCAGGACACTTTATCAACCTTTCATAAAATTGTCATCTTATCTTATTATATGACTATTTTATACAAGTGTCAAAGAAGACCTGTCTTTTCAGCCTAATTACAGCTGCCCATTTTCTCCCCTGCATTCCTCGTCTGCATCATTGTTGCTAAATGCAATATAATGCATTCAGTTTTAACTTCAAAGAGACAATCCACAATTGAAGCAGGCAGAAGTAGCCAGGGAGGAGAGGTGACAAAATCAGAGAAAGCATTCCTGTACTGAACACCTGGGCTAATATGTGAAGCAAAAGACTCTCAAGGGATTTTGCACTATATGTGCGGCTACAGTCTGGTGAATTCTGCAGTTGTTCAGTATAATATAGATAGATATAGATAAAGGAAGATAAATATCTAAAGATGTAGATCTTTGGATATAGATCTATAAACTACAGCATAGCTTAAGAATGATATAGAAATGAGGTAAATAGAAGGGGGAAGGGGGGGCAATGCCACCTAAAATTCCAAGCTGCATTTGGGTGAGTTTTGAAATATTTGGGCATGCCAGAAGTTTATTTATTGCTATATACCATAAATGAAAGACCTAATTACAATGTAGTTTCCTCTACAGTGACTGGGTTTATTCACCATGTCCTTTTCAGATGTACAACCAAAGCACCGAGAGTTGCGTGTGCATGTTAGGATGTGCAATTTGCTTCCTCCAGGAAGTGATTTTTTTTTTCCCTTGCACCAATTTGCACTAATTCTAAAGCACTGCCTAGCTAGAAACCACTCCTATCCAGCTAACGTGCACCCTCTTCCAGCCTAGCCTCTCCCCACCACCCTGCAGCAATCTCAATTTATTCTTATCACTTTACAAAACAATCTTAAGTAAAAGAAAGAGAGAGAGAGAGAACTCAAACTTGAGAGCCAATTTAAGAAATAAGTGCTGATACTTCAGTTATTGACTGTTTCACTTTTGTTCAAGATAGTGCTCAAGGCAAAAAAAAAAAAAGCAGCAATATGACATCTACGGCAAGCGATAAACTGTGACCCAGGAGATCACTGAAGCACTAATTGACAGTTGTCAGGTTAATGGGAGCACAGGCAACTGATTCTAGAAAATTCTTTTTCCAGCCCACGATTGAGTAGAACCTTCTAGGCCTTCTTACATTTATGGTCTTCATTTTTTTTTTTTTTCTTTTCTTTATGCATTGTTCCTTACTCTTTGCAGGGGAGAAAAAAAAAGAAGAAGCAAAGGACAGCCATAACTAATCATTTTGTCAGCTTGCTGCTAGGGAGAATCGCTGTCCAACAAAGAAATGTGTGGCAGGATTGCAGGCAAATAATGTACCAATGGCTGACACTGCAAGTACCTTCATGTTGTAGGTATCCTCTCTCACTGCATTTACAGGGCTTATTGTTTTTCAATGTCCTTAGCAACATATATATATAATTCACCATCCATGCTTCTTTATCTGTATTTCAATCACAGTATCTCAACCCCAAGAGCACACGCTGTCAATGAAATATTATCCACATACTTTTTCTCTCCACCTTACTTTTATTCACCACTATTAGTTTCAGAACGTTTTAGAGCACATAAAAAGCACAGCCTACCCCGGCTCTTTATGCTAATGGAAAGCATCTTTCACATAAATTAAAATGGATGTTCAACAACTAAAAAAAGGATCTAAAACAAGTCAGACTAGCCTCTAGCCTTTCCTGTGAAGATGAGCAAATTATAATGGCTCTTTCAAAATAGAGGCCGCCTTAAATGACCTAGAGGAAGGTATGGGCATTTCTAGGTTCATGGCTGACTGCAAAGAGGGGAAAAAAAAACAAACTTGAAAGAGATATCTATTGAAAATAAAAGGAGACAGTGAAAACAATAATTAAGATGAGGTATAATTCTAGTTTTCATCAGCTCAACATTGTACACCATAGCTTTCCCAAATATTGCACCTTTCCTTGAGTGGGCGGTTCTTTCCTCATCACGAAAGAGATTTGGTTAGCAGAGCACCTGCAATTCTGGCCTCCTTCACCCTTTTTTTCTCTTGCCAGATGGATCTGTGATGTTCATATTTGTGCGGCCTTAAAGTAGGCAAGCTAAAGTGGTCCTTTATTTCTTACATGCATGCATTTTAGATTCCCAGAGAATTGTAGCCTCTTTTTTTTTTTTTTTTTTTTTTGCAGCCTGGCCTTAACATGAAGAATGTGCACACCTGTCTGTTATGTCTGCCAGCTCTGGGCAGCCCAGAGTTCTTTCTTGTTATTCTACTGCAAGCCCATTAAGAGGGCCCTAACTCCAATGACATGATTATCCAGGTACCAAAGCCCATTTGTCACCTGCAGCAGAAAATTGAGTTAATGCACAACTAAAGGCAACCAGGACTGTGTAATATCAACTTGATTACATCAAACTAGCTGCAAACCTAATTCTGCTGGATGACACTATGTGGAGCTTGTCATCTCCAATCATTAAAGCTGTCAGGAATCCATCAGGTTTACAGCTAATTAGGTGAACACTAATGAAGCTGGCAAAACAACTTTTCTTTTTTTACGGCTGAGCGGACCTTTCAGTTTGGAGGGAATTTTTTTTTTTTGCTCAAGCATTCTCAAGGTTGCTGAGGACTGGATTTCCAGAGTTACCAATCAGTAGACATCTATCTTCTTTTCTTTCTTTCTTTTTTTTTTTTTTTTGCTACTTCCATCACTACAAAGCAATCAATTTGTCATCACTCACAGTATGCCACAAAAGCAGTCATGAACCTTATAACTCGCAGCTGTGGGGGCTAAAAATGAAGAAGAAAAATTAGAAGTCACCTAGGCCTCAGACACACATGCACAAAACTCTCACACAGCTTCACTTATTTGTCTCCAAGTACCTATCAACAGTATAAATGATCTTTTCTTCTCTCTTTTTTTTTTTTTTTCACTTTTCTTAAATAAGTAGACATTCAGTCATTCTACATCCCCCCTTATCCATTAAGCCACGGCATTTTGATAAAGTGAAGCCAAAGTCGGTGTACGGGGAAGAATGAAAGCACTCACTCTGCCAACATCTGATTGACCATTAAGCTATTGATGAATGTGCCTGTCAGAAGAACGACAATTAAATCAAACATGAAACAAAGTTGTTTTGACGGGTCATTTTGATAGAGCAAAACCATTCTTCCATCCCCTATTAGTCCTGCAGCCGAGTTTTGTTTTTGTAATGAATATTTCTTAACTAATCTACCATTTCTCTTGTCTGCCTTCAGAGCTGTGAGAACAGTGTCAGACATTTGCAACACAAGGAAGGGAACGCAACTAGAAATACGGGTAAATGAAATCACAGAGTCATTCAATAGTTAGCATTTTTCATTAGGCCAAAGAGAGAGAGAGAGAGAGAGAGAGAATACAAGCACACTTTTTTGTCATACTGAGAAGGAAACTGTACAGTGGCTGTATGAATTATAGGAGGTGCCCTAGAGTGGTCCACTGTCTACTGGAAGGCCTGAAGAATGTTGTGTTGAGCAGAAGAAAGCATTTGAATGGAGTCCAAAATAACAGCACTCCACGGGCCAGCTTTTTGAAGGATCTATATTGTTCACCCAAAAGTGTTTTGTTTTGTTGGGGTTTTTTTTTTTTTTTTTTCACACTGCTACTTATATTCACAATGGGCTTGTGCTCGTCTACATTTATCTTGCAAAGACAAACTTTTTAACTCCAAAAGAAAATCAAGCCCCTGGTTTCCTGGGATATGCTATACCCACATTTCCACTCCGTCAGGTTTTCATTCACAATTTAGGAAAGACAATGAAAACCCTGATTATTCCATTATGTGATAGACTATTCAACAATTATTAGCACAATTTCCCCTATTTAAACATATGAATCAGTTTTCAAGGATGAAAAAAACTGTCTGGTTGCTGGTTTTGGTTTCAGGTCACGCTCATTGTTTTGGGGCAGTAACACATCCATAATGGGAAAACCTGCTTTACATATACAGTGCCCAACACAAAACTTCTTAAGTGAAGGCATGACTGATGGTAAGACATTTTAGGGGGTTGATATACTGAAATTTAAGTCTTACATTATTACTTTTCACCATGACTCTAGCTATTACGCTGGCCCACATATCGGTACAGCAATCACATCTGAAAAGCAGTATACTGGCATCCTGGGGACTTTTATTATGCTTGGGCAAGTTCCACAAATACTTTGCCTTAGCATTACAGGCCTCCCTAACATCAGTGCATATCAAAAATATAATCAGAGGTATTTATCTCAAAACAATCGGTCAGATCTACCTGAAGTTACTGTCTGCTGGCAGAGAACTGACAGGGCATTGTGACGTCACTAAGCCCTGTGTTGCCATGGCAAGTGATTTATTGATGTTTATCGGGAATGAATAGATCAAAGGCAGCCAGATGACAGACAATCAATCAGCCATCAAACCAAGGATGGCAATAGTCCATAAAAACCTTGTCCATTCTACAGGGCTTGGAATGACGATTATTTTAAAATTATACTTGGGATTTTTTCCAGAAAAAAAAGTAGTTCTAAACTAGCGATAGCTGACATTTCTAACAGAAATTCGTCCCAAAAGAGGGCCTGCAAGAACGTTCCAAAAACATTAAGAACAAAAAAGGGGCAAATAAAAATCTCGATAGCTGATAGCATGCATACAGGTCTTTTAATCTTTTGTCTCTCTCCAGCTCGGATTCAAAATTAAACAAAAAAATCCACAAGCTTGCAAGATTTCACTAAAGTAACCATGGTAGGCACAGTATCCGTGCCCGCTTGTAAAAAAAATGCATGCAAATCCTCGCAGGCTCCGTCACTGAACTTTTTGGGGGGGTTTCACCTTCCAATCTGCTGCTAATCCCAGCTGTATCCCATCCACTGCCCTGCCTCCTTCCAACAAACAACTCCCTCCAAAATGTGACATTTAAAAAAAAAAAAAAAGAAACCCAAAGAATAAATCAAAGCAGTTAAGATACTACGTAAGAAAATATTGTCCAGTTTGGGGGAGAGGTGTTGAGGGAGGGAAGGGGGGGGGGAAATAAAACTATTGTAATGTTCTACAAGAGCATGGCGGGGGGGGGGGAGATGAAAAGATTCCAAATCTGTAATAAAGATCAAATGGAAAATGTGCGTACATTCGTACATTTGAAACTAAAACACATACAGTAAATGAGCACAGAAACGGGAAGGCTCTCGTACCTGCTGCGCGCCTAGGCGCCTGCTGCTTCCTTCTCGGCATGCTGCGAGGGCTGGGTCTCGCTCCCTTTCTCGCCTGCGGCTGAATATGCGAGCGCGCCTGTGCGCGTGTGTCTGCGGATTCTTTTCTTCTCTTATTATTTTTCTTCCGCTTTCGAGAGAGTTTATTTTAGCCTCGGAGGTCCTCTGGGCTGCTCCAGTTCTCGGCTGGCCGGGGCTGCTTTTTTTTTTTTTTTTTTTCCTTCTCATGTACTGCAGCAGAAACGTTAGGAGGCACCACACACGCGCAAGCACACTATACACCCCTCCGGCAGTAGCAGATCGGAAGTTTGTAACACGCGAAAAGAAAATAAAGAAAACGTTCGCCCCCGCCGAAGAAGCGGAAGGTGGAGGAGGGGCGTGAGGAGCCGGAGAGGTGTATGTAAGTGTGTGTGTGTGTATCCGAGGAGGAGGTGCAGCAGGAGCAAGGAGGTGGGGAGAGTGGATTTCCCCTACTTGGATGTCACGGCATCAAGAGGATTGGAGTAAAAGCTTCGGTCGTGCGATCCTCACTCTTCTCCTGTCGGGGCCGGAGCTGCAACAGGCAAGCTTAAAAGAAAACGAGATGATCGCGTCACTCAAAGTAGTCTGCAAAGAGGGGCAAAGCTCGCTGTCTCTCAATCTGACATACACAGACGCGCGCACGAGGGACTCTCTCACCTTAACTCTTTCGTGGAGTTTACTACACACGCGCACACATGATTCGAGGGACAATCCCCCCCTCAACTCACCGATCATTCTCTCTCTCACACACACGAGTTATCTCTAGCAGTTTAACTCTTTCACGGATCACGTGTTCCCAAATGGGGTTAAGGACTGCGGGAGACCTCGCCCCCGCCCCCTGTCCCTTGTACCTGCATTTTACAGCTAACCCCAGGCCAAATGCCGTGCTCCCCGTTCATTTACGCTTACACATGTAAACTCATGTCACACGCATTTTTATGCAATTTTTTTTTTTAATCTGTACTATTCGTGCAAAAAAAAAAAAAAAAAAAAAAAAAGCATTCATAATTCTTCCAGGGTGACAGCTTAAAGAAACAAAACAAAACTGCATACGGCTCCCAGAAATTATTTTTTTTTTTAAAGAGCAAATTATTTCTGTTTTTTGCTCACTGAAAACAAAATACAAACATCATCGCGGTGCTAATGGGTTATTCGAGGTCTTATTGTTATGCGTAGGTGAACTGCAATGCAAAGCATACTTACAACCCGTAGAATGATTCCCGGGGAAATCTTTGCTTTTAGGGGGGGGGGGAGGCTCACCCCTTGCACATCATACAGGTCAACACGAGATTAAACCGCACTCTTTGCTTGCTGACGCCAACCCAAAACGCCACTTTACAAAAGTGGAAGACAATTGGGGAGGGAAGAAAGAGAGCTTCTTAGTTTGCTTTTATTCGTAATTATTGATGGTTATTGCAATGATGAGGAAAGATTCTACAAATAGGAAACAGTAAATCTGGTGGCATAAAAGACGCTGAATGTTTTTGTTGGGGTTTTTTTCTCTCCTGGAGATCACTTTTTTGTCCAAGTTCATTTGAGAAACCTTGGATTAGCAACGGCGAATCGATGCAATGTGGGTTTGATTATGTACTCCTGGCTGCAGTAATGTAACATCAGAAAGAGGGGATGGACTCTAACAGTGTTTCAAGTGCTTTATGAACATGGATCAGAAGCTATTGCCAAACACCTTCCTGGCTGCCAATTGCATTTTTTTTCTTTTCTTTGTGTAGCTGATAGATATTAAATAAAAAGACACAGCAAATCAGAGGCGATCTTCTTAATCCCAAGTGCCTTCTTTACTTTAAAGAAGTGTAGCACACACCCGTACCAATTTTTCCCCCTTTTTTTTTTTTTTTTTTTTTTTAGTTCGCAGGGGGACAAAAAGAATGATGTCACGTTTACGGAAAGATCAAAACTCTCATTTCGCCCCCATCCTGCAAGTTTTGGGATAATTCCAAATACCTTACTTAAATACAGATGTTTGCGTCTTCACATCTTATAAAGACTACTCGAGATTTTTTTTCTTCTTCTTCTTCTTCCCTTCTTTTCAAGTTGCAGGAAATTCAAATACTTTAACAGGAAAAGACGGAGAAGTTCTGTTTCTTAAAAGGCGATCTGTAGGATGAAAATTGCCAGCGCCTGCGTCCTCAGGAAGTGCTACTGTTGGGAAGTCAAACAAACAACAACAACAAAAAAAAAAAAAATCTTGCCAACGAGAGACTGGTGAGTTGTCAAATGTCGCTTCCGCTGCCAAATTCGCTCAGTTCCATATCATGGATAATGGCTGGATTCCTCTTATAGTCACAGTTATCTGATCGCAAATGATATCTGCTGAAGATCAGATCTCTCTACAGAGGCTATAAACGCTGTATATAAAAAAAAAAAATCCAGTCTGTGTGTGTGTGTGTGTGTCTGGCTGCGTTGTTTGGATCCGAAATAAGTGACTTTCACTGAATCGGGATATTTTGAGTCCAATCCCTCTCATTCCTCCCTCCCTCCCTCCTTTTTTTTCCTCTCTCTCTCCTTCACCCTCTTCTCTTTGCTGCTATGGCATTGCATGCCGTTAGATCCGCCCTAACATCTGTCCGTCTAACGATTGGCGCATCCATCAGTGTCACGCTGACTGCACATTGCGACGACAACTCATCCGAAAGAGCAGAGCCTCCGATTCAACACAAATAAGCAACATAGCAAACAACTTAACCAGGGGGAAGAAGTCAGCCACAGCCTAACTAGGTATAAAATTGTCAGGCACAGGCACACTTAGACGAGAAACCGGAGCACTCATTTTTTGAGAGGAACGCTTGTTTAAGGGTTGTGCGAATGACATGGGCGAAATGAATGCATTAATGACAGGATACGGTGGTAAATAATTGGAAAGGGCGGTTTCTATCGTGATTTGCTTAAGCTTGTGTACATTTGCGGGAGGAGGGGGACGTCGCTAAATCTACACCAGTTAAGATTACAGCAGGCACTACATTGAGCGTTACTGGAGCGTAGATAAAGAGTTGAAAAAAGTTCTGAAAGGAATCGGCTAAATCTGGACTAGGGGAAATGTTTGGACCAAATATACCTCTTTCGTAAGGAAAAAAAAAAACTTTCAAAATCAGGTTCACTGCAAGAGAAAAAAAAAGTATGTTTATCTCTTATCTACACACACACAGAGGAAATACAGGAGGTTTGTACCCTGTATCATTGGTAAATGGTTATCTACTAATATAGCTAATATGTATAAGGCTTCCCTGCTTTCTTCACCTAAAACAAGCAAGAATTATTATATGCTTATATTTTAGAACATTAGGTAGAATACTTTTTCCTGTTTATATATCTATATATATAATGCTCATAATGTTTCCCAAGAATTAGTGTCACACTTAAGCTATATATTATGTACATCAGTTCTTGTGACCGTCACTTTATTATATGATCATACAAACAACTGTGTTTTGTTTTTTTGGGTTTTTTTTTAAGTTATTGGGCTGCTGGGTGACTAAATACAGCTATGAAAAGTGTACCCATCATAAATAAAGACTCATGTGTTTTATGCTTTTCTGACAGATTTGTCAGGCTTTTTTTTTCCCCCGTTCTAGGCGTTTCCATTAGCTATAGGTGTCTGTATTGTTACAAATTGTCTTTGCAGTTCAGCACCATGAATACAAAATGTAGTTACTGATTAAAGTGGGAACTAAAGCAACATACCTAGTAGAATTTCTCACCCCAGGCCACAGCTATTTGTGGAAAAGTGACTGAAAAGAATAACATACCAAAGCACATTTACAGTTTAGAATAAAACATAGCTGTACCATAATGCATTTTTAAGTGGATGAAGCCTCTCAGTTATGTGTTATGACTGAAAACTGGATCGGTGAGGATTCTACATTACTGCAGCAAACATCAGCTTCTTTGAATATTCATCAGATCCTTTTTGTAATAAATTATTTAGAAATTCAGTAGTGGAAGTTCCCCCCCCCCCCCCCAATCCAGCAAAATGCCATTTCTTTATTTTGGTAGCCAATCAAAAATCATAGGGGGAAGTAAGGCATCTTTGTTTATTCTTTTGCTGCTATAGAGAGCAATCTGCTTAATATTTCATCAGGCAAATTACAGATGGAAATACAGGTTATAGCAAATGTGTTTGATTCCTGGAGGGTCACAATGAATCTGTAATTGTACTGAAGGTAACATATAGTTAATAAATGTAGGCTGCAATCCCAAAGAATCAGCCAGCAGGCTCATCCCAGGTATACTTTTCCTGGTATTTAAAAAAAAAAAAATTAAAATAAACAGATCAACTATCTTCTGAAAGTTTATAATCTAAACTCACGATCCCACAGCTAATGTTTACAGGTCGGAAAATGCCAATAGCAAAATGTTGGCCTTCAACTTTGTGCGTTGCCTCTTAAGGAAACAATGGTGTGATTAAGGAAAGAGTATAACCTGAATAGGCAAAGGTTAAACAATCAAAGGCAGAGGAAGTGCAGCATGCGAAAAGTGCCTTTACTGCGCTGAAATTGATTGGCACTGGTGTTATCATTAAATAAGAGCTGTGCAAAGTTTATTTAAGTGAAAGGAGTGAAGACTTTTTTTTAAGGGAGGCCAAAACATGTTCGAAATGGCGCTTCCTTACCCTCTCTTCGTAAACAGCAACATAGAGAGAGAAAGAAGTTGCAAAGGAGACGTTGGGAAGAAGAAGTAAGGAGATATCTGAAAGAATGGAAGTTAAAGAGCTAAGATTTATAAATGTGATTATACTGAGACCCGAGTTATAAAGAAGACACACAAGTCATCGAACACCTTGGCAATCAGTTACTACTTTGAGAAGTTCTGGACCCTATGAAGGTGCAGCTGAGCAAATTAATAACCAGCCTGTGGATGGAAAATCACCTTTAAGAGTTCAGAGGCAGACTGAAGTGATGGGGGAAACGTTCTGGGGGGAAGGACGGAAGAATCCAGCACATTTGCATAAACGTGCAGATTCTGTCAGTCTACCTGCTTTTCAGCCTGCCCTTGCCAAATGTTGGCGTCTTATAAAAGTGGCAAAGGAGGGACTGGGAAGTCTAAACTGGATCCAAGTATCCGTGAGAAGTGCAATTAAGCCCCGAAAGGCTGGTCTGCGGCTTCTGCAATTAAAGCAGTCAACTGTTAAGCAAAGTTAGAGGTGAACCGGCAGAAGGCGTCATTTATTAACCTGTCCCCAATGTAACCATTTCTTGACTTATTAATTGCTGACGCTCTCGCCTCATCACTGCCTCTGTTTCCAGTTTCGGCATGTGCACTTTTCTTTCAGTAAGGCTCGACGTGATTTTAATAAGAAGCCAAATAGGATAACCTGGAATGCAATATAAAGTCCCGAGAAAGTTCTTTCTTTCGAGCTCAGAGATTTAGGAGCCACTTTGTGGCGTCATGAGAGTTTAAGAACTATGATAAGGATGGGTGAAGGGCTGTATTAAAATCGTTACAATGATGTATAGATTAAATCGATCAGTTTCTATTTTGCAAGACTCAGTAACTATTGTTAGAAAGACCAACAAGGAAATTCAGTGTTAGGGGTAAATTGATGTAAATATATATAAATATATATATAACGATTCAACAAAACATATAGGATATGCATGTTACTGTTTCAAAAATTCCCGATTTAACTTAGACCAGAAAGAAAATTAACTTGACTATCTTCTCAATCATAAATTACACTACAATGCGTTCCTTTGGAAGGCAACTTTATTTTAAAGATGTGGAGACGGTCATGCTGTTGGTAGTTTTTTTTTTTTTTTTTTTTTTAATGAACTGAAGTGGTGATGGTGGTATTTGTTGTTTTTGCTGCTTCTTTTTTTTTTTTTTTTGCATCCCCAAACAGAATGATCTGAAATATTCTAGACAATATAACCAACTGATGATAAGCGTGCAAATAATAATAAGACATAAAGATCAACTGAAAAAGTTTTTAAAAAATCTCTAATTTTCAATCATGCATCCAAGAGCTCTACAAGTTCATTAGAAAAATAAAACTTATTCTTTAAAAAGTTTCACAGTGTGACTTCCTAAACCTCTTGGAATTCAGATGGTATAGTTTCTCTTTTTTTTCCTTCTTTTTTTTTTTTTTTTAACTGCTGACAAGAATTTTGCTTGAATGTAAATTGTTTTAGTAACTGCGTTTCGCACGGAAGCAAAGTTTATTTGTCTTTCGGTCAGTTTTGCTTAAGGCAGTCGTTGTTTGGTCTGAAAATTCTCCAAAGGATGTTGGCACCAATCAGCTTTAGAATATTTTAGCAGCGCAGTACAGTGACTTTTGAAAACACCGTGAATAGCACTGCGTCTTTAGGGTATAGTTTAGCAGACAAATACACGGGAGCAAAGCTTGTGTGTTCCTTTTTAATCCCAGAACTCATTTAGAAACCAATTTACCTCTATAGAATGTGAAGAAATTATCAGCCTGTATGCGAGCGTGCCGTAATAGGTCCATTGCCATGAAATTTTGATTTAACACAGCACAATTGACTTAGCAACAAAGTTTCTGACTTTTTCGAGTGTAATAATTTTTTTTTTCTTGGTATGATATGACTGCCTTGACGTGCTCACATTTGGACTTTATTGCTTACAAAAAGGGGCATACATTTAAAATCCTGTTTCGTGCTTTCAATTCGGTTGACTCAAATTTCGTATGAAAGTCAAGTTTTGAGCGCAGGCAGGTGAAAATCGCTCAAGTACTGTGCTAGGAGCTTACAAGTCCTTCGCACTTCTTTTTTTGTTTGTTTGTTTAGATTTATCGCCAGGAAATCGAAAGTCCTTGTACTGTATACTGAACTTCTGGGAGTACCCTTTGTACATTAGAGGATGCGTAAATCCAAACGCAACATAACTAGAAAGTAATATTTGAAACTAATGCGACCGGATATTCAGAGAGGAGCCTGAATTTTAGAGCTCAAAATGAATCATGCATCTCGAAGCTTTCCAGGTCCGAGCCCCTGCTTTCCTAGTGTCAAAGCTGGAAGCCTCTAGCTGTCCCTACTAATCTTCTGGGCGGGCTTACTGACCTTTTATTCAGCCACCTCAGATGAGCAACCTTTCCTTGACCCACCAGCCAGCTTCCTACATTAATATGGGGTAGGCTTCTTTTTTTTTTTTTTTCTTTTTTCTCAGAGAGGTGTAGCAGGTTCCGTTCAATAAATCCATCTTTTATTTCTTTTCATTGAGTGCACTTTATGAACTTCGTTGCAGGCGTAGTAACTGTGTTTTTGGCATGTCACAGCGCAAACCGCCCTCTTCCGATCCCAGTGCTGGCCTTTTTAACTCGGAGTCCCGGCAACTTCTTAATTTAGGCTCTGATCGTCTGTGGTGCACCTTTAAGGTCGCTCTGTGTATGTCCATCTGTTTTCCCAGCAGAGTTCATGGTCTCTAGAAAATCCAGTATTTGGGGGTCATCGTTTTGAAGGAAATCGATCTTAACCTATTTGAAATTGCTGCAGCGACTGTGTGCAGTAACCTGGGTAGCAGATAAATATCTTTAGGAAAGAAAACTGCACTGCATTTTAGGAGATTGGCCGCACTTCACCCAGATAAGCAGGCTTTAAAAAAAAAAAAATAATTCTAGGAACACCTGCATCAACTTTTATCATGCTGCATTCTGTGGGCAGAATTATATTGGCCATAGTTAGTTTGAGACCTCAATACTAGTTCATCATGTTCACCTTTTCTTTAAAAAAAAGCATCCAGCTTGATTCATTTCCAGCTGTCTGTCTGTCTCTTGTTTAATTAAGAAATGGTTTTCTCCATCGCCAGAAAAATAATGTGGGTCTGACAATTGTTTTTAGTCAATATTTTTGCAGTGTACAATACTTTTTTATCCCTTTGGTTGGTTTTGTTTTGTTTTGTTTTTTAAAAATTTAACCCTGTTTTACTTGGTTTATAAACCTTAAACCTAGCAAGGCTTCCTACCTTGATTTCAGGAAACCGTCTTAAAATAGGTTTACTTTATCTATAAAGGTCAACCAAAAAGGATGAATATTATACAGGTTTAGAAAATAAAGTTGCCATAGTAAGATGCCAATGTAATCACCTAAATTAGCCCTTGATATAGTGCTAAATTGTTCCATGGTCAAAGAAAAATAGTCTAGGTCTTTCCGCCTTCTCTCATCCAATCAGTCTTTGCTTTAGGTAGGTGGTTTTTATCAGCTTTCCCTGAGGTATGAGTAGGACAGATTTTTACATTATAAATTAATCATATTTGGGGTATCCAATAAAATATTCAAATGGGATAATTACAATCAACAACATAACTTGTGTTGCCTACTCTTTCAATAATAAATTAGCCTGGGTATGAGATCTCTCCTCTAAAGCACCTGTCTTGCCACAGATGACATTATATAACTCATATCTGCTCAATATCCAGTGAGAACACAATTTCTACATAATAAATTAGAATAAATTATTCATCTAGTGTCTTCATTTAACTATGGTAATGGCACACAACCATATATTTCTCTATCAGTCACCTATTTTTAATTATAATTCTCATCATGGCCACTGTATTTCATACTTGGTCCCTAAAGGAGACCTGGGTAACTATTATGAAAGTCACAACTGTGCAGTTTTCTGTGGCTGTTTCTCCAGAATAGGATGCTGTGCAGTTCTGCTTGAAACTATTCTGTCACATTTCACAAAAGTTCATTTCTACTTAAAATCATTGTATTAGAGCCTTTTAAAGAGATTTATTGAGACAGCAACCGCAGCACAAACAAGCAGGCTTCAGTCTCGGACTAAGGGAGCATTAGCTTACCACAGGGATTCTCAAAACCAGTCCTCAGGACACACCAAACCAGTCATGTTTTCAGAATATTCAGAATGAATATGCATGAGACAAATTTGCATGCACTACCTCTGCTGAATGCAGGTCTCTCTTGAACATTCATTGTGAGTATCCTGAAAACCTGACTGGCTAGGTGTGTTCCAAGGAATGAGTTAAGAACTAGAGAATGACACGGTGACTGTTACCCGCGGGTAACCCGCCGAAACGGGGCCATTAAAAAAATGGTGACTGCGGGGAATGGGGACAAGGCCATTCACCGCCTTGTGGAGTGGTGATTGGCCTTGTCCCTGCAGTTAGCTGAGGAAACGTGCGCAAAATCCCTCCCAATCGCAGTCCGGGCTTCTCTCTCCCTCCCTTCCCTTCCCTTCCCCTTCCCATCGCTGGCTTGTTTTAATTTTCTCTTAACAAGCAGCCAGAGCCTTGAAGTTGTGTGCGGCTGCCGGAAAGTCCTCCTCTGATGCAACTTCTTGTTTCCAAGACTCCGGCTGCTTGTTAAGAGAAAATTAAAACAAGCCAGGGAAGGGAAGGGAGGGAGATGCTCGGACCGCGGTGAGCAGGTGGGAGGGAAGGGGCTGCTGGCCGCGTGAAGGGTTGTGTGGATGGGATCAGATGGTTTGTGGAGCGGTGACAGGGACCGAGCTCACCGGGATGGTGATGGGGACCAAGCTCATGGGGACAGGACGGTGATGGGGACAAATTTTTTCCCTGTGTCATTCTCTATTAAGAACCACTGATTTAGAGCAGGAATGTGCTTTTGATATAGCCTTCAATCCATAATCCTACTCCCCACTGGCCACCTCCTAGCCAGCAGATTAACCATTCCCCTTAACTGTATCCATGACATCCTGTTTGTCTGTCTTGACTTTTAGATTGTAAGCTCTATTGAGCAGGAACTGTCTTCTTTGTGACTGTACAGTGCTGCGTACTTCTTGTAGCGCTATAGAAATAACTAATAGTAATAGTAATCTTTTGGGTTTCCACATGGCTTCAGTTTCACAAAATCTTTCCTTTCCTCTGCTGGGACATTGCTGGCCCTGCCTACTGGTGATATCACTGGTAGTGCACAGGTGAAAAGCGGAGGCAACATGCCAGAGGTGCCGTACACCGGGGGGAGTGGGTCGACAAATGAATGCGATTAAGGAGCTCCTTAGTTTGCTCCTTTGTTTGGGACTTTGGATGGGAATTTGGAAGGAGGCTATAAGGACTGCAGAAATGTTTACGATTCCAGTGATTTCAGGTCAGGGGTGGAATGGTCAGTTGGGGGGGGGGGGGGTGAGGGAAATTATATATGATGAAAGAAACAGAGTTTTAAAGGATATATTGCAGATCAATCAGATGGGAAAGGAAAGAGTGAGTTTTAGCCTTGTAAATGTGCGTTCTGTCAAACCCAAAGTGTGCCTGATAAAGGATTTGATTGAAGAGTATGAATTGGATATCCTTGGTGTGACTGAATCATGGTTAGAGGAAATGGATGTGGTTATAGCAAATGAATGATGTCCCAATGACTATGGGCTAGATTCACTAACCTCCTTTCCGTGTCCGATCCGTTCCCAATTGCATACAGGCCAACGGATTCACTAAAGGCTATATAAGCCTGTGGGTTAAAACCAAGGGCTTGCACTGTGGGGAAGGGCACAAGAGACGGGGCGGCAGGGGGAGATTCAGAGCTGAGAGCAGGAGATTGTGGCAGGTAGCAGGTTGGGGCTGGGAGCAGGAGATCGGGGCAGGCAGGATATTGGGGCTGAGAGCAGAGAAGCAAGGGCAGAGAGCATGGCGGCAAGCAGGAGAATCGGGGCAGAGAGCAGGGCGGCAGGCAGGAGAATCAGGGCAGAGAGCAGGGCGGCAGGCAGGAGAATCGGGGCAGAGAGCAGGGCTTCCAGATCAGGAGAATCGGGGGTTTTAGCACAAGCGACTGGTCCTCACCAGTTGCTAGTTTTTTGATTGGCCAGCCAGTCGATAAATTTAGTGAATCGCGTCTTTCCTGCTTTGCATGCCAATTCCCCTCATTTGCATGCACGGATCGGGATTGGATCGGAGGAGAGTTAGTGAATCGGAGGTTAGTGAATCGGGTCAGAGGGAAATTGGGTTGGAAAGGGCTCGCAAACCGATCGGTACACGATCGGTTTGCTTAGCGAATCTAGCCCTGTGTTTGGGGGTTGGCAATACCATGGTTTTAAGAAGGGAGGTAGTGTGATTTTGCTATTTAGAAGGAGATTAGCTCTTAAAGTAATTTATCAGGGAATAGTTGATGCGGTTGTTTTTTTTAGTCATGAAGAATAAGGATTTTATGATGTATTGTGTATTGCCTGCCAGGAGTGTTATTACATGACTGCTCTACTTTGTTCAGTGTTCTTTTAGCTTTACAATTCGATATGTCTAAAACCGTAATTCTTGGAGATTTCACTACAATTTTGAGGAAAGTTACTGCCTATAGTGTTGGAGGCTCTTAATTCTCTTGAGTTTTAAACAATGGGTTGAGGAACCAACACATCAGGCTGGCAAATAGTTTGATGATTAATATAGAGAAGGACAAGAGTGATGTTTTTATCCAAACATTCAACTCATAATTTTCCAAATTCTGTTCAGATACTTGGCTCTGAAGTGAAATTTTTCATCTGAGATTAAATATCTAGGAGTGATGATCATTGACTCGCAATTGTCGGATAAACAGCATGTATTGGCATTGATAAAGAAAATTTATTTTAAGTTGAGGCTTTTGAGTAATCTCTATCAGTATCGCCTTTGGAACAATTATAAGAATATACTTCAGACGGTAGTATTGTCAAGCCTTGATTACTGCAATATTACATTGTTGGACATTCCACTAAATGTATTACACACTGTACAGATGGCACAGAATTCAATCATTTGATCTTTGTTGACAAAAAGTGAACATGTGTCTGAAGCATGCTCCTTTTGTGACCCCTCCCACCCACAATCCCCCTCGGCTGCGACGCCACGAGGGGCGGAAGGGGAAGAGATCCTGCGACCACGGACCGCCCCCCCCCCCCCCGCTCTCTTTCTAACTAGCCCGACGGACGACTCGGCGGGCCACCCAGCCCCGCGTTAGGGTCGCCCGTCGAGACTAGCTCTCGGGCTTGCTTACTACATTAAGCGTTATTGGCTTAAAATAGATTTCAGAATCAGGTATAAATTATATGTTGCTTATCTATCTGGGCCTACATGGGTTGGCTTCCAAATATTTGGTTGAGAACATCTCATCCTATGTCATGCTTCCAAAGTTATGTTTTGCTGGGCATGCTGATCTTTCAATACCAACAAGAAAGGAATTAAGATTACAGACTTATCAGAGCAGGTGTTTATCCTGCACAGGTCCAGCAGAATGAAACAGTCTTCCGATATGTATAAGACAGCAAGAGACTTTGACTATGTTTAAGCAATTGTTAAAACGTCACCTATTCTGCAAAATGAAATATGGGAGCTGAGTTGTGCTTTGCTACTACTAGTAATTATTTCTATAGCGCTACCAGACACACGCAGCGCTGCACAGAGTCACAAAGAAGAAAACAGTCCCTGCTCAAAAGAGCTTATAATCTAAACAGCCAAGGCAGACAAACAGGATGTTTATGGGGAATGGTTAATCTGCTGACTGGGTTGGGGGCAGAGGGGAGTACAGGACAATCAAGCCATTGTGACATCACTAATGAGGTTGGCTCTTAGGCATTGGTGGAATAAGGCATTATGACATCACAATCTCAGCTCTGCTTCCCAAAGACTGAAACTCTTTACACTACTATTACTATTAATTATTTCTATAGCGCTACCAGACGCACACAGTGCTGCACAGAGTCACAAAGAAGAAGAAAACAGTCCCTGCTCGAAAGAGCTTACAATCTAAGCAGTCAAGACAGACAAACAGGATGTCATGGATACAGTTAAGGGGAACGGTTAATCAGCTGGCTGGATTGGAGGGCAGTATGAATCTTATGTATTTATTATATGTCTGTGTTTGCTGTGTATGTTTTTTTGTACTCCACTTTGTATAAGGCAGACTATAAATAAATTAAAAAAAATACTATAAACTATAAAAACTAGGGGCCAAAGATAGAACTGAAGAAGAGTTGTGTTGATGCACTGCAACAGTGACATAGTGAGGGGCGGAGGGGGGGGGACAGACCACCCCAATCACCGTCTTGGTGGGGGTACCGGCACCTCTCTTCACCCCCTTCCCCATGCCATGCTTGTGCCCTCCCTCCCCCCATACTTCTCTAAATCTTTGCTAGTGTGAGCAACTTCTCTGGCCTGATGCTCACACCAGCCTGGACCCCCTCTGAAATTGCTTCCTGGTCACGGCGCCAAGAAGCAACGTCGGAGGGAAAGCCAATGCTGGTGCGAGCAGCAGGCGGTAGAAGCTGCTCGCATTGGTGAACATTTAAAGAGGTACAGGGGGGAAGGGAGTGTGCGAGTGTAACATGGGGAGGAAGGGGCAGGGTGTGTGGAAGGAATGAGATGGGGCAGAGAGGAGAGCACCGGGGGAGGGGCGCCTCCTACCCTCGCTATGCCACTGCACTGCAGATTCCTTGGTTTGCAGATTTTCCAGGGCACATCATAGATTCTATGCCCACATTGGAGGAGTGGAGGAACAGCCTGGTGGTTAATAAAGCAGATCAAGAACCAGGAGATTCAGGGTTCAAATCTAGCTGCCATTTCTTGTGACCTTGAACAAATTATTTCATCCATTGTTACCATAAGTACAAGCTCAGGCCATCATTTACTAACCTGTGTTAACTGAGTTATGTGTGTGGAGGGCAATTCTATAAAGGACACCTAGAGGGGCTTAATTGGGGCCTGTTCTTTGAAAGAAAGAGGCATCTACTTTTCTTTATAGAATACTAGAATGGCCATGTACTATATATACGCACATGTGAGGTTTGGTCTGTGCCACAGAGCTGGTGTGAATGCTCGCACCTAGATTCCAACAGTACAAATTACCCACCCATGCTCCATCCATACTCTAACAAAAAAAAAAGAAGCGGGGAAGGGACACAGTCAACCGCCTCTAGGGACAATCAGACTAGATGGGCCATTTGGCCTTTATCTGCCATCATGTTTCTATGAAAACATAAAGAACTGATACATAATACACAGAAATATGCAGGTCTAACAAAAGAGTCTTTCGGTCCTTTTTGTAATGGACCCTCCCCCCCTCCATACTCTACCCATATGAATGTCTACTTGCAAAGTACATTTTGGTGTCAGGTCAAAAGCGCGCCGGGACAAAGGCGTGCCCAGACAATTGAGCGCAGCGCGGAGGTGCGCGCCGCTCAAAATTACTGTTTTTAGGGCTCCGACGGGGGGGGGCGTGGGGGGGAACCCCCCCACTTTACTTAATAGACATCGCACCGCATTGTGGGGGCATTGTGGGGGGTTTGGGGGGTTGTAACCCCCCCACATTTTACTGAAAACTTCACTTTTTCCCTGTTTTTAGGGAAAAAGTTAAGTTTACAGTAAAATGTGGAGGGTTACAACCCCCCAAACCCCCCATAACGCCGGCGCGATTTCTGTTAAGTAAAGTGGGGGGGTTCCCCAACAAAACCCCCTGTCAGAGCCCCTAAAAACAGTAATTTTGAGCAGCGTGCGCCTCCGCGCTGCGCTCAATTGTCCGGGAGCGCCTTTGTCTTTCACGCCGTTGTCTATGAACCGTACATTTTACTTCAGATATGCACATAGTTACAAAGTAGTGTGTAACTGGAGCAGACGCTTGCACGTTTGCCGGTACTCTGGTCATTTATGTGTTTATCTGCTATTTGATTCCCACTGCAGCTCCTTGTGACTCCAGGCAAGACATTTAACTCTCCATTGTCTCAGGTACAAAAATACTCCCGGCAGAATTTTGCACAACTGCATAGCGCAGAATTTGTGCAGAATTCCCCGGGCACAGAGAATTCTGCACACGCTATGCAGACCTGTCATCTTCCGTGTTGTCTCCCACTAGGAGGGGGTCTTCTGCTTTCCTTCTTGCTCTGCTCCTGACTTGACTCTCCCTCTCTCCCCTATGTGGATTCAGCATCTTTTTTCTGAACAGGCTGCTTCTGACTGTCCCCACCAGGACCTTTCCTCTGTCACATCAACTGCAATGTCACTTCCTGTTGACAGACAACATGCAGAGGAAATGGCCAAATTTCCAGAGCAGAAAAATGTGTGAAAGGATGCAAGGGACTGAAATGGGGCAGAAATGCTACATCTGTGCTAAAACACACTTATACATTCATTTATAGAATAGTGCCTATAAATGTTTCAGCATGGATCTGCAAAGGGACTAAGGCCATAAGTGTGTGTGTGGGGGGGGGGGGGGGAGGAGGGAGCATGCACGCTTTTAGGAGTGACCTAATTTCAGAAGAACTCATTTGTTAGCCTAAATCAGCATTTTGCACATAAAAATGGTTTATGAAAGTACTGCCATAGTAAATAGGTCCCATTAAGAATAATAGGGTTTACATTAATTCAGATGAATAAATGAGACCCTTAGTCAATAAACCCTCAGGGGTCAGGAAAATATCAGTGGCTTTCCATGCTTTTGCTCTGAGTTTACAGGTAAGCAAGTACTTTTTTTTTTTCTTAAAATAAGACGTTCCCGAATCATTTCAGCAAAATTGCAGATTCCTCAAATAATTATGTTGAATTAACAAAGGATGTCAATGGTCCTCATACCAATTTAAATACTTTGTTACTCCCCAACATATCCGCATTCATCTTTTCATATTTATAGCCTAAACATAAATTAGCCCACCAAAAAGTTAAAGTCACCAAGGATGAGGGAAATGGATTCCAAAGAAATGTATATTGATACTAGTGTCACATTAGGATAAAAACTTGTATTGAAAAATCTTGCACTGTAACTGGCAAATTTAACCTGTAAACTGTATACAGTGGTACCTTGGAATCCGAACACCCCAGAACTCGAACGTTTTGGAATCTGAACTTTTTTTGTACTAAATTTTGTCTTGGAATCTGAACTCTGCTTTGGAATCCGAACGCCCTGCACATTGTATGTGTGTGTTTGTGCCCCAGAATCTGAATGCTGCTTAATATTTTACCTTAAAATCCAGTGTATTTCCTGTTAAAATTTGAGTTTGTGGGACCCAGGAACGGATTAATCCAGTTTCTATTATTTTCAATGGGAAAAATTGTCTTGGAACTTGACGCTTTGGAACTCGAACTGAGTTCTGGAACGGATTAAGTTCGGATTATGTATATTGCTATTTAGTTCGCTAGTATGTGTCGAGTTAGGATAAAAACTTGCATTAAAAAAAACTTGTACTGTAACTATGGCAAATTGTAACTTGTTAACTGTATATTATGTATGTTAACTTGTAACCCGTTCTGAGCTCGTTGGGGAGGACGGGATAGAAAATGAATAAATAAATGGGTTTTCAGATACCCACATTTAGGGCTCCTTTTACTAAGCTGCGATGGCGTTTTTAGCGCATGCGGGATTTTAGCGTGTGCTAAACCCGCGCTAAGTGTCTAGAACTAACGCCAGCTCAATGCTGGCGTTAAGGTCTAGCATGCGCTAAAACTGCTATCGCAGCTTAGTAAAAGGAGCCCTTTGGTTTTTTTGCAGTGAACCCAGATCTGTCTCAAGCTATATAGATTGGCTTTAGAACCTGCTTGAGAAGCACTGCACTAGAGCAGGGATTTCCCATCCTAATTCTCAGTATCCCACCAGCCTGATTTTCAGGATATCTACGATGAATATGCATGAGTTGGATTTGCATGCATTGCCTCCAGTATATGAAAATCTATCTCATGTAAATTCATTATGAGTATACTGAAAAGCTGATTGAGTTGGTGTGTCCAGAGGACTAGGCTGATAACCACTGATCTAGAGACTAGGTTGAAAACCACTGGTCTAGACTGATTTGTTTGTTTGTTTATTTATCCCCCACCCTTAACCAGGGCGAGTTACACATTTACATACAAAATAAGGCATTACATTTAATGTGCATTACATTTAAAGTACTGGTTGACCAGTCTGTCTCCAAACATAAGTATCTAGTGAAGCAATCCAAGTTCTCCTATTTCTGTTTAAAATCTTTTCATATTGAGAATCTTTCAGAATGATTTGAAGCATTAAAGGCTTCTATAAGCATTAAAGGATTCTATAAAAAGTGCTTGCCATTAGGTGCCTAGATTGGAATGCTTAGCTGACTTAAGTTCCTATATTATTTTTTTTTAATTGGTTCAATCAGCACTGTTAATTGAATAGTGCCATTAAAACCAATTAAAACACAATTATTTTTGGGTAGGCGCTTAACTTGGTAGGTATGTAGGCATCTACACTGAGGCACCTACTGGCACCTACCCAAAAAGTGGGCATGGTTAAGGGATGGAATTTGGGCATGAGGTAGGTGCCTACCTTATGTGCCAGTATTTTAAGCCAAGAAAATCCTGGCCTAATATACCAGCCACCTATGTTAGAGGTTGCCAGGTAGGCGTTCCCATGTCTACCCATCCCCGTGCTGTTATGACCCCGCCCTAGCCCCGCCCCCCACTGCATGTGCAGATTTCCTCCGGCCCGATGTGATTTAGAGGAGACTTTTCAAAACCCAGGCAAAGTGCTGGGTTTTGAGAAGCCATCCGGACCCCCGGACTTGTCCTCAAAAGGAGGACATGTCCGGGGAATTCTGTACATCTGGTAACCCTATCTATCAGCATCTAACTTGAGTTAGGTGCCACTAGGCGTGTTTCTATATATAGCACCTAACTTTGAATGACATGAGGTAGATGCCGTTTTCAACGGCGCCTACAGATTTAGGCAGCATTTGTAGAATCAGGCCATAAATGCACAGGGCTGACCCACCCTTGATTTTTAAAGCCTGGAAGCATTGGTGACATATTGATAGGTATTTTGAAAGTTTCATAGCCAACAAAGCACTTCTCATGGTTTCTTGCCTCTTGGTGCAGTGAAGTTTGATTATAGCATTTTAAAGATATTAAAAATCTCATAGATTTTTTTTTTTTTTCTTTTGGTCCAGTGGTTTCATCCTTCTCCTTCAGACTTCCATCTGAAACATAAGCTGCCTCTTTTAGACTTCATCAGTACAATCGTCGAGTGTTTCTCTGCATTTTGATTTTGCTTTGCTCTCATACTCATACCAACTCGGCCTGAGCGGTGCAATGACAATCCTCGGCCGGAACCAGAAACCACAGTTCCTTCTGGAGTCCAACTAATGGAGCAACTCTACCTGGCCCTGGGAGTGAGTTTAAAAGCAATTTATTTGTGTTTGAGAGGGATTTATAAGCATGCATGACTTCTTTTAAAGTTGTTTGGACTATATGTGGGCAAAAGTGTGTGTATACAGCCTTTATCTAGTTAAGTTTACCCAGTGGCGTAGCTAGAGTGAGTGGTGCCCCTCCCCCCACCCTCTTCTTCTCCTCCCACTCCTTCCCAACCTCCTCCGCCGTGCACCCCCCTCCTTTCCCTTCCCCTGTACCTTTTTAATTTTCTAGGCAAGAGCAACACTGCAAACTTGCTGCCCACGTCGTGTTGGCTGTCCCTCTGTCACTTTCCTGATGCAGGACCTGGAAGTGACATCGAAGAGAGGTGACAGTGACGCAGGCAGCAAGTTCGTAATGCCGCTCGCGTAGGGAAAATTAAAGAGGTACAAGGGAAGGGGTGCACACATGCAGCGGGGGAGGAGTCGGGAAGGAAGGGGGTGGAGAGAGAGGATGGGTGCCTGCGTTTTTTACAATTACCACACCTGGGGCAGACCGCCCCCCCCCCCTCCCCTTACTACGCCAGTGAGTTTACGTAAGCTAAACAGGGGCATTTCTGATGCTGGCCTTGGGAGGGTTTAGCTATTATGCATTGAGAGCCACATTCTGTATAGTGCGACAGAAGTTGCTCCTGCAAATCTGTGTGTATTGCTGATTTGCACGTGCGCCTACATTTTTAAATGAGATTTTCATTGTTTTTTTAATCGGTGACATCAATGAGTGCACCAATTAAACCAATTAAAACAAGATAGGCAGGGGTAGGGCGCTTGCGGCTGCCTAACTTATGGTGCCATTTGTAGTATCTGTCCCATAGGGATAGATTCTATAAAGGATGCCTAACTATTTAGATGCACATCTGAACCACGCCTAAAAGTAAATGTCCTGTACAGAATCTACCCCATAGTGTCTATGTGTCAATAATAATCAAATTGTCAAGATCTGTTCATTTATTTAGGGGGGGTTGTTGATTTTTTTTTGCCATTTGAACAACAGGCTGATTGGAAGGCTAATCTTAACTAAGAATTATATCAATAATATTACAAATGCTGCCACCTTTTCTATGACTTTTATGATTCCATCCAACTGCATTTCCAAATCCACTCTTATAAATGTCTTTTTTTCCCTTTTTCTTTGTAGCTGGCTGGTTGACTTACTATAGTATTCATCCATAGCTGTATCCTAGCCACCTTGTATTTATGACTGCTGTGATGTCATGCTTGTAAAGTGAAGCAGAGCTGCCTAGCAAACTGCTGGGGTTTTTTTTTTTTTTTTTTTTGCAAGTCAGTCCCAGACTATTGATTGCACCAAGAAAAAACCTTTACAACTAAATTGTTTCCTTGTAGAACACAACTACAGTGTTTTATTACAGTTCCAAAGGTGGAAAAGAGACCTTTTTAATTAGTTTCCAATTTCAGCCTTAAGTACTGGAAATGATCTAAAGACGCATACAAAGTCTACATCTTTGCACAAAGGGTATCGTGTAGCCATAGCATCTCATTCCTTTTTTTTTAATTATTATTATGAGAGACCAATGAGTTGGTCACTAGAGGATGAAATGGGATAGAATGGGATGGGGACAGAAGGTAAAGAGTTTATTTTGTGGGAAATTATCTGTAAATCTTTCTTTCCCATACATTTGCACACTGAAGTCAGGACTTAAAATCCTTCTCCGTGTCAATTTACTAATTTTTGATGTGTTTGACCATGATGAAAGATGACCGGAGTAAACTGAATTAGTGACAGTAGTGGTGAGAGCTTGTGTCTCCCTGCAGAACTGATCATTACGGAGGGAAACAATGGTTTCCAGTAGTTTTTTTTTTCCATTGTTAAGCCTGTTAATTACTTAGTGTTATCTCCCATCAGCCAGCATTCTGTATTTCACATACAACCAACAAAACTGACTTGCTTTGCAATGGTGCTTTCCTCCGTGATTGAAATTGTGGATTACGAGTATACTATTTCTCTTTACAAAGTTTCATCTTACAGTTTCTTTTCTTTCTTTTTTCAATTTTACTTTCTTTTTTTAATATTGGTGTGATCACAGCCCCCCTCCCCCTGGAATGAGTGCACTTTATTTCAGTCAGTCAGATTGTTTGCAAGAGAGCTAGACAGTCCATCTATCTGATAAGGTGGCAGTAATGGGTAAACCAGTGTTTGCTGCAGGGTGTATGCTTCCTGACTGTTTACAACATTGAACACTAGTGCATTAAGGAAAAATATCTTTAGCAGTAACCAAAGAAAGCCATCTTGGGATGTTTTGTATTTTCAGCAACCTCATAAATTGGGGTTATCTTCCAAGTATGGGAACCAAAGAAAAAAAAGTCATAGCTCCACATTTGAAAATATTGCAATGTTTCTGAAAGTCTATATAAGAAGGAAGAAACTCACATTTTAACATAAAAATAGAGAAACATGAGGTCTCACCAGGGGTATCAAGACCTTTTTATCCCTACTGGCCATAACTCTCCCTATGCATTTCAACCTGGTTGGCCACCTTAAGATCATCAAATACTAACACACCCAACCCGCAACTCTTTCAAGCATAAAAATTCTTCACCCCCTAAACTGTAACATTCCCTTGGGTTTTGCAGCCCAAATGCAAGACCTTGCATTTCTTAGCATTAATTCTTAGCTGCCAAATTTCAGACCATTCTTCAAGCTTGGCCAGGTCTTTCTTCATGTTATTCACACCATCAGGGTGTCTATTCTATTGAAGATTTTGGTATCATCCACAAAGAGGCAAATCTTACCTGACAACCTCTCAGCAATATTGTTTACAAAGAACAGCCCAAGAACCAAACCTTGAGGCAGATCACTGATAACATCCCTTTCCTCAGAGTGATCTTCATTGATCTCTACCCTCTGTTGCCTTTCATTTTACTAGTTCCTGACCCAGTCTGTCACTTTGGGGCCCATCCCGAGGGCACTCAGTTTATCTGTTAGACACTTGTGTGGAACACTGTCTAAGGCTTTGCTAAAACATAAATACACCATATCTAGTACACTTAGTCAAAGAAATTGATCAGATGTATCTGACAAGATCTGCCTCTAGTGAATGCATATTGTTTCGGGTCCTGGAATCCATTGGAATCCAGAAACTACTATTCACCGGTAGAAGGGATGCCTAATCCCTCTAGCCAGAAACCCACCTACCCCTGAAGATCACTGGCAGGGGGAATGTCCAGTCCCTACTGCCAGAACACTCCCCCCCACTTAAGACATGCCCTTCCCCCACGATCCAGACACCCCAGTACCTATTTTTCATAGGCCGGCCAAAGCGATGCTTACTCCCTCTGGCTAGAAGGCCCGCCTCCAAAGAATGGCAGTCTTCCCCTTCCTGGTGCACTCCTCCTGCCGCGGACATTCAGGGGTGAGGGGGCTTCGGTAGTTCCGGCAGGTGGAAGTGGGCATTCCGCCTGACATTCAACTTTGCAGAGGTGGGGGGAGATTTCCCTGCTATGGCCGCTAAACTGATTGCCGCAGGGAGATTCCCTTGTGCGATCATCTTAGTGGCAACGTGATTTTCTAACTGGCGCCTGTGACATGGACACTGGTTAGAGAATCAGAGGGGTCAGGTGTCGGTCCATCAGGACAGAAGCGATTGTATATAGGACGCCCGTGTGCGATTCTCAAAAACCATTTAGGTGGCTGCTGAGACCCGGCATCCTATACAGAATCAGGCCCCAAATCTCTAATGGTTTCAGCGCTGAAACCATTAGTGCAGACTGCATTTAAATGTTGACTCTAGCAGCAATGCAAAAATTTTTTTTTTTTTTCAAGCATGTTTAGCAAGGGAAACTTTGCATAGAAGGGTTAGTTGAGGAGCATCTATTCTCTTCCTCCAACCTGACTATTCTGACCCAACTTGACCCACTAACCCTAATTTAAAAAAACTCCTGGTTGCAATAACCATTATCGCTTTCTCTCTCCAAGAAATCCCACATGCCTATCCCAGGCCCTTTCAGACATAGTCTCTGTCTCCACCACCTCTTATGGGAGACTATTCTGTGCATCTACCACCCTTTGTGTAAAAAAATATTTTCTTAGATTACTCCGGAGCCTATCACCTTTTTACTTCATCCTATGCCTTCTCATTGCAGAGTTTCTTTTCGAATGAAAGAGATTTGACTCTTGCGCATTTACATTATGTAGGTATTTAAACTAGAGAATGACACGGTGGCGGTTTACCCGCGGCCACCGCATTTTAGCCGCGGGTCACCCGCTGAAAACGGGGAAGAAAACTAGCAGTCGCTGCGGCGACGGGGACAAGGCCATTCACCGCCCGCGGGGCGGTGAATGGTCTTGTCCCCCGCAGTGAGGCATGAAGGATCGCGCGGTCCCCGCAGCTCACACCCGCCCGCCCAATCGATTCCAGTGTCCAGCCAGCTCTCTCCCCTCTCCTCACCCCAGTCCGCAGATCCTCCTCCTCGGCGACCCGCACGCTACCAGAGAGCCGCGCACACCCGCCGCTGCTCAGCCTCGATCTTCTGCTCTGACGCAACCGGAAACAGGAAGTTGCAGCAGAGCAGAAGATCGAACACTGAGCAGCCGCGCGTGTGCGGCTCCCTGGGAAAGCGCGCAGGTTGCCGAAAAAGAAAACCCACAAACCAAGGTGAGGAGAAAGGAGAGAGCCGGCCAAACACCAGGATCGACCGGGCAGGCAGGTAGTGGCCGCGGGGACCGTGCGATCGCTAGTGTTCCCGGCTCAAATTGGAAGGAGGGAGTGAAAGGAAAAAGGCTTATATGGATGCAGCGGGGACGGTGACGGGGCGGTGAATGGGATGGCAGTGGCGGTGACGGGGCGGTGAAAGGGATGGCGGTGACGGTGACGGGGCGGTGAAGGGATCGGCGGTGACAGGGCGGTGCAGAGGATGGTGGGCCGGTGACGGGGCGGTGACGGGGACAGATTTTTTCCCCGTGTCATTCTCTAATTTAAACGTCTCTATCATATCTCCCCTCTCCTGCCTTTCCTCCAAAGTATACAGATTGAGATCTTTAAGTCTGTTCTTATTCGCCTTATGATGAAGACCACATACCATTTTAGTAGGCTTCTTCTGGATCGATTCCATCCTTTTTCTCTTTTGGAAGGTGCGGCCTCTATAATTTTACACAATATTCTAAATAAGGTCTCACCAAAGTCTTATACAGGAGCATCAATACCTCCTGTTTCCTACTGGCCATACCTCTCCGTATGCAACCTAGCTTCATTCTAACTTTCGTCGTTTACCTTTTCAACCTGTTTGGCCACCTTAAGATCATCACATACAATCACACCCAAGTCCCGCTCTTCTGTCGTGCACATAAGTTCTTCACCCCCTAAATGGTACCGTTCCCTTGGGTTTTTGCAGTGGCGCAGTGGTTAAAGCTACAGCCTCAGCACCCTGAGGTTGTGGGTTCAAAAACCCATGCTGCTCCTTGTAACCCTGTGCAAGTCACTTAATCCGCCCATTGCCCCAGGTACATTAGATATCTTGTGAGCCTACCGGGATAAAGAGGGAAAAATGCTTGAGTATCTGAATAAATTCATGTAAACCGTTCTGAGCTCCCCTGGGAAAACGGTATAGAAAACTGAATAAATAAATAAAAATAAATTTTAGCTGCCAAATTTCAGACCATTCTTCAAGCTTTGCCAAGTCTTTCTTCATGTTATTCACACCATCCGGCATGTCTACTCTGTTGCAGATTTTGGTATCATCCGCAAAGAGGCAAATCTTACCCGACAACCCTTCAGCAATATTGTTTATAAAAATGTTAAAAAGAACAGGCCTTGAAGCACACCACTGGTAATATCCTTTTCCTCAGAGCGATCTCCATTGATCACTACCCTCTGTCGCCTTCCATGCAACCAGTTCTTGAACCAGCCCATCACTTTGGGAACTATCCCAAGGGCACTCAGTTTATTTATTAGACGTCTGTGTGGAACACTGTCAAAAGTTTTGCTAAAATCTAAATACACCACATCTAGCGCACATTCTCTATCCAATTCTCTGGTCATCCAGTCAAATAAATTAATTAGATTTGTCTGATAAGACCCACCTCTAGTGAATCCATGTTGCCTCCGGTCCTATAATCCACAGCATTCCAGAAACTTGGCCATTCTCTGTTTTAAAAGTGTTTCCATTAATTTGCTTACCACAGAAGTCAAACTTACTGGCCTGTAATTCCCTACTTCTTCCTTACTTCCACTTTTGGGGATAGGGACTACATCCGCCCTTCTCCAGTCCTCTGGTACCACTCCTGACTCTATAGATGCATTGAAAAGGTCAGCCAGTGGAGCTACAAGAACCTCCCTAAGTTCCTTCAGCACCCTAGAATGTACATCATCTGGCCCCATCGCTTGTCTACCTTTATTTTTGCTAGCTCCTCATGAACACAACCCTCTGAAAATCAATCAGGGTCTATTACTCCTGCATTCCTATTCACTTTTGTCTTCTGCGGTCCCGCTCACGGCGCTTCAGCCGTGAACACAGAACAGAAATATTTGTTAAGCAATTATCTTTTCTTTATCAGCTTCTACATATTCCTCCCCTTCACCTTTGAGTCTCACAATGCCACTTTTGCACTTCTTCCTATCACTAATATATCTAAAAAATATAATGGCTCCCCATTTTTCCATATCAGCTATTTTTTTCTTCCATTTGCATCTTTGCTTTCCTGACTACACGACCAGCCTCTCTTAACTTTTTCAGTTATGTTTGCCCGTCTTCTTTCTGTGATCGTTTGTAGTTTATGAAAGCTAACCTCATATTCCTTACCTTCCCAGCTACTACTTTTGAGAACCAAAGCAACCTTCTTTTCCTCTTACTTTTACTTACTTGCCTCACAAAAAGGTTTGTCGCCCTTACAATTGCTCTTTTCAGTTTTGCCCACCACATTTCCACTTCTTCCAGTCATTCCCATCCAGACAGTAATTCCTTGACGTAAACCCCCATCCAAACAAAGTTAGTTTTTTAAAGTCTAGAACCTTTGCTTTTGAATGAACCCTCTCTATACCCATCTTAATATTAAACCGTACCATGCAGTGATCGCTGGCTGCCAGATGATCACCCACTGTAATATCAGAAGCACTTTCCCCGTTTGTAAGCACCAAGTCCAGTATGACCCCATCCCGTGTGGGTGCCATTACCAACTGCTGGAACAGTTCTTCTTGTAGAGAATTCAGAATCTCCCTGGTGGCCTACAGATCTAGTGGCCCCCCAGCTCCTCTCTCCCTCCCTCCAGTACAAAAATACACAGGTAGTGCATTATCTTCAAAATGGGGATGGCTAGGTGTAGGGTATGCCACCATCTTCAAAATGACAATGCCTTATACAGCCCCACTGAGTGTATCCTAGTATGTACTGGATAGGGTCTAGCTACCATATAAGAGAGTTTTCTTCCATTATATGACAGACCTATTCAGTGTATCCCAGGATACTCTGGGCTGGGCTGGGCGGGACAGAGCACTGCCATTTTGAAGATGATGACATCTGGAGGTAGGAGCGAGTGGTATGGCAGGGTCTTGGGATGGGATTCTACTAGGACATCAGACCAATGGTGACTAGGAGGGCTGGGTTAGGTTGGACCCATCCTGTCATAATTTGTAACACGTCAACATTTTTTAGGACCAGTGAAGAAGGCATTCCCAGCCGAAACACGGACTGTGTTGGGTCCTCACCACAATGTGTGTTGTATGAAATTATTTCTCATGCATCATTTGAATCCACGGTGAAGAATTATTACAATAAATTTTGACATCAAGCACTTCGTATCCACAGTTCTGTTTTGGGGTTTCCCTTGGTATTCTGTGGATTTTCGTTGGTCTTCTTTTTGTTGTGAACAATGTTACAATGGCCCCTCTTTGAGAGACTGAGATGATACTCCACATACTCTGGCTCAGGAGTGAGGTTCATTACTATCATGGTATGCACAAAAATAACCCATTTGGAGAGATTGCCCATGAGAGAAGATGATTGTTCTCAGCTATTTTAAAACTTCAGTGCTATTTGTAGAATGTGGAATCAGTAACGCTTTTATGGGATACACGTTCTATTTTGTTTCACAAAGATAATTGTTTTCTGTGGAATAACCACTATCTCCTTTTCCTGTAATATCCAAATGATTCTATGTGGCCTCCTAAATGCTGACCAGGACAAATCCTGATTAGCTAAGATGATACAGCTAGTATAGAATGACACGGAAACAAATTTTTCCCTGTCCCTGCAGGAACTCAATTTCCCTGTCCTGTCCCCATGAGTTTTGTCCCTGCCCAATTCCTGTAAGCTCTGCTTTAACCGCACAAGCCTCAAAAATGCATGATAGCAATTTGTATATAATGGAAATGACAGGCACTATGCATATTCATTAGGGCTATCCTGAAAACCTGACTGGCTGGTGGTCCTTCAGGATAGGGTTGGAAGCCATTAATGTAAGAGGTCATACATATGGGCAGAGCATAGATGGGGCTTTAATAGGGTTACTAGATGTCCAAGAAAACCCAGACATGTCCTCTTTTTAGAGGACTGTCTTGGCTCCTGGATGGACTTTCCAAAACCTGGCATTTGTCCGGGATTTGGAAATCCCCGATGAGCTCCGTCCACATCTGGAGGGCTTCTGAGCATGCACGGATGACATCACACACATCCACGCATTCTCCAGGCCCTTCAGACGTGGCTGGAGCTCATCCAGGAGAAGAGAGGAGGCTTTGTGCGGCTGGGGGTGGAACAGGATGGGACTGAAGGCAGATCTGGGTGGGGGTCATGTGTCCCTAGGTATTAGGGAGGCTTCATTATACAACTGCAGTTATACTATGTCTATAGCTGCTATAACTCTGAGTGCATAAATATAAGGTGCACCGATGCTGGGCTATTTGAGTATTGAGTATGTGAGTATGGAATATCTCCTTATTTCTCCTTATATTCCTTCACGGGTGCTCTGTTCATCGGGTAAATCTCTCTTATCTGTACCCTTCTCCTCTACTGCCAATTCCAAACTATGTTCCTTCTCTCTTGCTGCATCATATGCCTGGAACAGACTGTGTGATTCAGCTCATCAAGCTTATTCCCTGGTGGTATTCAAATCAAGGCTAAAAGCCCACTTTTTTCAGGTTGCTTTTAACTCCTCACCCCCATGTGCTTGTAAAGCACCCATGCCTGAGTATCTCCCTAACCCCCTATTTGACCTGATTAGATTGTAAACCATATTGAGTAGGGACTGTCTTTTGAATGTTTTAATGTACAGTATACCCTTGTGAATATGCGGTTCCGAATTTGTGAATTCAGTAATTCGCGTTTTTATTTTCTTTCTTAAAAACCCTCCTCCTTTCTTAATTGTTCTGTTACTAGCATTTCCTTTCTGGCATTCTCTTATCCTTTGTGTCCCCGCATGCAGATTCCGGGGTTGTTTGCTTTTGATCTATCCAGCCACTTGGGTTAATTAGAGCTAGTGCAGCTGTCTTCCGGCTCGTGTGCGGCGTGGCATGAGGAGACGCCGCCGACTAATTAGCATCCAGTGCTAAAGGGATATACCTGAATTCAACATTAGCTATAACTAGCTCTCTGTCATTATGGGTTTGGCTCGCTACGGTAGCATGCCACTACCCTACGCTGCCTCTTACCAGTTCCGCACAGGCAGCTTTTCCTTCCCAACCTGCAGTCTTCCTTGGCTGCGTGCCTCCCGTGCCCCCTCCCACAATGCGAGCTCCTCGCTTCAGTATTTGCCTGGGAACTCAGAAGGGGCTGGTGCACACGAGCTCAGGGAGATACCCAGGACCTGAGAAACTCTGGCGTGGCACGAGGAGACGTCACCGACTAAGGCAACCATGACCAAGTAAGCAGCGCAGCTCAGGCCGGGGATGAAAGCAGGAGTCTGAGCTCCAGAAACCCCCCAAACAAAGCGGGCGGGCACGGAGCAAGAGAGGATGAGGAGGAAGGGGAGTGCTGATTACAGCACTCTTCTGATATTTGCGGTTTTTCAATATTCGCGGTCACTCTGTGAAAGTAACCCCTGCGAATATGGGGGTCACTCTGTGAACGTAGCCTCCGCAAATATCAGGGGAGTACTAAAGCGCTGCGTATGTCTAGCAGTGCTAAAAAAATGAATTTGGGTACCTAGATTCTGTTATAGAATATGCTCTCATCAAGCAACATTAGAGTGCATAAACAAAGATACCCATTTTTAGAATTCCTCTCTTATCTTGTCTTTATTTCAGGTCTTCTAGTAATCTCTGGTAAGCATAGATCTCTGCTAACTATAGATCGCAGTAAGCTTGCACTACAAACATGCACTGACACATAAAAGCTTGATATACTTCCATATCTAACGAAAGGTCACAATGGTTTGCATACAATAAAACACAAAGAAAAATAACTCCATTCAAGATAGGAAAGTTTACATTCATTCAAGACAGACATACAATTTATCTGTATAAAATTACACACTAAAATTGGAATAATAATAATAATCATCAAAATAACAATAATAATGATAAGGTTCCACCAATGTGTCAACCCTGCTTCACACCCAATGCAAGTGTGATAGAGTGGGGCAGCTTGCTCAGGAGAAAGGCTGCTCAGCCGGACAGACAGACCACACTAGGCATTCAAGGAAAAAAAACAACCCTCTTTTATTCAACAGTAGTGCAGAGCCTGTTTCCTCACAGGCTCCTATAAGTTTGTGTTCTACATATAAAACAGTTAGGCTTTTCCCCAGTCTTTCTCTAACACAAGTCCCCTTCTCCATAGTCTTTATTCCATGTGCAGGGAACAGTTAGGCAGCCTATACCTCAGGTCTTAGCAGGTACTAGAACAAAGTCAGGTTTTTAAATGCAGTAGTGTCTCACCTCCTACAAACTCTGTCAGTGCCAAGCCCTTCCAAGCAGCTTCTCCAGGTCCTAGGTTCCCTCTAGTACACACCCCTCCTCCTGGGTCTGGCTTGGCCTTTTAAGTTCCCCTGAGTCACTTCCTGGTTTCCTACTTTTCTTCCCTCCCCCCTTCCTGAGGAAACCTCTTTCTCACTGCTGCTGTGGTTGTGAGACAATTTAGCCAGGAGGGGGAGTGCCGGGTCTTCCTGAGGTTTATTCTGAGTCTGCCCAGGTGTCAAGCAGGGGAAGTGGCAGGGCTTCATAAGGTAATATGCAGTCATTTACTGCACTGAAGAGTAAACTGCCTTCCTTCCTCTCAGTGGGTATGAGCAGTGATTGGCTCAAATCCTATTGCATCCCTCCAGGACCCTTCCATCCCCTAAAAATCCCTGATTGTCTAGTGGACCCTGACTTCCCCACATATCTTTAAGTAGGAAGGCAGGAGTGATGCCCACTCACTCCTGCCTCCATGGCACCATCTTTCAAAATGGCAGCATCTAACCTCATGTGGTGCAACCTGAGACACATCATGTGGGTTTAATCTGTCAAATAAGGAAATTGTTGCCTTATTTGGCAAAATCTGGACCACAGGGGGAATCAGGGTCAACTAGACCACCAATACATTTTTTTAAGGTATCTAGGGGATCAGGAGGGTCATTTCTCAGAGTGCAGAATTAGGGGTTTTAGGGGGTCATCTCTGGTATCAAGGGGTAGTGAACAGAAGGTCACTAGATCATCAGAAAATTTTTGGTGGGTGTAAAGAGACTGTGGTGTGGGGAATTCAGAGATTGGAGGTCATCTCTGGGGTTAGGATGAGGGGCCAGAGGATCGGGACATCAGAGGGCCATATTTGTGGTCAGTGATGGGGGACAGAGAGGCAGTGGCATAGCGAGGGTGAGAGGCGCCAAGGATGATGGTGCCCCCTCCCTTGCCCTTGTCTCCACCCTCCCCCACTCCTTCCCTGATCCCTCCTGCCGCATGCACCCCCCTTCCCTTCCCTCATAACTCTAGTTTAAGTTGTTGCTCACGGCGGTCAACAACATGCTCCTCATGACCCCGTTAGCTCTCCATCTGATGTCACTTCCTATGTGCTTCAGTGTTTCCCTAGCTCAGTCCTTTTCTCCCCATCATGTGCCCTCCTTTTATTTATCCCCTCCTTCCATCATGTACCCTCTTTCTCCAACCCTTCCATTTAGTACCTTCTCCTCTCTGCCAACTTCCATCCAGCATCTGCTCCCCTCTTTCTCTTCTCCTATTTCCTTCCTGCATTTGCTCCCTTATCTCTCCCATCTGCACTTCCATCCAGCATAGGCTCCCCAGTACCATCCAATGTCTGCCCTTTCTCTCGCCATCCACCCCTCTTCAATCAGCATCTACCCCCTTTCTTTCCCTCCAATATCCTTCCCCCTTATGTCTCTCCCCTTTCTTTGTACATCAATTCTATCAGCACCACCCTTCCATACCACCCTGCCCCCTTTCTTTCCCTCCACCACTCTTCCATTCCAGCAATCCTGCTCCTTTCTCTCCCTTCATGCAGCAAGGTTCCATGATGACTGTAGCTGCCGGCTGCCAGTCCACCCCACTCCGACGTACTTGCTCTGGAGCAGACTCAGCAGCTGCATGCTGGAAGGTCCCGTGATGACTCGTCTGCTGGCTCTGCTCCGGCAGACGCAGGGAGTTGTGGCAAAGTCTCACAACGACTGCGTCTGCCGAGTCTACTCCCTCCGACGTAACTTACTTCTTCCGGAGCAGAGCCGGCAGATGAGTCATCGCGGGACCTTCCTGCACCTCAGCACGGCTGCCGACTCTGCTGCATAGAAAGTAAGTCAGAGGTAACGTGACCATTTATTTTTTTCATCAAAAGGGGACATCTATTAATTGACTGTGTATCCTTTCTTTCATTTCTTTCTTTCTGTACTCAGGCCCAACAATTGTCCCTTTCTATTCCCTCCCTCCTTCCTTCCCATGTCCTTAGTGCCCCCAGTGCCTCCTTACGGTTCCAATGGTGCCCCCAGTGCCTCCTTCCCGTGTCCTTGGTGCCCCCAATGCCTCCTTCCCGTGTTCTTGGTGCCCCCAGTGCCTCTTTCCTGTGTCCTTAATGCCCCCAGTGCCTCCTTCCTGTGTCCTTAGTGCCCCCAGTGCCTCCTTCCTGTGTCCATGGTGCCCCTAGTGCCTCCTTCCCGTGTCCTTAGTACCTCCAGTGCCTCCTTATGTCCTCCCTACTGCCTTCCAGATTTTGTCCACCCCCAAAGCCAGCCTGCCTGTCTTGCCTACCTATCTTTCCTCTCTCCCTGCTGCGCTAAAGCCAGCCAGCTTGCCTGCCTACATCCTGCCCTCCCTGCCGCAGAAAAAAAAAAAAGCGCCTCTCACCTTCCTTTCCCCCGGCCCGCGCCTGCAATCTTACCTCCCCCCGCCGACAAGAAGTCTTTCCGTCGTCAATTCTGACGTCGGAGAGGATGTTCTGGGCCATCCAATCACTGCCTGGCTGGCCCAGAACGTCCTTTCCGACGTCAAAATTGACGTTGGAAAGACTTCTTGTCGGCAGGGGGAGGTAAGATTGCAGCAGCGCGGGCCGGGGGAAAGGAAGGGCAGGAGGACTTGGACCTGGCTGGCTGTGCACCCTCCCGAAGCCGTGCACCCGGGGCGGACCGCTTCCCCGCCCCCCCTTGGTACGCCACTGAATGGAGGCGACAGGCATGCAAATCTGCTCCATGCATATTCGTTAGGGCTATCCTGAAAACCTGACTGGCTGGTGGTCCTCCAGGACAGGGTTGGGAACCATTGGCCTATATTATAAGCACCTATGTCCTTTAGAGCAGTGGTTCCCAACCCTGTCCTGGAGGACCACCAGGCCAATCGGGTTTTCAGGCTAGCCCCAATGAATATGCATGAAAGAGATTTGCATATAATGGAAGTGACAGGCATGCAAATTTGCTCAATGCATATTCATTAGGTCTATGCTGAAAACCTGACTGGCTGGTGGTCTTCCAGGACAGGGTTGGGAACCACTGCTCTGGATGACTGCCTACATCGTCCTAATAGTTGGATCAGCCCTGCCAAAGATGCATATTCAGGATAGAGGGAGGATCATTCTAAGAACACAGAGTAGCATTAAAGACCTTAACCAATAACTCACAGTGATACTAGGGAGAGAAGATGGTGAATAAACAGGCAGGTAGGGGAGAGGGACATGGGATTAGAGCTGTGCCTTGTATCATTCTTCCATTACCTCAGTGATACTAATCTTCTATAACCACTACAGAATATATTTACCTGATAAGTAATCCCTGGAAACTAAGCTCACATAATCATAAGTAAATTTACAGGGTAGCATGTAATGAATTTGAATTATGAATATCCACAACACATTTCAATAAATCCGCCTTTCAACTCAACTCTGCCAGCACTAAATCTGCTATTTCAGCACTGAAGCCAGCACTCCGTTCTTCTAGTGCTCCTGACTCCTGCCCTGTAGCACTCCTGATATTCCAGGACTGAGGCCTCCCCTCCACCCCCTACCTCTTTCAAAGCATCTCTGACTTGCCTTGTAATACCTTTGCTAGTTTAGTCCTAAGACCCTCCAACACCTCTCCTTCTATTTATATTTAAGTTTATTGGGCTCTTGATATACTCTGGTCCAGATCAAAATGTTATGGTGCCGTGGACCCACTTTTGTTTAGCCTAGGGTTACCAGACTTCGGGATTTCCCTGGACATGTCCTCCTTTTTTGAGAACATGTCCGGTGGTCCGGATGGCTTTCCAAAACCCAGCACTTTGTCCGGGTTTTGAAAAGCTTTCTCGAATTCGCATTGGGCAGGAGAGCATCCGCGCATGACACACAGTGGCATCATCACCCTCCTGCCCGACAAGTGTAGACAATGAGGGGCGGGGGGTTAGAGTGGGATTGTGGGCGGGACTGGGGCATTACAGGGCCTGGGGCGGGACTTGTAACCCTAGTTTAGCTGCCCCTGACCAGTTCTATCCTCTGACGCTACTGCCCAGTACTGACAGGATTCATAGTCTACCAGCCGCAAAGAGGGAAGGCCAGCGTCAGTATCAAGCATCGGCGTCAGGAGGGAGAAGGGATCTCCTTCCTATTGACACTGTCTCTAACTCTCTCCCCCTCCCCCAACCCTCCCTTGAGGCAGCTAGCCTTTGAAACCACATCCTCTCAGGGGCAGCAGCATTGGAGGAGGGAGGAGAAGGAGACTGTTCAAGTCACATCTCGGCGCCTCTCCCCTTCCTTTCCCCCGGCCCGCGCCTGCAATCTTACCTCCCCCCGCCGACAAGAAGTCTTTCTGATGTCAATTCTGGCCCAGAACGTCCTCTCCGACATCAGAATTGACATCGGAAAGACTTCTTGTCGGTGGGGGGGGGGGGGGAGTGGGGGGAGGTAAGATTGCAGCAGCGTGGGCCGGGGGGAAAGGAAGGGCAGGAGGACCCTGACCTGGCCGGCCATGCACCCCCGAATCCGTGCACCCAAGGCGGACCTCCCCTCCCACCCCCCCTGGTACGCCACTGCTTCTTATGGCTCTGAATGCTTTTGAGCGCCCAGAGCTGAAAAGGGCATATCTGGAGGAGTGGTCAGGGCAGTAATTGGGCAGGAGATGGGCTGACTTAGACTTAAACGTCCTGCAGAGATAATCAAATGTTTTACTAGACATCCTGGATGAAACTTAGACTTTGTGAGTTAGATGATATTAAAACAGGTATAAGTGCCAAAAAGGTATCCAAAGTGGCCAGATAATCACTGCAGAGACAAAGTAAAGACCTTTACACACTCCCCAATGTTCACTGACTCCTCAACCCCTCCCCCAAAGATCAGAATAAAGAAGTACATACCTGTCTCCAGAACATCAGCACCTGGTATATAGGAAAGCCTAGTAGAGCTACACACGTGTCTTAAATAGCCTGGGGGACGGGGGGACGGGGGGACGGGATGGAACTAGTGAACCATAGAGAGGAGGAGCAAGTCCTATAAGCCACTCTAACCACTACATTTATGGTGGAGCATGTGAGGCTACAAAACCCCCCCAAAACTCTACCCTATTCTACTGGCTTGATTATTGCAATGCCCTGTACATTGGAAAAACCAAGACGAGTTGCAAGGCACTGCAAGTTGCACAAAACGCAGCAGCCAGATTGATTACAGGAACATCAAAATATGTTCATATTTCACCCGATCTCCAACAATTACATTGGCTGCCAGTATAAAGCAGTGATGATTTGTCAACAATTCTTGTATTGCATTATACCTAAATTATTCAAGAGCAAGATGACTAACTATCTACTGAATCTCTGCGCTCTGGAAATTCAACCCTATTAAAGGCAAATGTTAATCCAAAATATGTTGAGACCAGCGCAATGACTTTCTGTTGTGCAGGGGTTAAATTGTGGAACTCACTTGTAAGTCAATTATGGAAATGTGGTGAAAAAGGCAAATTTGGGAACCGACTTAAAACACAATTGTTTGTAAATGCCTTTTTCTAGATATTGAGATGTTTATGTGGTACCCTTTATGTGAAGTTCACAGTAGTGCACTCTAAGGCTCCCCACTGCTCTGTTGCCATGTCTGAGTGGCCAGTCCATTACAAGATTGGCCCCTCCCACATCCAAATGGTCTTGTTCTGGGCGTTTGGGACTTGGTTGAAATTTGGGTCAAAAATGTGGTATAAAGAGAGACGTCCTGGCGGACTGGGTGATCCAATGGCCTGGACATCCAGATAGATGATTTTCAAAAAAGATATATATATTTCTAGACGTATGGTGGTTTGCTTTTCGAAAATGGGCATTTTCCCACTGCCAACTTTGGGCTTCTAGGGGCCATATGTCCAAATCAGATTTAGACGTATGTTTTGATTATGCCACTATAAGGATATGATTGTGGTGGTGGGAGAGGGGGCAATGTTCCCTCTAAGTTGAGTAGCAGTTCTCCACATACACTCCTGCTAGCATATGTGTATATAGGGGGAGGGGGGAGAGAAGGGGGTTAAGGTTGCTGTTTCAGTATCCTATTTTCAATAGTGAGGGGGAGGCGCAAGTTCTTCAAGACTCAGAGGAACCTGCTTGTTCCTAATGATTGGGTTTTTTGACATGTTCCTGGGGTTATTTGGGGCGCTGATTCAGAAAATTGCATTGGTTAGACTGCATCAGCTCTAGTTTCTTAGATATGGTTGAATTTATTTTATTTTATTTTTTTATTGCTATTTAAAAGATCTCTTCTGCAGAATTGGGATGTCATAACAAGCTTTCTTTTTTTGAATGGGAAATGTATGTATTTCCAAGTTTCCAAGTTTCCAAGTTTAATATATATTTGATTGATCGCTTTATCAATTTCAAAGCGATTAACACAAGTTTAAAATTACAATATATAAAATTTACAAAAAAAACAAACAAACACGACAGAACAATTTCATTACAGGACAAATCGGAAACATTAGGGTAAGTAGGGGGAGAATTTACAATATATTTGAGCAGAATAAAAAACAAATAAGGGAAAACACATATGGGTGGGATAAAAGGGAAAAAGATTTAAAAAAATTATTCTAGCATAAAATGAATCGATTCTGAAACTTGTAAAGATATAAAAGAAAAAACCGAATAAATTTAAATAATAAAAGCGTCGTTAAATAAAAAAGTTTTAAGATTGCTTTTGAATTTATCCAAATTAGTTTCTTCACGTAAATAGATAGGGAGAGAATTCCAGGTTTGGGGCGCTGTAACTGAAAAGATGTATTGTCGACGTGTATTAATTATTTTTAACGAAGGAATTGTTAATAATCGCTGTTTATCTGATCTTAAAGTTCTGTTAGAAGAATAAGGAATTAGTAATTTATAAATGAATGCCGGAGATTTAAAATGAAGGGATTTAAATGTAAGTAGGCAGAGCTTATAGATTATTCTATGGGCCACCGGGAGCCAATGGGCCTCCTTGAGGAGAGGAGTGATATGATCAAATTTTTTTGCTTTTGTGATAAGTCTAATAGCTGTATTTTGTATGATCTGCAAACGCTTGATCTCCTTTTGGGCGATACCTTGGAACAGGGCATTGCAATAATCTAATTTGGATATAATGAAAGAATGAATGAGAATCTTTAAAGAAGTGGTATCGAATAATTTAGAGATTGATCGTATTTGTCTAAGTCTGAAAAATGATGATTTAATGACGCTATTGATGTGGTCGTGAAAGGAAAGTTTGTTATCGAGAATAACTCCGAGAATTTTGGTTTTTTGTACCACTTGTAAAGGAGATCCAAGAATGGAAATTGGTGAGATAAAGGTTGGATTATCTTTCCAGGGAAAGAGTAGTATATTTGATTTAGTGATATTTAATGCTAAGCGATTCATGTTTAACCAGTGGTGTACTTTTTCGAGTTTTTTATTGATTAGAGTTATATCAGAAAAGTTAGTAGGGTCGATTGGATGTAAAAGTTGTATGTCGGCGGCGTAGGCGAATGTAGTAAAGCCGATGGATTGACATAAAGTCAACAAAGGTGCCAGAAATATATTAAATAAAAGAGGGGATAATATGGAACCTTGAGGTATACCATGCTGAGAGGAAAAAGAGTCAGAAGTCATGTTATTAAAGGAGACCACAGAAGTACGATTTGTGAAATAAGATTGGAACCAGGCTAACACTTGATCTGAAATGCCTATTGATTGAAGTCTGTCTATTAATAATTCATGGTCAATTGTATCAAAGGCCGCCGAGAGGTCTAAGGAAGCTAAAAGAACTGACTGATGGTGGTCCAAGAAGTAGTGAATGGAAGTTGTCATACCAATTAAGGAATGCTCCGTGGAATGATATTGTCTAAAGCCTGTCTGATTTGGATGAAGGATGTTAGTTTTTTCAATGAAGTCGGATATCTGATTGAATACAACCTTTTCAGTCAATTTAGCTAAAAATGGAATATTAGCTATGGGTCTATAGTTTGTACAATCTCCAGCACTGTTTTTTTGATTTTTTAAGATGGGGTGAATAATTGAATGTTTCCAATCACTTGGCATGATGCCTTGTGTTAAACTTTCACTAACTAAAGTATGTATTGATGGACCGAAAATATGAAAAAAACGTTTAAGTAGAAAAGGAGGAATGGATTCAGTCTTAGAGCCTTTTATATTAATAGAATTTATGATAGATTTTAATTCCGTTAGACTAGGAATGTTAAAGGAGGAGCATCTGGAAGAGAATGAGATGTCATCAGTAGTTGGTAAGATAGATTTGGAGGTTGAATTAATTAAGAAGGATGATCTAATGTCATCTATTTTTTTAATGAAATAAATCGCAAGATCATTGGCTGTGAGATTAATCTCGATGTTTAAGTTTTTTTGTTTATTAGAATAAAGAATTGAATTTATTATGCGATATAAAGAAGAGGAGTTTGGAGCTTTTTGAATTAATCCTGAAAAATATTTAGTTTTTGCTTGATTTATCTTTGTTTTGTAAAAATTGGATTGGGTCTTAAATGATTCGTAATTCGATGATGATTTAACTTTCCTCCATTTACGTTCGTGAGATCTTAATTGCCGTTTGATAAGATTGAGTTCAGCTGTGTACCAAGGATTAAAGTTTTTTTTTGCCGGGATGATTTTTGTCTGTTGTGGGGCTACTTTGTCTAGTAATTGTAGTGTGTTTTTGGTCCACAATTGTATTGAATTTTCAAGAGATGAGGATCCTAAATCAAAAAAGTCTAATGGAAGAGCATCCGAAATTATGTCAGATGAAAGGTTGTTAAAATCTCTAAATTTGATAACTTTTTTTGTGGGTAATTGGGGGTTTGGATTGTTGAATTTATACAAAACTGATAATAGGTAGTGATCAGACCAGGGAACTGGGTCACAGAACTTTAAAGAGCAATTCTCTATTGATGTAGAGGGGATGATAACCATGTCAATTGTATGTCCAAGATTGTGTGTGGGCTCAGATATTAAGGGATAAAGGTCAAGATGATTAATGTAAGAAAGAATAGTTTTAGTTTGATGATCAGTAATATCATCGAAATGAATATTAAAATCACCGAGTATGAGAGGATTAATAGTGGAAGAACCAAAATCAAAAAGAAGTGATTGTAATTCAGATAGATTTGTAATATTTATTGGAGGAGGCAAATAAAGAAGTAAAACATCAAGTTTAGGTTTAATTTGGAAAGAGAATTGTAGAAATTCAATAGGAGAATTAATAGGAGAATGATCAATTTCTTTTAATAAAGATATTCAGAAAATAACAGCTAGACCGCCGCCGCGTTTATAGAGGCGATGATTGAAAAAATAGGAAAATCCTGGGGGACAAATGTAGGAAAGGTAAGCTTCCTCTCCTTCATTTAACCAGGTTTCAGTTAGACAGAGAACATCAAAAGAGTGATAGGAGATTAAATCTTTCAATAAATGATGCTTAGTTTTAACTGAGCGGACATTAATTAATCCAATATTCAGATGTGAGATATTGGAAGCTGTGGAAAGGTATTTAAAGTATTTAAATTACTCACATTTTTTTTGTGTGTATAATGACCTTTGTTTCACAACTATTCGTCTACTTCCTTTGCTATAATTCACACTGGCATAAAAATGTAAAGCTCAAATGACATAATCGCCTTTGTTCTATTATATTACATAATTATGTGCAAAAAAAAAATTTAGATAGTAAACATGGTTTCCTTAGACTACATAAATTTGTATTTCAAAGGTTTCTTAACCTGATCTATTTAAAACAGTTGCACGTAGATTTACATTCTAATGGGTTTTTCAACTTTGTCTTCTGTTACCTGGTTAGTGATTTTGCATACAAGTTAGCAGATATAGTGAGAGTGTTTTCATATTTCCAACTAGTTTTACATCCAAAATATTGGATTGTAAAAGGTAAGTAACTTAACTGTATAATAGTTATGATCGTATAGGAGGTGTGTATGTATATTCCCACTCATATCGTTTCATTTTTGCAGATCGAATACCTTAGAGCAAGGGTGTCAAAGTCCCTCCTTGAGGGCCACAATCCAGTGGGGTTCTCAGGATTTCCCCAATGAATATGCATGAGATCTATGTGCATGCACTGCTTTCATGGTATGCTAATAGATCTCATGCATATTCATTGGGGAAATCCTGAAAACCCGACTGGATTGCGGCCCTCAAGGAGGGACTTTGACACTACTGCCGTACAGGTTGTGGCTATTTCAAGAGCTGCTTGGGTGGAGTACACACTGAAAGCAAATAGGAAACCTATTTCTAAGTTTGTAAAAAGAGCATTTATAGGTTATTTTGGTGTCAAGCTTTGAGATCAAGATAAGCCATTGGCTCCTTATATTGTAAGCAAAACTTGTATGGAACATTTGCACCAGTGGATAAATGGAAAGAGAAGCTGCCTGACATTTGGAGTACCAATGGTTTGGATGGAACCAAAAAACCACTTCGATAACTGTTATTTTTGTATTGTTAATATCATAGGCATAAATCAAAATAATTGTAACAAGTGGTCTTACCCTGATCTACCTTTAGCCCAGAGACCTGTTCTGCACTCAGATCTTGTACCCATTCCACCTTTCTGTGAACTACTACAGCTCTTAGAGGATGAATCTTGCATGTCTGATATCGCACAAGGTAAATAAAGTGGGGGCAGTGACAGTGATTCCCAAATAACTTCACATAGTGAACGTTATGACCAGAATGAATTGAGTGATCTGATCAGGGACTTAAATCTTTCCTCCAGACTAAAAGAAAAGAATGTACTTCAGCCTGGAACGAAAATTACATTTTATCAAAGGAGAGAAAAGGACTTGCTGCCATTCGTTACCAAAGACAACTTAGTATTCTGCACTGACATTGGAAACCTTCTGAAGAAAATGGGTCTTTCAGAATATAACCCAAGTGAGTGTTGTCTTTTCATTGACAGTTCAAAACGTAGTTTGAAATGTGTTCTTTTAAATAACAGCAACAAATATTTTTCTACTCCAATTGGTCACTCCACCAGGATGAAAGAAGAGTACAAGGCCATCTCTTTAGTCTTGGAAAGATAAATTACCAAGAACATCAATGGGTGATTTGTGTAAACTTGAAGATGGTTAATTTTCTTCTTGATCAACAAGGTTGCTGCACAAAGTATCCTTGTTTTTATGCCTTTGGGATAGTGGCGCCAAACATGAACATTGGGCAAAAAAAGATTAGCCTGCGAGGAAATATATGGTGGTTGGAGGACAAAATGTAATCAATGAACCTTTGGTAGCACGAGATAGAATCATACTGCCACCACTACATATAAAGCTAGGCATGATGAAGCAATTTATAAAGGCTTTGAATAAAGATGGTTCACGCACTGAATACATAGAGGGGCATAATCAAAAATGTGCCTAAGTCTGAGGTTGTACATTTTTGTGCAAAATGTCCACAAACCCAGCAGGAAAAATGTCCATTTTCAAAGCTGCCAAACGTCTATCCTTCTGCCACAATCAGCTGATGGAAAGCCTATGGGTTTTCTTTCATTCTTTTGGTAGTGGGAGGAAATCATGACCATTGGGGGAATAAGGGGGGTGAGGGGTCATGCCTTAAATCCTCCAGTGGTCTTCTTGTCAGTTTGGGCACCTTGTGGAACTTAGACACAACTCGGCTGGGGTACGTACTGATTGAAGCCCACGCAATTCCAGCCCATAACACACCTCCCAACATGCTCCATAGGCACCATATATAGAATCAGGCACTATGCAAATTCAGTGGCTATTTACAGAATAGAACTTATGCAAAATATTGGCAGGTATGCACATATTGTAAATTATGAAGTTATTTTTTTTTGTGTTCAAAATATTTTATTGGTTTTAAGTAAGTATACAAATATATGGAACAGTAATAACAGAGAAAATCTCATTGTGCAGTAATATAGACAAAACAGGATATTGGGAGCATATATACAAAAATGAATCACAGTATGTATACAAAGGCAAATTGATGTAATAACAATAATAAATCTGAAAGTCATGCCAAAGGTTGTAAATTATATATTTAAATGACTGTTTCACAATAATGAATAAGGGGAGACCAAATGAGAGCATAAATCTGTGTTCGGTTATTTTTTTCAGCCAATACCTTTTCATATTTTCCAATTAGGCAAATAGAATTCCACCAAGCATGAAATTCAACTTTAGAGAGATCTTTCCAATTGTAAAGAATGTTTTGGATGGCTGTAGCCATGAGTATAGTGAACATTCTGTCAGCGTGAGTAGATAGTTGTTTATGAAGACCTTGAGTCATGCATATTACAATAGAAAGTGATAGCGGTTCAGTAGTGTCTAGGATATTGGAAATAGTAGACCAAACTTTGGACCAATAATCTGTAAGAAATGTGCAATCATATAGAAGATGTGATAATGAGCCAGGTTGTGATTTGCAGGACCAGCAATTAGGTGATATAGATGAATCAATTTTGTTTGATAAAAGAGGAGTCCACGTGGCTTTGTGTAACATAAAAAATATCGATTGGAGTAGGGAGGCTGATCTAATAGATTTAAAAAATAAGAGCCATACAGTTTGCCAGTCTATAGCATCTGAAGGGAGGTTCAATTCTTGAGACCATTTATTCTCAATAGAATTACGGACAACATTATGTAGTTTGTGAATCAGCTTATACCATATTGAAGCTTTACCACCAAGCGATAATATTGTAATGTTATGCGAAATAAGACTTGGTACTAACTGCAAGGAGAGAACATTCGGGTACGAGCTCAAAATACAGTGACGTAATTGCCACCAAGCAAAATATTGATTTGGAGGTAAATGAAATTTAAATTATGAAGTTAAATATACAGAAAACTGAACTCATGTTTATTGGAAATGACAAAAATTTATTGAAAGTGAAAAATGTGAAATTACAAGATAAAAAATTGTTTGTAATTTCTGTGATGAGATTGTTAGGCATGTACCTTGATAGTCACCTGTCGATCGATTGCATGTAATTAAGGGAGCTTTTATGCAAATGAGAGTTCTGTCAAGAGTCAGACCTATGTTATCAATATTGGATTTTCAGATTGTACTCCAAAGTCTTTTCATCAGTAAATTGGATTTTTATAATGTGCTATTTTTGGGCATTACAAAGGCAAGAATTCATGCCCTGCAGGTAGTACAAAATGCAGCTGCTAGATTAATTACTGGGATGTCAAAATATGACCATATCACTCCCGTATTTAAAAAATTGCACTGGTTACCTATCGAATGTCGAACTGAGTACAAGATTATGACAATAATACACCACGTGCTTTATGGTGTGACACCAGAGTACTTGACTCGAATATTGAGAAGATGCATTTCAAACTGAAATTTATGATCAGAGTTGATGATGAAGTTGATTGAGGAAAGAAACCAGGATGTACATTATAAAAACAAAACAAAACATCAATGCTGCTGTATCTGTAGCAGGGCCAAGACTTTGAAACTCAATGAGAGGCACATTGAGAATATGTGCAAATTAAGAAATCGCTAAACACATGCCTGTTTGTGAGATCCTTCTCTTCATGGTTTTAAATTGATAGATGATGGAGTATTGCTATAATAAGTATTGACACCAGATGATGAATTTTATGACATGATACATTTGTAGAGTCTGTTGAATTTAAGTTTGTATCCTTTGTTACCCGCTTAGGATTTAAGCAGGATATAAATTTTTAAAATAAATAAATAAACGTGTAATTCGTGGGTGAATATGTGCCACCTATGTTATAGAATTAGGGAAGTTTAGTTACTACCGTGGTAATGTTATTATATCATCAGGGACGTTTTAAAGACACCTCTACTGTAGGTGTCCTGCGGGTCATATAATTGAAACTCTGGATATCTATCTTGGACATTTAATCAGAACTTTTGGATGTTCAGCTGAACGGATTTTGGATTTTACAGATGTTTAGACACTTTATTTTTAAAACATCTTGGCCGTCCTGGACGACTTTTTGATTATCGGGTCTTTTGGACGTCCAACTCTGGATGTCTCAAGGTACAGTGAGACTTCCTATCGAAAATGGTCCTCCACAAGTCAAGGTCCTCCTTGACATAACATCAGCATTCAATACCCTTGATCATGCTAATTTCTTGAATAGACTGTTATCATTGATGGGATTTCAGGAACGGCTTTCATCCTACCTTAGCAATCGGCATCAGCAAGAGTGGATTGATTCAAAATCTCTGCTCTTTACCTGCTAACTACAGAGGTGCCCCAGAGCTCTGCTTTAACTGCTGTGCTGTTTAATTTATACATGATCCCTTTGTGCCAACAATTTAGATGTTGAATATTGTATATGGATGATATTTTTTTTTTTTCTGAACTTTGAGGGAGACTGCATCAAGCTGCATCACTGCCCACAGACAGTCTCAGACTGGCTGAAGGCTAATCATCTTGCCTTGAACATTGCTAAATCGGAATTTATTGTTCTTAGTCTCTCTTCTTTAACTGATATTCCATTGCAGCTGATGCTGGATGGCATCTCTATCACCATTGCTAGACTAGTGTGCAGGCTGAGAGTGATATGGAAGCAACCCTCCATCATGGGACCACAAATTAGATCAATTATTCAGTCTGTCTGAAAGTGTCTGAGAATGATCAGCAGGCTTAAACTAATACAGTGTGCTGCTGATTTCCATTTTGCCACTCGGAGTTTGGTTTTGACAAAGCTTCTACAATTGCAATACATTCAGACAATCGTTCCTATAATTAAACAAGGTCTTAATATTTTAGATACTTGGATTATAGCATTTAAATTAATAGAAAAAAAAGACCAAGTTTCTTGTACTGAGTACCGTATTTTCACGTAGATAACGCGCACCCATGTATAACGTGCACCCGTGTAAAACGGGTATAGCGCGCGGAAAACACAAATTTATGTACAGAAATTTTTATATACCGCGCATGCTGCCCGACTCTCCTTTCGCCCGCCCCGACTCTCCTCTGGCCACCCCGATTCTTTCACCCACCCCGATTCTCCTCTCCCCCTTGAAGTCCTGTCCCCACCCTGAAAGCCTGATGCCCCCCCGCAGGACCGCTCGCACCCCCACCCCGAAGGACCGCTCGCACGCACTCCCACCCGGAAGGGCCGGGACCGCCAAGAGAAAGCAGCAGGACACCGGTAGGAGCCTCCCGCCCCCCCCCCCCCTATCATGTAGAAGCTCCTACCGGTGTCCTGCTGCTTTCTCTTGGCGGTCCCGGCCCTTCCGTGAGCCCTGCACCTGCGCTGCTTCCTCTTCCAGCGGTTCGCCCTTTCCTAACGTCAATCCCTCTTGCCCCGCCGACTCCCCGACTCCCCAACACGATCGGGGCAAGAGGGAGCTCAAGCCCTCTTGCCCCAGCCAACGGCGGCACCCCCGACACGATTGGGGCAAGAGGGAGCTCAAGCCCTCGCCCCCCGACACGATCGGGGCAAAAGGGAGCCCAAGCCCTCTTGCTCTGCCGACTCCCCAACTCCCCGACAATATCGGGCCAGGAGGGAGCCCAAACCCTCCTGGCCACGGCGACCCCCTACCCCCACCCCGCACTACATTACGGGCAGGAGGGATCCCAGGCCCTCCTGCCCTCGACGCAAACCCCCCTCCCCCCAACGACCGCCCCCCCAAGAACCTCCGACCACCCCCCCAGCCGACCCGCGACCCCCCCTGTACCTTTGTGTAGTTGGCCGGACAGACGGGAGCCAAACCCGCCTGTCCGGCAGGCAGCCAACGACGGAATGAGGCCGGATTGGCCCATCCGTCCCAAAGCTCCGCCTACTGGTGGGGCCTAAGGCGCCTGGGCTAATCAGAATTGGTGGAATTCTGTTCTCATGACTCACTCATATGAAATCAAAGCAGCGGAGTTCTCCAACAGATACATGAACATATCTCGCATCTGGGAACCTATACAACATTTTTCTGCATAGCCATTGACTTCACTGACGACTTGACTCTGAATTATTGTTCCTCCCAGTCGTTATTGGAATACTCACTAAAGATGTTGATGCCCGCCCTACTTCACTTCTATCTCTTTGATATTGCTTCTTCCTTCCTAATACCTAGTATACTTATTTCTTACAATCTGATATCTTTCTCTCTACTATTTCTCCTCCTCTCCAGGATTAGGATATGCTTGACATTGAGATATTACATTATCATATTATTATTAAGATTCTCCACTTCACTTGTCTGTATAAGGCTATAGAATATACTGAGACACTAACTATGTTAGTGTATATCTATATTTCTCAATGTATTCCTTACTGTATATTATTTTTCTTTGTTTATTGTATATTAAAATTCAATAAACATATTTGAACTTGAAACCCGGAAGCAAATTAAACCAAAGATGTCAGTCTTGTAAGTAGACATTGTATAGATGCCTTAGATTTTCATTTTGTTGCGTCTTGTAAACAAAATAATGAATATGTAGCATGGGCCTGATTCTATAAAAAGTGCCTAAATTGGTAGGTGCCTAGGAAAATGGCACCTACCGCATGTCATTCAAAATTAGGCACCGTGTATAGAATCATGCCTAGCTGAGCCTAACTCAAGGTAGGCTCCGGTAGGCATCAAAAACTTAGGTGCTGGTTTATTAGGTAGGGTTTTCTTGGCCCAAAATACTGGTGCCTAACTCAATCTATGCCCAAATTTTGCCCCTATCCTTGCCTACGTTTTGGGTAAGCGTCTCAGTGGAGACACCTGCAACATATCTACCGAGTTAGGTGCCCGTTGGAAAATTTACTTGTTTAAAATTGGTTTTTAATGGTGCTGTTCAATTAACAGGACTGATTGAACCAATTAAAAAAATTAACCCCTCCTTTTACAAAGCTGCATTAGGCTTTTGTATCACCAGTCTTGGCGGTATTAGCTCGGATGCTCATAGAATTCCTATGAGCGTCAGAGCTAATACCGCCGTGGCTTTATAAAAGGGGGGGGGGGAAGTTGGGCATCTATATCAGCTAGGTGTGCTGATCTAGATGCATAACGGTAGGTGCTTTTCGTAGATCCGGGGTTTTTGTTTCTTTAATAGCACAGTTTAGGTTTGTTATTTTTTACTCAGCTCAGCATCATTAAACCTCAGAGCTATGACTGCTATCTATTCTTATACTGACAAATAACAAAAGTTTGATATACCAAAAATCATATAAATAGGAATATTGTAATGTGTGACAGCCTCAGCACCCTGAGGTTGTGGGTTCAAACCCACGCTGCTCCTTGTGACCCTGGGCAAGTCACTTAATCCCCCCATTGCCCTAGGTACGATAGATAGATTGTGAGCCCACCAGGAAAGAGAGGGAAAACTGTTTGGGTACCTGAATAAATGCATGTAAACCGTTCTGAGCTCCCCTGGTAGAACGGTATAGAAAATTGAATAAATAAAAAAATAAAAAAAATAAATGTTTCATGCTGGAATGCAAAATCTAACATGTAATTATGAACTCCCACCACCAAATTCTTACCTTCTAAGTGAAATTTATTAAAAAGATGGCCAAAACTATTTAAAAACAAATAAAGACTACTGTATATGAGGGGACAATGAAAAGTTCTTAGCCCAACCAATAAAGCTGGGGCAGTCTCCATCGATGGTTAGTCGACACTTAGTCCAGCGATTTTCCACTTTTTTTCTGACAAAATGAAAAACATGGAAAATCACTGGTCCAGGAGTATAACCCTTGATGGAGACTACCCCAACTTTGTTGGTGGGGCTGAGAACTTTCAGCGGACTCTTGTAGCTCAAATTTGCCTACAATAATATTAGTAATCAAGAACCCAGTGTGATACAGTTAAAAACCTGCTTGGTCACAACATTTTGTCTGACTGTAGAGCAGTGAATTACAAACTGTGTGCCGTGGCGAGATTCCGGATGTGCCATGAAAGACATCCTGTATGTGAGTTCAAGTTTCAAGTTTATTTCGTTTTTGATAAACCGCCTATCCAGGAAAATCTAAGTGGTGTACAGCAAAGCAAATTGTATAAAGGAAGATTGAATGTTAAAAGTAGGCATAATTACATGAGGGGTAAAACCAAATATAGGAGACATAAAAGAAATGAGGAGAAGAAATACAATTTTTTTAAAAATAAAAAGAAGGGTAAAAGGGAAAACACAAAAGGAAGAGGAAATAGAATATCTTTTCTGTATTTTAATGATCTTATATATTATAAATATCTTTAGATAAAAATGTTTTAAGTTCTGATTTAAACTTAGATATGGAATCTTGCTGTCTAAGTTGGATGGGCAGAGTATTCCATAAGGATGGTGCTGTGATGGAAAAAATGGATTTCAGTGTGGTGACATAAACAATTGTCACGTCGATGGAATAGATAAGATATTTTTGATCACTGGAGCGTAATGTTCTAAGTATAGAGTAAGGAACAAGCAATCTATCAATAAAGGCTAGAGAATGTTCTAATTGTGTTTTGAATACAAGAAGTAGAATTTTGAATGATATGTGATGAGAAACTGGCAAACATTGTGCATCTTTTAATAAAGGGGTTACATGATCAAATTTTTTGGCTTTGTATGCTATTTTTTCAGCCAGTCGGTGTCAACGCCTTTCCTCCTCTTCACTACCACCCCCACCCCCCCCACCCCAGTGTAGTAATTACAGGTTTAGCAGATAGAGGGACTTCCATAATCCGGCAATTTGTCTGGGTTTTGGAAGTCTCCCAAGCTCAGGGCCCGAATCTGGAGGGCATCCACACATGCTCAGACTTCAACGTGATGACATCACATCTGTGCATGGTGTCATCCTATCGACGTCCACTTATGCTTGGAGGCCCTCCAGACGCGGACTCAAGTTCAGTGTGCCGGGGTAGAAAAAAGTTTGTGAGACACTGTTGTTGATCACTATTAAAGGAAAGGGAGAGGGGGTTATCATTGTTTTGTTTTGTTTTTTTAAAACTATACCATTTAAGTAAGCTAGAGATTTTATAAGCACACTCTTTCACGCAATTGTAATTCCAGAAATAGAATGAGTGGTAGAGTATTATTTGTGATGATCGCTTGTTTGTCTTTCCCTATCAGGATATTTGTGTCGTAACCATATTGCAGATATTAAAGGAAGGTGAAGATATCAGATATGAGCACAGTGTACCATATCAGACTATCTCCTGATAAGAGATGCTATACAGGAGTTTAACTACCAATATATTGCAATATATTTCATTTCAAACAGCTCTTTAATGTTCTGCTCCCTAACATAAAATATTTGATGAATGAAAAGTGCATTACAGTTTCAAAGTAGACTGCTCTTCCAAGAAGCAAACACCATTATCTATTATTTAATACATCTGAATGAGTAGCACAGACTAATGATATCACACTGCAGGTTCCCCATTCAACCACAGGGCACTCATGCCTCACAGCAAAAGGATAACGTCCCAGAGAAGAGTAGCGGTAACAATTTAGAAAGTCTGTTGTACAGCGAAAGCTTTATTATCCTGACTTGATTTTACATCTAGGACATGTAAGGGTTAATCATTGCCAGCCGTTTGCCTCTGGTTTTTCTCCCTCAGGGGAGCTGGAGCAATAGACTTCTAGGTGTAAGGCAGGGTCAGTGTTCCTCTCCTTGGGTCAGCAGGTCATGTGATAACAGAAATCTGAAACTTAGATTCCTAAGAGACGCAGGTGTCAAACACATTTTGTGGTCGGCTGCAGACCTCTCCTTGCGGTTTTCATTCTATTAGGCACACACAAAAAAAAGGCAAGACACAGATCTGTGGTGTGCAATTGTATGGATTGGTTTTAGAACTGCTGGTCGGAGAGACTTTTCCATGGCAGCCTTGAGCTCCTGTGTTTTTCTAGGTAGATGTAGTTTCATGGCAGGGGAGCCATTTGGGCTTATTCAGGGGAGGATTTATTCTTGTTTTATGTCCAATGAAGAATAGTGTTAGTGAACAAGCTTATTTAATATCTTTTTATCCAAATATTATGTATTATGCTGTAACCATGCACAAACCAGCATGTGTGAGGGGCCGCTGATAAGTTCACAGCCCATCAAAGTTGGGGTAGCGATTTTACACTTTTTTCATTCTGTATTTTTCCAATAGAACGAAAAATAAAAGTGGAAAACTACTGGACTGGAGTGTATAGCCCTCGATGGAGACTGCCTCAACTTTGTTGGTTGAGCTGAGAACTTTTCAACGGACCCTTGTAAAGAGCACAGGCAAAGGAAGAATGAACCAGATATGTATGTAGATATGGGTTATTGTCAGTATTCATCCAATAATTTCTCCCAATTAAGAGCCTTGTCTTAAGGGTAGAACATATTAATGAGAGAACAAATATGTTGATAAGTTGCTCTTAATTCATATCTCTTTAACCTTTAATATTCTTTTCACTGAAAGAAAGAAAACTGTCTAAAAATGTTTTCAAAGGCAACAAAATTCATATATGCTGTTATAGTACAATATTTTTCTATTGCAGAGGTCAGGTTCAGGGGACAGAGTCTGACTATTTCTCTTTCCGACCCTACTGGAAGAGTAGGATCCTTCCTTCAGCCTCAAATCACTGGGGATAGGGTAATTTAAGCTACACTTGATATAACCTATACATCACTGTCTTCAGGGCCAGCTTTAAAATTAAACTCTGATGTATGAATTTAACAAAAATGAGATAAAAATTGGCAGGGGTTAAAGAGGGTCAAAGTAGTCAAAACATAAGAGAAACTATTGTTATATATATATATAGTATCGATATCTACACACACAATGTCATTTTGTACAGTAAAAGTATTATTATATTTTTAGACATTCGAAATAATAATAATCCTTTCCTGTTCTTTTTATGTATATGAACAAAAACAGAAGAAATCCTCCACACAAATCGAACACACAGAACACAGTACATGAGATGGGACCAATGGGACAGATGGAAATTCTATTCATTTATTGAGCCAATCAGGGCCTTCGGCCCCTCCCACTGCATCCCAAGATGTACTGGAATGGGGAAGCCCCATCATTTACAGCACGCGGCCCTGTAGGCAGGAGGAAGTGGGATTCCCTCCTGTCGTTTTCTCATCTGAAGGTATGGGGGTTCCGGGGAGGTGGGGAGGTGGTCCAGGAATGTTGATGGGATGGAGGGGGCAGCGATGTCAGGGGATGTTGGGGGAGATCCGGAAATGCCAGCGGGATATCGGAGATGTCTTGAGGATATGGGGGATGTCAGCAGTATATTGGGGATGTCAGGGAATAACAACACAACAAATCATTTATATACTGCATCTTCCTCGCAGTTCTGTGCGGTTCACATTGCCAGGAATCCCAGAAACCAGCTCAGCTGATGTGGATTCCTCTGCTGCGATGGGAAGCCTGCGGGGTTTTTTTCCCACTCTTTGGGTGGTGGGAGGGGATAGTGACCACTGGGGGAGTAAGGGGGGAGGGGTCATGCTTTAAATCCTCCAGTGGTCTTCTTGTCAGTTTGGGCAGCTTTGAGGAACTTAGACGCAACTCAAACAGGTCTAACTGCCAGCGTCTAAGTTCCCTCTAGGAAAGCTTTGATTATGGCTGAGGTATGTCCAAGTTGAAGCCCTCCCGATTCCGGCCCATAACACACCTCCCAACACACCCCTTTGATCTCTGTACGCACAGCAGCTTAGAAGTGCTGTTGCACATCCAAAAAGCTGGTTTTGATTATCGGCACTTGGACATACCTGCTATTAGGACATCCAAGTGCCAACTTAGGCTGGTTTTTGGGTGTTTAAAAATTTTGATTATGAGTCCCATAGCGTTTGAAAATATCAAACCCTAGTAAGCATTATAGCGATTCCGGCAGAATTTTTTAAAAATGTATTTCTTGTTTCATTTCATTTTATATTGTAAAATGCCTGATCTGTTGTTCTAAGAAATACTGCAATTAAATATCACATACTAACATACCTGCCCCCCCCCCCCAGACACACACTTTTACAAAACCGTAATTTGATTTTTAACACCAACCATGGGGGTAATAGCTTTGATGCTCATAGGAATTCTATGAGTGTCAGAGCTCTAATCGCCACAGTCGACGCTAAATGTCACGCTACAGTTTTGTAAAAAAAGGGTGTGTGTAAAGAAGTATATTTTTTTTCAATTTAATACACCTTCCCTCTTTTTACTAAGCCATGGTAGAGTTTTCTACCACAGCCCAGAGTGCTAAATGCTCCGACGCTTAGAGAATTCCTATGAGCGTCGGAGCAGTGTTGGAGCATTTAGCACCCTAGATTGCGTTAGAAATCTCTACCGCGGTTTAGTACAAAAGGTCCTTTATTATTACATAGGGACACTAAAATATTGAGTACAAGAAAAAATGTTGGTAGACACAATATTGGGTAAATTCTATATTAGGCACCTAAAAATCAGCACTGAAAAAAACCAAACACTATTCTGTAAACCATGCTTAAAGTTAGACACTGTTTATAAAATAGTGCTTACACCCAAGAACCATGCCCAGTGGTGTAGCAAGGGTGAGAGGCGCCCGGGGCAGCATGCTTCTCCCCTCCGGGGCAGCATGCCCTTGTCTCTGCCCCCACGCTCCTTCCCTGATCCCTCCTGCCGCAGGCACCCACCCTTCCATCCCCCCGTATTTCTGGCTGTTCACCGCTGCAAGTAACAACTTCAATGTGCTCCTCGCAACCCCGGTGGCTCTCCCTCTGACATCACTTCCTATGCGCGGCACCCGGGAGAGCCGACTCGGCCGCAAAGAACACGTTGAAGTTGCTCGCAGTGGTGAACAACTAGAGGTTCGGGGGAAGAGACGGGGTGATGCGTGCGTGGCAAGGGGAGGAGAGGGAAGAGGCCGAGGGGGCGGAGAGGAGGAGGGGTTCTGGCGCTCCCACAAACATGGCACCCAGGGCGAACCGCCCCCTCCCTTACTACACCACTGACCGTGCCCAGTTTTAGACATGAACACCCTTATTCTTTATCTACATGCGTAACTTAAAAGAATGTGTCCTCTCGTTTGATCTTGTGCCTAAATTTACACGTATAACTTGTAATTATTTCTAATTAGTGCTAATTATTGGTGCTAATTAGCTTGCTATTAAATGCATTTATTTATTTATTGGGATTTATTAACCACCTTTACAATACACTGAATATTATTCAGGTACTGTTAAGTATTTTTTCCTATCTGTCCTGGCATTAAATTACATGAGAAAATTGGGTACATGCCCAAATTTACATGTAAAATTTTACTAAACTGCGATATAGGTTTCTACCGTGGCCTGGGCTGCTAAATGCTACAACACTCATAGGAATTCTATGAGCATCGGAGCATCGTCGGAGCATTTATCACTCTAGGCCACAGTACAACCCTCTATTGCAGCTTAATAAAAAGGGGAGTTAAGGTGTGCGAAATGCTGTACCACATATTGCATACCTGTGGGCTGTGTGACACATAACACACACTAATTCCAACAGAGCACTTTAGTAAAAGGACCCCTGAAATTTTAGCTTGCACTAAACAAAATGAAACAAAAACGAACGAATGTGCATCCCTGGTGGGCATCGACTTTCTTAGGTTGCATTGCTGCTGTACTACTTAAGGATGAAATAAATGGCTATTGATTATTCATTTTCTGTTTAGTTGATGCATGAGGTCTGCCTTGGGTACACAGTTCAGTCCTTATTAGTTGATATTTTAAATCACAACCAGATTAAAATATAACCAGTATGATATATTTGACATGACAGGACTGGATGGCATAAACTTCCTCTCTGAAATATATACATCAGTAGGGTTCAACAGCAGAATGAATTCTATTGAGCTTCAGTGTCCAACGTGTTGAAAATAAATAAGTTGGCCCACCGTATACAATTCACTGTTTTCATGAAACATCTGGACTTCTGCTTCCAAAATAATTGTTCATATTCTTTGCACAAAAACACTACTGAAGACAATTTGGGACTTAAAGGGTAAACACAGAGTTTTGCTTTCAAAAGAAAGGGAAATGGAATTTGATGTAGTATATTGCCTTTGTGTGGTTACAATCAAGGCAGTTTACATATTATATACTTGTACTTATATTGTACCTGGGGCAATGAAGAGTTAAATGACTTCCCAGAGTCGGCCACTAGGCGGGGCTGTTATGAATGGGGTGAGGGAGCTATGACTTACCTTGGCAAGGAGGACAACTCTGTCCTCTACATTGTAGCGGACTTCTGGGGGTATGTGAACGTTGCTTTGCTAGGAAATTTGGTGACCTAAAGCTTGGGATAGAAGAGAGATTGTGGGTTTATTGATAAAAATCCATTTGCACAACTTTATTTAATTTGAGAAAGATAGCCCACCCTGTTCTATTTAAATATCTTTTCAAACACTTATGTGATCTGGCTCTGTAGGATATATTGGGGGGAAAATCAATGTCATGAAACATGAAAAATAACCTATAAGAGCCCAAAACATACCTGTAAAACAATGGCGTGCAGTAAGGTCTTTCAGGGGATTAAGTGAATCCCCAGCTCTACAGTCCTACCAGTGGCGTAGTGAGGGTGAGAGGCACCCGGGGCAGTGGAACCCCTCCCCTGCCCTCATCTCCATCCTCCCGCTCCTTCCCCGCTCCTGCCTGCTACGCGCCTCCCCCCCACCCTTCCCTTCCACCGTAACTCTAGTTGAAGTTGTTGCATGCAGCAGTCAACAATGTATTCCTTGTGACCCTGTCAGCTTTCCCTCTGACATCACTTCCTATGCGCGGCAACTGGAAGTGACATCAGTGGGAGAGCCAACAGGGGCACGAAGAGCACATTGTTGACTGCCGCAAACAACTTCAACTAGAAGTGGAAGGGAAGGGGGGTGCGTGTGTGGAGGGGAGGAATGGGAAAAGCGGGGGTGGAGAGGTGAGGGGTGCCAGTTCACTCACCATGGTGCCCAGGGTGTACTGCCCCCTCTCCCACCTCTTAGTACGCCACCAAGTTATACTTTTGTAATTTTTTTTTGTTTACTTTTTGCTTGATGTAGTTTGATTTGTTGAGTAGGCAGCCTGCTCAAACAGGCAAACTGCATCAAACAAAAAGTAACAACAGCAACAAAAAACCCAGGGCTCTTGGGCTGGGGATTCTCTGAAGCCCCTGACAGTACGGTTCTGAATTTGATTGGCTGGGCAGCATCTGTCTGTTGCTTGCTCAACCAATCAAATTCAGAACAGTGGCCTCAGGGCCTTTAGGGGGGTGGGATGAATAGTTTGTGCACACGCTCCTGCAAAACCTTAGTCAGGAAACAAAGCATGAAAAACATTTGAGAAGGAAAGTAAGCTCATGTGGAAACATAATAAAATACCTTTTTCTACCTTTGCAATCCTATTTTTTTAATCATTAAATGACAGCTGTCCTGCCTATTAGAACTGCCAAGTTACTCAGTATCAGGAAGTAGATTTTAGGCCAGTTCTGTATATCTAAGTGCCTCATTTTGGTGCTTTACAGTGTCTTCTATCTACAGTGTGGGTCTTTCCTGCATGTTGAGGCCACTTTTAGCGTGGAGGTAAACTGGCCCCATTTTCCTATTAATGGCCATGCACTAATTTTTCCGTTACTGCATGGCCATTAGCATGTGAGTCCTTACCCCCACCTAACCACATGCTAATCAGTCCAGTGTTCCCTCTAAGGTGAGCGCATGAGCGATCGCTCACTATTTTCAGTGGCGTCGCTCATGCTTCTTCTGGTGTCGCTCACTCGAGCGGAGGTGAGAGGAAGCGGGGGCGGTGGCGGGCTGCCCTGCTCGCCTAAGATGCAGCAGCGGCGGCGGCGGCTCCTTTCATGATCCCCGCAATCAGTGGCATACTAAGTGGGGGGCGGTCCGCCCCTTGTTCTCATTGGTGTAACGCCGGCCCTGCAGCTCCGGACTTCCCCACACCTGCCCCCCCCCCTTCGGATCACTATTATTTTAAATGTTATAGCGGCGGCGCTGTATCCATCAGTGGAGACGTCTAACCTCGGCCTGCCCTGAAACTCTTACTGCAACAGTGACTTCCTGTTCCTGCCTAGACGGGCGGCTGCTGCAGTAAGAGTTCCGGGGCAGGCCGAGGTTAGACGTCTCCACTGATGGATACAGCCCCGCGGCTATAACATTTAAAATAATAGCGATCCGGGGGGGGGGAGAAGGTGCGGGGAAGTCCGGAGCTGCAGGGCCGGCGTTAGAGGGAGTAAGAGTTGATGGTGCCGCAGGGTCCCGCGGGGGGAGGGAGGAAGGAAGAAGAGGAACCGAAGCATGGCAATTTTGGGGGAGCAGGTGTGGGGAAGTCCAGAGCTGCAGGGGAGAGTGTTGCGGTACCCAGCTGGAGGGAGAAGGAAGATTTGGGAGGGAATGAAAGGAGATGCCAGGGCTTGGAGGGAAGGAGGAAGGTATGCCAGACTAAGGGAAAAGGAAGGGGGAGTTGTGAGAGCATGGAGGGGGAGGGAAAGATGGAAGAATAGGAAAGGAGAGAGATGCCAGAGAATCAGGGAAGGGAAGATACCAGAATATGGGGTGCGAAGGAAAGAAAGGAGAAGAGAGAGATGCCAGAGCATAGGGGATGCGGTGGTGACAGAGAGAAAAAAATGGAGATGTGGCAGAGCTGGCTGGCTTTGGGGGTGGGCAAAATCTGGAAGGCAGTGGGGGGACATAAGGAGGCACTGGGGGCACAAAGGACACGGGAAGGAGGCACTGGGGCACTATGGACACGGGAAGGAGGCACTGGGGGCACTAAGGACATGGGATGGAAGGAGGGAGGGAATAGAAAGGGACAATTGTTGGGCCTGAGTGCAGAAAGAAAGAAAGGATACTCAGTCAATTAATAGATGTCCCCTTTTGATGAAAAAAATAAATGGTCACGTTACCACTGACTTACTTTCTCTTCAGCAGAGTCAGCATCCGCGCTGAGGTGCAGGAAGGTCCTGCGATGACTCGTCTGCTGGCTCTGCTCTGGAAGAAGTAAGTTACGTCGGAGGGGGTGGACCCGGCAGACGCAGTCATTGCGGGACTTTGCCGCAACTCCCTGCGTCTGCCGGGTCCACCTCCTCCAACGTAACTTACTTTTTCCAGAGCAGAGCCAGCAGACGAGTCATCGCGGGCCCTTCCAGCATGCGGCTGCTGAGTCCGCTCTAGAGCAAGTACGTCAGAGTGGGGTGGATTGGCAGCAGGCAGCTGCAATCATCACAGGACCTTGCTGCATGAAGGGAGAGAAAGGAGCAGGACTGCTGGAATGGAAGAGTGGTGGAGGGAAAGAAAGGGGGCAGGGTGGTATGGAAGGGTGGTGCTGATGGAATTGATGTACAGAGAAAGGGGAGAGACATAAAGGGGAAGGATATTGGAGGGAAAGAAAGGGGGAAGATGCTGATTGAAGAGGGGTGGATGGAGGGAGAAAGGGCAGACATTGGATGGTAGTGGGGAGCCTATGCTGGATGGAAGTGCAGATGGGAGAGATAAGGGAGCAAATGCCAGAAGGAAATGGGAGGAGAGAAAGAGGGGAGCAGATGCTGGATGATAAGTGGACAGAGAGAGGAGAAGGTACTAGATGGAAGGGTTGGAGAAAGAGGGTACATGATGGAAGGAGGGGATAAATAAAAGGAGGACACATGATGGGGAGAAAAGGATTGAGTTAGGGAAACACTGGAGGGGTGAGGGAAAGAGGTGGCAAGCTTTAGGTAGACAGTAAAAAAGGACATTGATGAGAGGGTAGTAAGAACATAATCTAGACAGATGCAGAAAATAAATTGAAAAGGGAAATGAGGGGGAAAAGGGAAAGGGATTGCAGAGGAGAGGTGTGGGAGAGGGAAGGAGAGGAGAGAGCTGCCAGACCAATGGGGATGAAAGGAGAGATGGAAGGGGGAGGCATATAGTTTCTGGAAGGGGCATAGAAGGAGAGAAGATGCCATATAGGGGAAGAGAGACGGCAGACAGTGGATGGAAGGAAGAGAGTTACAAGAAGACGAGGAAAGCAGAAACCACAGAAGACAAAGGTAGAAAAAAATTTCTATTTATTTATTGCATTAGGAGACATGTGTCACTGTTTCTGTGAAGCATTGTATGCAGAGTCCAGCTTTTTGCTGGTTCAATTTAACCTTTGTCTATGTATTTTTATTTTATCCCCCCTTTTACAAAACTGTGAAGCGTTTTTTAGCACCAGCCGTGGTGGTAGTAGCTCTGATGCTCAGAATTCTATGAGCATCAGAGCTGTTACCTCCGTAGCTAAAATCCATACTACAGTTTTGTAAAAGAGGGAGGGGTTAGTTTGTGATTACATATTCCATACTAGGTGAAGGTGTTTTCTGTGTTCTGTGTGTTCGAAAGACATAGTTTTCTGTTAGGATTGACAGTGTAGGATTGATCTGTGCTGGTCTGGCTTGTTTAGTTTTACAATGGGTGTATTGATGTACTGTTCACTGCAATATGTAAGATGCTGCCTTTTCCTAGGTACTCATGTGTGACGTGTGGCTTGTTACTAAAAATCATGTTTTTCGTACAGATGGGGGGGGGTGCCAAAAAATGATGGGCCCTGGGTGTTACATATGCTAGGTACGCCACTGTATGTAAAGATACCAGAAAGCTGGCGAAGCAAAAACTTTAAGTAAATTGTTATTCTTCTAAGTTTTGAGTATTTAACCCTCCCACAATCTCACGGACACTCGTTTCAAGTTTCAAGTTTATTGAGATTTTGATTTAAACGCAATATCAAATATTTTCAATGTGTATAACAAAAATAAATTTTGGGAAATAAATAAAACCATTTGAACAATAAACATACAAACATGTCCATAGATGATTAAAAATACATAAGGAGTACAAGGATAAACTACATTTGTTTAAAAATGTGTCCTCCGTGCCTGCTCATAAATTTGTGGAGTATGTAACTTGTCGCTCATGCATATTTTTTTTTGCACACACCTCATCAATCCTTAGAGGGAACATTGGTTAGGACCCGACTCTATAAATGGTGCCTAAATCAGTAGGCACCTAGAAAAATGGTGCCTACCGCATGTCAATCAAATGTTGATGCCATTTGTACAATCTTGCCTACTGGCACCTAACTTGACTTAGGTGCCGGTAGGCGCCACAATGTTGTGCTGGTATATTAGGCCAGGGTTTTATAGGCCTAATTTACCAGTGCCTAACGTCGATTCCTACTGGCACCTAAGGCAGTCAACACCCAAACTCCACCTCAACCATGCCTACTTTTTGGGTAGGCATAGATAGGCGCTTCAGTGTAGACGTCTACATGGTACCTACCGAGTTAGGCACCTGTTTGAAAATTAATAAATTGTTCAAAATCTTTTTTTTTTTAAATGGAGTTTTCAATTACCACACCAATTGACAAAGTAATTAGTTGGGCATCTAACTCAGTAGGCATATCAATCGGGGCACCTACCGGCAGGTGCCATTTATAGAATCAAGGCCTTAGTGTGCAGCGATATAGAGATTACTAGAGAAGAGAGATATCACGGGAGAAGGACATCATGTTTGGGAAGATCGAAGGAACCCGTCAAAGAGGGTGGACACACTGAAAACAACCATGGGGCTGACACTGGACTAGCACAAAACCGACTTCTTTTTAGATCTTTAATTTATCCAGTCGCTAGGACTTGAACATGAGTCAATGGCACCTAACAAACAAAACTAATTAGCGCAGAACATACCTCTGTCTCCAGACATTTCCCCAGGGCTAAAAAATACATTTTATTTTTTTGCAGGTGTGAACCACACACCGATTCCATAACTACCATGGCATGCCTAAGCGTGCCCCCAAGGTAGTGCTTTATATCCTGCAGTAAGAATATATTAGTGTTTACTGCAGCTTTGTAAATGGATCCCTTAATGTTTCCATATCAGAATAGCCTCAATTAGACTTAGCATATTTAAGTGATGGTTCTTGGCACCAGAGTAGCAAAAATAGTTAAGTATATATTATATTATGGAATTCACTGGTAGGTTATTAAGAGATGTACTTGTTAGGATAACAAGATGACATTTAGGCAATCAGTCTGAAAGATAGGACAATGTATGATGGTTTCCACTGTGCTCAGGTGTTTCAAGCGAAGATAGAGAGCTTTTGTAGAACATACTGAATAATAGGAGGGCTTGGCTGACAATTAAAATATGGTGGAGGTGAACATTTTATAAAATTTTAAAACCTCTGTACAGTTTTTAAAGTGTTGTCTGGACAGGCTTCAGTAATAGTTGCTTCAAAGTTACATATTTATCAGCCAACATGGTCTTTGAGATCAGCCATTAAATCTATATTGGAAGTACCGCCTGAAAAAGTGATTAATTTTGAAGAATACCGGGCCTCGATATTTTATACTGCTGGGCCTCATACGAGGGGGTGCTTAAGAGTTCTCAGCCCAACCAACTGACTTCCTAAATTTTGAGTGTTATTTTGCCACTGTAGCTGAAAAAGTGCCAATTAAGTGCCAATTTGCAGAAACAAAATTCTCTGTTTTGACATTGTTTCAGATCATTGATTGAACCATAGCCATGCCATTCTCTTCTTGGTTGGACTGAGAACTTTTCAGCACCCCCTCATATGTGGAATCAGTTACCTGTTGAAATGAGATAGATGAAAAGTTTTGAAGAGTTTAAAAGAGAACATACATACAAGAATGTTAAGGAATTTTGTATAGACTTTTAAGATGGGTGGAAGAGACTGGAGATATGGTGAAAAGTTCAGTTGGTGCATGTTAAATGCAGGGTTGAGTGTTTAACAGTCTCCATTTGGAGGAGTGGAATGTGTTTGTTATGTTTTAATTTAGGTAGTGCATGTTGTATTTTCATTATGTGTGTTTAATTTTATTGCGTATGTAATGATTTATACTCCACTTAGAATTTGTAATGATAATGCAGAATAGAAATCTGGATAAAAACACATTTTGGGGGTAATTTTGTGGATCTCATAATGGTGAAAAGTCTATATGCACCTTTCACTCCATGAGATTTGCAGTACAGTGGTGCCTCACACAACGAACTTAATTCGTTCCAGGAGCAAGTTTGTTATGCGAAAAGTTCGTTATGTGAAACGCGTTTTCCCATAACAATACATGTTAAAAAAAATAATTCGTTCTGTAGCATAAAATATGCTAAGATGACATAAAAAAAGATAAATTTTTTGTTATTATTTTTATTTAGATACATCTAAAAACATAATTGTTTTTTAAAACAACACACATTTTTTTAATTTAAAGACAGACTAAGTAGAGTCTAATTTTACAGTGAGAGAGGGCAGAGTCTCAGCGGCAAAAACTGGGACTTAACTGTTCATTTTTTTTTTTTTTCTAGCATCGGGGAAGCGGCGAGAGTAGCTCCGCCCCCCCCCAACGCATCAGCAGTAGGCGCCGGGCCCCTGCGAGCCGACGGTCCGCCACTGCACAGGGAGCCAGGCGGAGAGAGGGCAGTTAAGCGCAGTGCCTGCGCGGAAGGATGCAGCTCGGGCGACTTCGTTGTGTGAAACGAAGTTCGTTGTAGGAAGCAAGACATGAAGTTCGTTGTGCGCAGCGTTCGCTGTGCGAGGCGTTCGTTATGCGAGGCACCACTGTATTTTTAAAGTACAAGTACAGAAGCGCTTTCATTTAATAAAAAAATATGTAAATATAAAATCATAAGTGTTCGAGGGTTGTGCAAATGAGGACAGAGTCTGCGGGGGGCAGGGATGGGGAAGGAGTCTACGAGAACAGGGTGAGGATGGGGACAAACTTTGTCCACATGCCATTCTCTAGTTACCACGTAGTAGCTGTTGGTATTATTCATTCTTTAATGGTGAGGAATATTCTCCACTGTGGGGATGATTCTTTAACTTCACCTAAATGTGGACACATGAGGGGCATTTTCGATAGGACATCTAAGTCTAACTTTGTATGTTTCCCGTAAAATGTCACTATGTTACTATATATGTATCATTTGAATCATCCCTCTTTTATGCCTACCTTATTTGGTAGATCAATGTAAGTTTCTAATTTATTTATTTTTTTTTTTTTAAGTACTCTAATTGATTATTGTTTTTTTTTTTGTTTTCAGAACAAGTTTTTGCAGTAATTAAGAAAGTGTTTTTTTTATTTTAGACAAATCCACTTTATATACCTACTTATGTCCTTGGAGTGTTGTGATTGGATTGTGGTAATGTGATATATGCAGGCATATCAGGAGGAAATATGAAAAGACTGCAGACATTTCATATACAGTGGTGCCTCACACAACGAACTTAATTGGTTCCAGGAGCAAGTTTGTTATGCGAAAAGTTCGTTATGTGAAACGCGTTTTCCCATAACAATACATGTTAAAAAAAATAATTCGTTCTGCAGCATAAAATATGCTAAGATGACATAAAAAAAGATAAATTTTTTGTTATTATTTTTATTTAGATACATCTAAAAACATAATTGTTTTTTAAAACAACACACATTTTTTAAATTTAAAGACAGACTAAGTAGAGTCTAATTTTACAGTCAGAGAGGGCAGAGTCTCAGCGGCAAAAACTGGGACTTAACTGTTCATTTTTTAAATGCCTGCATGGTTGAAAATGTTGTCCATTTCCTTGGGCAGATCATTCTGTCTATAATACTAGTTTATACTTACAGTATTACAAAATGGTCTAAATGGATAAGCTTTTGTTTTCCTGTTTCTTTCAATATGTAAACAGATTGCCAATGGTGAGAGAGAACAAAGCTGTTATTTTTCTAGCATCGGGGAAGCGGCGAGAGTAGCTCCGCCCCCCCAACGCATCAGCAGTAGGCGCCGGGCCCCTGCGAGCCGACGGTCCGCCACTGCACAGGGAGCCAGGCGGAGAGAGGGCAATTAAGCGCAGTGCCTGCGTGGAAGGATGCAGCTCGGGCGACTTCGTTGTGTGAAACGAAGTTCGTTGTGGGAAGCAAGACCTGAAGTTCGTTATGTGCAGCGTTCGCTGTGCGAGGCGTCCGTTATGCGAGGCACCACTGTATAGCCATACATCTCTTGCGGAATATCCATAAATTTGATCTCCTTTATTCGTGAAGTATCATTGGCTTATGGCTAAATTACTATTCTGCACATGTGCCAATCACTATCACCAGCGACTCATCTCATGTAAATTTGACGACCCTCAGCAAACTTCATTTGCATGTGCAGTTTATTTTTATGTTTATTGTTCATTTGATATTCGTCCAGTGCAAAAGGTCTAGGTGGCTTACAATTCTTTTTTTAAAAAAAAAATTCTTTATTTATAAATTTTCAACATTTGACAATAATATCTGTCAAAAAGAAAAAAAATACAATGAACTGAAATAGTTTCTAAGAACAAAAATCAAATACTCATGAGCCATAATTTTAAGGAAAACACTTATCAAAGTATAGTTAGTCCACTATAGCTGAGGAAGGAGTTAAAGAATATACTGAGTAATAACATTACAGGAAAACAAGAAAAAGGAAATTAAAGATGAGGCTTGACAACCCCAGAACCATATTCACTGAACAGATCTATTTGAATTCAATCCTCACGGTGAGGAGGTTAACTGACTTTTAGTAGCAATAAACTTAGATAGCTGCTGCGGCTCATAAAAAACCATATCTATGCTGTTTATTATATCATTACACCTTTACAGGGATATCGCAGAGTGAAAGTTGCACCTATCTGCAAAACCTGCGGCCTCAAAAAGCAAAAACTGTTTTCTATGGCTTACAATTCAAAACAAAGAACAGAGGAAAGGAACGCCATAACATGACTCATCTTTTTGAATCGGTACATTTACATCCGCTGCAGCCACCTGTCGGATTTTACTGGCGCTATTAGAGAATCCGGCCCTTAGACAACAATTCTATACACCCCTTTTTCATTTGGCATACACATGAGAGCTTACAGATGCACCTAAATGAATATGCATGGAGAAGATTTGAATGCTTGGCCCCTCCATTATATGCAGGTCTCTCTCATGCATATTCATTAGTGCTATCCTGAAAACCCGACTGGCCTGGTGGTCCTCCAGGACAGGGTTGGGAACCACTGGTTTAGAGAAACGTAGAAACATAAGAATTGCCGCAGCTGGGTCAGACCAATGGTCCATCTTGCCCAGCAGTCCAAAATAGCGGCGGCCCGTAGGTCAAAGACCAGTGCTCTAAATGAGTCCAGCCTCACTGCGTACATTCCAGTTTAGCAGGAACTTATCTAACTTTGTCTTGAATCCCTGGAGGGTGTTTTCCCCTATAACAGACTCTGGAAGAGCGTTCCAGTTGTCCATCAATCTCTGGGTGAAGAAGAACTTCCTTACGTTTGTACGGAATCTATCCCCTTTCAGCTTTAGGGCATGCCCTCTTGTTTTCCCTACCTTGGAGAGGGTGAACAATCTATCTTTATCTACTAAGTCTATTCCCTTCAGTATCTTGAATGTTTCGATCATGTCCCCTCTCAGTCTCCTCTTTTCAAGGGAGAAGTGGCCCAGTTTCTCCAATCTCTCACTGTACGGCAACTTCTCCAGCCCTTTAACCATTTTAGTCGCTCTTCTCTGGACCCTTTCGAGTAGTACCATGTCCTTCTTCATGTACGGTGACCAGTGCTGGACGCAGTACTCCAGGTGATAACCTTCTTCAACCTGTTCGTGATCCCCTTCTTAATCATTCCTAGCATTCTGTTCGCCCTTTTCGCTGCCACCACGCATTGTGCGGACAGCTTCATCGACTTATCAATCAGAACTCCTAAGTCTCTTTCCTGGGAGGTCTCTCCAAGTACTGCCCCGAACATCCTGTATTCATGCATGAGATTTTTTTTACTGAAATGCATCACTTTACACTTATCCACGTTGAATCTCATTTGCCATGTCGATGCCATTTTTCGAGCTTGATTATGTCACGTTGCAGATTTTCGCAATCCCCCTGTGTCTTCACTACTCTGAATAACTTCGTATCGTCTGCAAATTTAATCACCTCACTTGTCATACCAATGTCCAGATCATTTATAAAGATGTTGAAGAGCACGGGTCCAAGCACCGAGCCCTGCGGCACCCCACTGGTGACACTCTTCCAATCCGAGTATTGTCCATTTACTCCTACTCTCTGTTTCCTATGCTTCAGCCAGTTTTTAATCCACGTGAGTATTTCATCCTCGATTCCATGGCTTGCAATTTTCTGAAGTAGTCGTTCATGTGGAACCTTGTCAAAAGCCTTCTGAAAATCCAGATATACAATATCGACCGGGTCGCCCTTGTCTATCTGCCTGTTTATTCCCTCAAAGAAGTGCAGCAAGTTCGTCAAACACGTTGTTTGACACTTTGTTGAAACCGTGCTGACTGGTCCTCATCAACCCGTGCCCGTCAAGGTGATTAATGATGCGGTCCTTCTAAATTCTGGGGAATTTAGGAGACATCTAAAAACATATCTGTTTTCGAAGTATTTAGGCAACTAATTTGTAAAAATTTTATTATACACTATTTTAATCATTTTAGTATTTCTAATTATTGACTTTTTAACTTTTTTAGTTCTATTCAACTTTTTATTTTTTATTTTTTTTTTTACTGTTGTAAATTGCTTAGAACTTTGCGGCTTTGCGGTATATAAACTGATTATTATTATTATTACAAAATCAACTGCAAATATCCCATATATTCAATTTGTAATGTATGTGGCAATTATCACTAAATATGACTGGAGAGTGACATGGCAATGGTTATCGTGGTAATTCCCATGGTAATGGGAAAGAGTTGATGATTTTGCTTGGTATTACCATGGTAGCAGTTGACCATTCTACGGTAGTGCCACGGGAATGAGAACTGCTGCCATGGCAATACTGCAGCAATGGGGACCCAGAGAACCCACTTACCTTTTAACGTCCCTAGTAGTCTAGTGGCTTCTTCCTTCCCTCCCTGCTCTGCCTGCCATCCATCCCTCCATCTCTCCCCTCCCCTGCCATCTGTCCCTCTCTCCCGCCAACCCCCCTACCCCGTGGTGCAACCCTGATGCTGACCCTCCCCCCTTCCCCATGCCCTACCTTATCATACCTGGTAGTCTAATGTCTTCTTGGGGGGCAGGAAAGAGCCCAACTCTTTCCTGCTCCTGCCACTACTAGAGCCATCGCCGGTTCAAAGATTTTCAAAATGGCTGTTAGAATCGCACCTGTGTAAGTGCTTTAGGCCGCCTAATGCCAGAAGTAGCATTAGGCAGCCTAAGGTGCCTATGTAGGCATGATTCGGTTGAATCGGTTCAGCGGACGGCCACCAGGATGATCTCGGGGCTCAAGGGTCTCTCGTACGAAGAGAGACTGAACAAATTGCAGCTCTACATTCTCGAGGAACGTAGGGAGAGGGGAGACATGATCGAAACATTTAAGTACCTCACGGGACGTGTCGAAGTGGAAGATAATATTTTCTTTCTCAAGGGACCCTTGGCCACAAGAGGGCACCCGCTCAAACTCAGGGGAGGAAAATTTCATGGCGACACCAGAAAGTATTTCTTCACAGAGAGAGTGGTTGATCATTGGAACAAGCTTCCAGTGCAGGTGATCGAGGCAGACAGCGTGCCAGACTTTAAGAATAAATGGGATACCCATGTGGGATCCCTACGAGAGTCAAGATAACAAAATTGGGCCATTAGGGCATAGACAGGGGGTGGGTAAGCAGAGTGGGCAGACTTGATGGGCTGTAGCCCTTTTCTGCCGTCATCTTCTATGTTTCTATGTTTCTATGATTCACAACAAAGATAGATGCCAGAAATGTCCTACATTTCATGTGCCTATCTTTCCTGGAGGTGTGATTCTCTATATGGCACTATTGCGTGATTGACTCACAATCAGCATCCACTTTTTAGGCAGCTGCCGATATCGGCGCCATAAAGAGAATCAGGGCCATAGTGGTCAAATAAATATTTATACAATATATCAAAAAATCCCACTAAAGTGACCAGTGGTGCATCCTCTTAGGTGGGATAGGAAAAGCCTCAGCAAAAGGGAGCTATATATCTCTTCAGGTTAAAAAAAATTATTTTCATTGCTCTCACTCCAATAATTGGCATAAAAACCTCCCCCTACACTTTCTATATTTTATTTGATACTAGCTGATGCCCCGGCGTTGCACGGGTATTTAATTATAGCAATAACACTGTAAATGGATTCAAATAAAGATACTTTATAGAGGTGAATGAAAGTATTTTATTACAGCTTAATAAAAAGTACAATATTCAAATTAAAAAGTGAAATATTTGACAAAATGAATACAATACAACTAACGCAAAACGTGATTATAAACAACAATTTTAGTTTCACCTCCTGGAGCAAGAACATATAAATTCTTGGGTGAACCCACCCTTGAGCAAGCAAAATAGAGTTGTGGGCCGTGAGACCCCCAGAACATATCACCCCAGGTAGTGAGGGATCTGCATTCCAAGTTTCGTCCAAATCGGTCAAGCCGTTTTTGAATTACAGTGAGAATGGCAGCTTTTTACATATTTTCCATTGACATGAATAGGTGAAATCTGATTTTCTGTTTGTAGCTCCGCCCACGTGTGCAGGAGGGCCGCGAGACCCCCAGAACATATCAACCCAGGTAGTGAGGGATCTGCATACCAAGTTTCGTTCAAATCGGTCAAGCCGGTTTTGAATTACTGTGAGAATGGCAGCTTTTTACATTTTTTCCATTGACATGAATGGGTGAAATCTGATTTTCTGTTTGTAGCTCCGCCCACGTGTGCAGGTGGGCCGCGAGACCCCCAGAACATATCACCCCAGGTAGTGAGGGATCTGCATACCAAGTTTCGTCCAAATTGGTCACAGAGAGAATGGCAGCGTTTTACATTTTTTCCATTGACATGAATGGGTGAAATCCGATTTTCTGTTTGTAGCTCCGCCCACGTGTGCAGGTGGGCTGTGAGACCCCCAGAACATATCACCACAGGTAGTGAGGGATCTGCATACCAATTTTTGTTCAAATCGGTCAAGCCGTTTTTGAATTACTGTGAGAATGGCAGCTCTTTACATTTTTTCCATTGACATGAATGGGTGAAATCTGATTTTCTGTGTGTAGCTCCGCCCACGTGTGCAGGTGGGCCGCGAGACCCCCAGAACATATCATCCCAGGTAGTGAGGGATCTGCATACCAAGTTTCGTTCAAATCGGTCAAGCCGTTTTTTGCGTGATCGCGGCACATACACACACATACATACACACATACATACCTCCGATTTTATATATATAGATTATCTTCTTTCCCTGCTTTTCTTTTCCTTTCTTTTTCTTCTTGAAACACTCCAGCTCCAAAATGCTTTAGACACTTTTACATACTTTTAAAATCTTCTTATTAGTCACTAGCGTCAGTAGCAAATTAACATATTCAATAGTTTATTTATTTAATTCATTTTCTATCCTGTTTTCCCCCAAAGAACTCAGAACGGGTTACAGGTGAGATAATACAAAATATAATTCTGTCAGCCACTTCTCTATCGACCACAGCCACTTTGCCAATGTCTTCAATAGCGCTGTGCTCGCTGCAGTGTCTTTTAACTTCTCAGCATTTCCAGCATTTCCGGGTCGCCACTCACATCCTGACACAGCCAACGTTTCACGGTAGAAAATCTACCGCTTCATCAAGGCAGTTGTAACGGCAGCCGTGGTTTTTCTTGGGAACCTATGTCCAAGCTTTTGAGAAGTCATGTGATATTTGGCTTAAAAAAAAAGAAAAAAAGAAATTCAATGCTAAAAGCTGCACATTGAATATCTGTTTCTAACACTGGTATTAGACCAAAAAAACCCCCACAAAAACAAACCCAACAGCAGAAAAAGAATCCAGAACTGCCCACTGCTGGCTGAATATTGGCAGGAGTATTTACAAAACTTATCTGACATTAAAAGTCCAAAATGGATCTCTAAAACATTGGCAGCTTTCCAAACAACCAGGGCTAGCCCTTAGCAAGGGCAACAGGGGAGCTGGATAGGACCCCACACTCCTAGTGTTCCATCACTTAACTGAGTCAGCTTTGTAACTGTCTGACCAAAAATTTAAGCTTCCTTTCCATCTCCATCTCCACCTCCCTCTCCTTCTCTCTCTCTCTCTCTCTCCTTCTCCCTTGGAAATCATGCTTCCCTACATTGACACTCTTTACTCTTCCCATTCACCAACCCTTACATCTCCTGCCTTTCACCCTTTTGTTTCATGCCTCTCAAAGAGATAGCACCATTTTATTGACTTTTTGATTCAAGGTGTCCCATGCTTATAAATCACTAGGATTGAAATAATAATAATAATAATTTATTTTTATATACCGCCAAACCTTCAGTTTGAGGTGGTTTACAATAAGAAAAAGCTGGACATAAAGCAAATTGCAATAATTATCAAATGGTTTCTCAGAAAAAAATACAGATTACAATTAATTTAAAATCAGAATTAGTTATTTAATCTCAAAGGTGGTTCCAAATAAGTAGAAGTAAAAGTATAATAAATAAGAATCACGCTCAAATATATCATAAAAGATAAAAAATACAATTAAGTCAAAAATTTTTCAAACAAATAAGTTTTAGAAATAGTAGTTGGCAATTAAGAAATTCTGTTTATATATACATTTACCGTATTTTCACGCATATAACGCGCGCGTTATACACGTTTTTACCTACCGCGCATACCCCTCGTGTGTTATATGCGTGAGCGCGGTATACGAAAGTTTTCAAACATAGTTCCCACCCCGCCCGACGCCCGATTCACCCCCCCAGCAGGACCACTCGCACCCCCACCCCGAACGACCACTCGCACGCGCTCCCACCCGCACCCGCATCCACGATCGGAGCAAGAGGGAGCCCAAGCCCTCTTGCCCGGCCGACTCCCCGACGTCCGATACATCCCCCCCCCGGCAGGACCACTCGCACCCCCACCCCGAAGGACCGCCGACTTCCCGACAATATCGGGCCAGAAGGGAGCCCAAACCCTCCTGGCCACGGCGACCCCCTAACCCCACCCCGCACTACATTACGGGCAGGAGGGATCCCAGGCCCTCCTGCCCTCGACGCAAACCCCCCTCCCCCCCAACGACCGTCCCCCCCCCCAAGAACCTCCGACCGCCCCCCCAGCCGACCCACGACCCCCCTGGCCGACCCCCACGACCCCCCCACCCCCCTTCCCCGTACCTTTGGAAGTTGGCCGGACAGACGGGAGCCAAACCCGCCTGTCCGGCAGGCAGCCAACGAAGGAATGAGGCCGGATTGGCCCATCCGTCCTAAAGCTCCGCCTACTGGTGGGGCCTAAGGCGCGTGGGCCAATCAGAATAGGCCCTGGAGCCTTAGGTCCCACCTGGGGGCGCGGCCTGAGGCACATGGGCCCAACCCGACCATGTGCCTCAGGCCGCGCCCCCAGGTGGGACCTAAGGCTCCAGGGCCTATTCTGATTGGCCCACGCGCCTTAGGCCCCACCAGTAGGCGGAGCTTTAGGACGGATGGGCCAATCCGGCCTCAATCCTTCGTTGGCTGCCTGCCGGACAGGCGGGTTTGGCTCCCGTCTGTCCGGCCAACTACCAAAGGTACGGGGAAGGGGGGTGGGGGGGGCGTGGGGGTCGCCAGGGGGGTCGCGGGTCGGCTGGGGGAGCGGTCGGAGGTTCTTGGGGGGGGCGGTCGTTGGGGGGGAGGGGGGTTTGCGTCGAGGGCAGGAGGGCCTGGGATCCCTCCTGCCCGTAATGTAGTGCGGGGTGGGGTTAGGGGGTCGCCGTGGCCAGGAGGGTTTGGGCTCCCTTCTGGCCCAACTACCAAAGGTACGGGGAAAGGGGGTGGGGGGGTCGTGGGGGTCGCCAGGGGGGGTCGCGGGTCGGCTGGGGGGGCGGTCGGAGGTTCTTGGGGGGGGGCGGTCGTTGGGGGGAGGGGGGTTTGCGTCGAGGGCAGGAGGGCCTGGGATCCCTCCTGCCCGTAATGTAGTGCGGGGTGGGGTTAGGGGGTCGCCGTGGCCAGGAGGATTTGGGCTCCCTCCTGGCCCGATATTGTTGGGGAGTCGGCGGTCCTTCGGGGGGAGGGATGTATCGGACGTCGGGGGTGGGGCATCAGGCTTTCAGGATGGGGACAGACCTTCAAGGGGGGACAGTGCACGGAAGTCAGGGGGGGTGAACGGAGAGTCGGGACAGCGCACGGAGAGGCGGGGCAGTGCACGGAAGTCAGGGGGGGGTGAACGGAGAGTCGGGACAGCGCACGGAAATTCAGGGCAGTGCACGGAAGTCAGGGGGGGGTGAACGGAGAGTCGGGACAGCGCACGGAAAGTCGGGGCAGTGCACGGAAGTCAGGTGGGGGTGAACGGAGAGTCGGGACAGCGCACGGAGAGGCGGGGCAGTGCACGGAAGTCAGGGGGGTGAACGGAGAGTCGGGCAGCATGCGCGGTATAATCGTGAGCGCGTTATACCAAAGTTTTTGTGCTTATCATCGTGATTTCTGCGCGCTATACACGTGTGCGCGTTTTATACGGGTGCGTGTTATTTGCGTGAAAATACGGTAAATAGGGTGTCCCATAAGTCACTGCCCACTTCTTTTTTCCTATTTCATTCCAGACTAGCTGATGCCCCGGCGTTGCACGGGTATTTAATTATAGCAATAACACTGTAAATGGATTCAAAAAAAGATACTTTATAGTGGTGAAATAAATTATTTTTTTACAGCTTTATAAAAAGTACAATATTCAAATAATAATGTGAAATATTACAAACACAAAACTTGATTATAAACAACATTTTTAGTTTCACCTCCAGGAGCAAGAACATATACATTCTTGGGTGAACCCACCCTTGAGCAAGCAACATAGAGTTGTGCATGGGAAAAACAGGGGGATCTTAAATCCACTCCACAGTATGTAATAGTCTGTCCTTGTGATTTGTTGATTGTGATAGAGAATGCAAGTCTCACTGGAATTTGCAATCTCTTAAACTGAAAAGGAAGATCTGTTGGAATAAGTGGTATCCGCGGGATAAATACGGTTACTTGTCCCTTTCCGGTTAAGATAGTCGCTTCAATTACATTGGACAGTAACCTCTTTACACAAAGCCTTGTGCCATTGCAAAGTTTTGGTGGGTCAAGGTTGCTAAGTAAAATAACTGGAGATCCCACAGCTTTTTACATTTTTTCCATTGACATGAATGGGTGAAATCTGATTTTCTGTTTGTAGCTCCGCCCACGTGTGCAGGTGGGCTGCGAGACCCCCAGAACATATCACCCCAGGTAGTGAGGGATCTGCATATCAAGTTTCGTTCAAATCGGTCCCACAGCTTTTTACATTTTTACCATTGACTTGAATGGGTGAAATCTGATTTTCTGTTTGTAGCTCCGCCCATGTGTGCAGGTGGGCCGCGAGACCCCCAGAACATATCACCCCAGGTAGTGAGGGATCTGCATACCAAGTTTCGTTCAAATCAGTCCCACAGCTTTTTACATGTTTTCCATTGACTTGAATGGGTGAAATCTGATTTTCTGTTTGTAGCTCCGCCCATGTGTGCAGGTGGGCAGCGAGACCCCCAGAACATATCACCCTAGGTAGTGAGGGATCTGCATACCAAGTTTCATTCAAATCGGTCCCACAGCTTTTTACATTTTTTCCATTGACGTGAATGGGTGAAATCTGATTTTCTGTTTGTAGCTCCGCCCACGTGTGCAGGTAGGCCGCAAGACCCCCAGAACATATCACCCCAGGTAGTGAGGGATCTGCATACCAATTTGCGTTCAAATCGGTCCCACAGCTTTTTACGTTTTTTGCATTGACTTGAATGGGTGAAATATGATTTTCTGTTTGTAGCTCCGCCCACGTGTGCAGGTGGGCCGCGAGACCCCCAGAACATATCACCCCAGGTAGTGAGGGATCTGCATACCAAGTTTCGTTCAAATCGGTCCCACAGCTTTTTACATTTTTTCCATTGACTTGAATGGGTGAAATCAGATTTTCTGTTTGTAGCTCCGCCCACGTGTGCAGGTGGGCCGCGAGACCCACAGAACATATCACCCCAGGTAGTGAGGGATCAGCATACTAAGTTTCGTTCAAATCGGGCAAGCCGTTTTTGCGTTGGCAACTTTTTACATTTTTTCCATTGACATGAATGGGTGAAATCTGATTTTCTGTTTGTAGCTCCGCCCACGTGTGCAGGTGGGCCGCGAGACCCCCAGAACATATCACCCCAGTTAGTGAGGGATCTGCATACCAAGTTTCGTTCAAATCGGTCAAGCCGTTTTTGCGTGATCGCGGCACATACACACATACACACACACATACACACATACATACCTCCGATTTTATATATATAGATATCATTCGTGGAGACTTGAAGCCATCAGCAAAAGAATAAGCCCCGTAACCTGTCACAGCTTGAGGTAAGAATACGCACGGCCTGAAGTGAAGTTGGGGAAGAGATGGTGCTTGCGTCCGAAGGTGGCTGAAAGTGATCAAAAATGGAGGCGCTCATGTGGAGGTATACAGCTAGTCTTTGAGGCATTGGAACTCAATAAGTCCCACCAGACTGGGGCCCCACCAGACTGGCCCACATAGAGACCTGTAATTGCTAAGGCCCGCTCTGCAAATGATCTCCAAAATTATCCCAACAGTAATCCCTGTTTCACTTCACTGCTGCTTCAGGGGGATACTTTTTAATATGATTAGAGATTGAATATATATTGGCAATTGTTTTTATAGTACAAGTTTGGCAAAGAAAAATCTCCATGCCTAAATACAATTTTCTATGACCCATGACGGAAAGGCTTGATTTAAATCTAAATGAAATAAATGTTTAAATAAATAAGTTAATTGAGACTTGCCAGGTGCAGTAGTGCACCACTCCCATATGCAGAGACCCAGAGAGAGTACCTTCTTTCAACTTGGCTTCCTCAGACCATAAAATACTCTAAGCAAAACTAGTTTATAAAATGACTGGTTTTAATGAGCAACAGCTGTCACTGTGGTTTGTACTAGTCAAGTGATTTGTGTTTAATGCTCAGAAATGATAAGTGAAACAAGTGTTTGCTAAAATACATGTGTCAGGAGGATGATTGAAAACCAGTAGGCTCACAACCGAAATAGCCTTTGGTTCTTTCATCCTTTACAAACATTCAGAATTGCTAAATTGGTGGAGAATAATAGAGTACTTATTTTATAAACAGTAAATATTTACATGAAAGACATCTTACTTGTTAAAAGGGAAAAAAATCTATAAGATACTGTATATCTTAAGCAGATTTCTACACAGATTCAATCTATTTAACAATATTCAAGGTGATCTTTCAGAATCTAAATGCTTGATATTTCTTCCTACTTTCAGGCCTTTTAACTTTACTTGTAGTGTGTGTGTGTGTGTGTGTGTGTGTGTGTGTGTTTGTTGAGGGGGGTCTCAACCCAGTCCATGGGACACACTCAGACAGTCTGGTTTTCAGGATATCTGCAATGAATATGTATGAAATATTTTGCATGCATCATTTCCATTGTATGCAAATATGTGTCAATGCATATTTATTGTGAATACCCTGAAAACTGGACTGGCTGTACATGGCCTGAGGGCTCGGTTGAGATCCACTGGATTATGTATCATCCTACAACCCCCAATTCAAAAACTCAATGGAGAAACTGGAGTATAAATACCCTATCAAACATCAACTAACCTCCGGTGTTATATACCAAGTTTATCATCTTTAACTTCTTGTCAACTATAAAGTGTTTCTAAATGGAGGAAAAAGGCCTCAGGAGCTACGGAGAGAAGATACTACACCGTAGTATGAAGGGAAGAGCTGTAAGCTTTACTGGTTCCCCTGCAATGCTCTATTATAGGCCATAAAAAAAACCTCCTTATAAACAAATGTTAAAAATGCAGATTTTAAGTGTCGTAATTAAAAGTAGATTTTAAACGTATCTGCTACAAGCAGGTAAGCAGATCAGCAGTTAAGCAGATAAAAAAGAAATAAATGCTTATCTCAATGGGTCCTGCCAAAATATGTCCTCACTCACTGTCCCTGCAGTTTCAGTGCTTTCTGTATATCCAAATGTTGCTGTAGCCGACGGTGGCCATTGTTTCCCAATCAAATCACTGCTTCAGGGCTCTGAAAACATTTAAACTACATGAACAGGACAAATCTGTATTAATAAATAATAATAATAATAACAGTTTATATACTGCAGGACTATGAAGTTCTATGCGGTTTACAATGATTAAAAGATGGTACAGAATGAGTGAACTTAACAGAGTTAAAAGCTAGTGATTAACAGCTCTAGGGATCAGTTATTGTGGAGAAAGTGTTTTGTGGGTCAGCTGCCTAGATACGTCAGGAACTGATATGTTTTTAGCCGTTTCCTAAATTCCCCATAAGTAGTAGGCATAAGCAATTGTTCTAGATCTTTACCCCATAATGCTGCCTGATGTGAGAAAAGGTGTTGATGGTGTCTTTTGAGTTTACATCCTCTAACTGGAGGGGAAACAAAGTTCAAATGTGAGCTTCTCTTATGTCTGTTGGCTGAGAAAGAGAAAAGGTCAGTTATATATTTAGGGGCTAGACCTTAAAGCAAAAACAGCCAAACTTAAACTTCACACGTGCCTCCATCGACAGCCAATGCAGCTGTCGGTAGTAAGGTGTCACATGATTGAACTTCTTCAGTCCGAAAATCAGTCTGACCGCTGCATTTTGCACGAGTTGTAATCGGCGCATATTCTTTTGGGAAATTGCCAAATAGGTGATATTACAGTAATCAAGTTGACTCAGTACAAGGGATTGTACCAGAATTCTAAATGCTGACATATCAAAATATGCTCTAATGGACCGAAGCTTCCAGAGAGTGAAAAAACCCTTTCTGATTAAGGAGTCTACCTGGTCTTTCATGGTTAGACTCTGGTCTAGTGTTACACCCAATACCTTCATAGTAGACTGAATAGGATAATTAAGCTTATTGATGCATAGTGGTGTTTTGGTGTCAAGTGGGTGTGGCGAAGCTATGAAAAATTTTATTTTTTCTGAATTAAGTTTCAAGTCTGAATTCAGTCATCCATTGCTCCATCAAATTTAATACTTCTGTTGCCTTGGGAGTAACTTCCGAGAGAGAGTTAGCAAATGGTATGATGATCATAAAGTCATCTGTGTAACTAAATAATTTTATCCCTAGCTGGGTCAATTGCGCACCTAGTGAGGACATATAGACATTGAAAAGCAATGGGGATAGTGGTGACCCCTGCGGTATGCCAGATGGATTGCTCCAGGTATTGGAGAGATCATAATTGAAACGTACTTGATAGGTACAGGACATAAGGAAACCTCGAAACCAGTCTAACACCTTTTCCCTGATACCAATTACATCTAAGCATTGTAGCAGTTTCCCATGGTCCACTAAGTCAAAGGCAGAGCTCATATCAAATTGCATGATCAGGGCATTAAGGCCCTTACTGAACAAGAAACGCAGATTATCTAAGATACTGTCTCAGTACAGAACAAAGGTCTAAAACCAGATTGAGTTTCATGTAAGAGAGAAAACTGATCAAGATATTCCATCAATTGGGTATGTACCAATCCTTCCATGATTTTTGCAATAAATTGAATAGATGCTACTGGTCTGTAGTTGGTTACTATTGCTGATGATTCTTTACTTTTTTTTGGAATTGGGGTTATTATTATGTGACCATTATTAGTGAGGAATTTTCCATTTTTCAGGTTATCGGCTAAGTAATTTAGCAAAGATAGTTTAAAGTCTAATGGAGCTGCTGTCATAATTTCTGGGGGACATGAGTCCAGAACACAGTATGATTTAGAGTATTTGTTAGTTTGATATAATTATTCCATTCTAAATCTTGAAAGGAACTCCAGATCATGTCCGCTGGTATTTCATTTCCTTGTATGTTAGCTATTTGATGATCATTAATGTCATTTGTCGAACAGTTGTTTCTTAGGTTTTTAATTTTTGAATCAAAATGCTGTGCTAAAAATTCAATAAAATTCACCATTTGTTCCACAGAAAAACAGGAGAAACCCAAAGGACGAGAAGTGTGGAGTCGATGATCTTGATGCAAATGTTTATTGGAAATGATGCAGACCAATAGATAGATCCAAAAGTTTTCACAGTTACAAAATGCTGAACAATCAGTAAAGCCAGATAATACACAATAAAGGTATTGTGGCGTGGACCTGACATGTTCTGTGTTTTGGTCAAGAAGACCTTCTGGAGTCCAATATAATACTGCCACTGGTTTGGATATGCAGAAGAGCATTCAAAAGTACTGTGTATGTGAAAGCGCAGTGCTGCCAAAGTACTTAGAACCCAAGTCTCCTACAGAAGAGCCACAAAAGATTCAACTAGGGACCATCACTCCAATCCACTGTCCCCTTTCAAAACCCTTTATGACTAGCAATGTCAAGTATAAACTTCATAACACTGAATTGGAGCACTTGATGCTCCAACTGAAGTCATGAATCCTTTACTGCAAAACTCTGGCGGCTCATCAGGATGAATACTGTATATCCATATGTGACAAAACCAGTGCTCATTTCATTGTGTATAAAACCATTTGCTCCCTTTTACCCAGACCTGAGTTTCGCTATATGGCTTCATCAGGAAGAGTAGCAATGTGATCTACCTCAGCCAAGCGGAATCTCTAGTTGTTGCAGTGTTGCAGTGGTGTACGCTGGGGAACACTGTTTCCATCCGCTCCCTGGGCCTACAACCCAACAACTGCACATGAGCCTTTGCCTTCTACATTTTATCTTCTGATTTTTCAAAAAGTTGCCAGCAGTCACTACATTAGACTCATACTATAATACTAGTTCTCTACACTTATTTATGTGATGCTTATTCCTGTCAAAGCAGAGAAACTGTCATAGTTGCGATGACTTGGGCAGAAATCCAGGATTCAATGCCATTGAATTATCATAACATATTCCTCCTCATATAAGATGACTCTCCCTTTTACAGTCATCCAGAGGAAAATTCTATAGCAATCCATCTATTTTTAGGTGCCAAAAACATACCTAATAGGAGCCTATTCTGTAAAGAAAAGTAGACTCCTTCTATTTAAATAGAATGCAATACTAGCATAACAAATCAAATACATATCTATATTATAAGCATGCAATACACATCCAAATAGGCTTAAAGAGTATCAAAAATAAAATAGAGTATATTGATACGCATAGAAATAGCTAGATAAACTCAAATCATTGTAAAAACTAATTTAAGAACCTCAGTGGTACCACTTTAGCAGCTCAAAAAGTCACTGCCAAATCCTCATCGGTTCACCAATCATGAGTGTTTATCTAGCCATTTGTATGTGTATTATAAGAATGAGTGCGTAACACATGCCATAGAGCTTTCTTGCACCTAGATTGTAAAAATTCATGAGTAGACTATAGAATTTTATAATCTATGGGCCTGATATTCAGCTAGTGGTGGGCAGCACTTTTGCTATCCATCATTGGTGTTAAGCCTAGATATTCAAAGCTGGATGGTTTCTGGCAACTGGCATTAAAAATCCGGCTTCATTTTTGGCTGTGGCAACTTAACGGGTTAAGCCAATATTCGGTGCTAACCGGTTAAAGGCCTGATTCTTTAAATGGTACCTAAATTATCCAGTGCCTAAAAAAAACACAAGGCACCGGTTGCATGTCAATCACGCTTAGGTGCCATTTACAGCGACGCCTATGTAGAAACTAAGGTGCCTGAAACGTAGGCAAGGGTTTTAAAGGCCTACATTTCAGACACCCAAGTTTTTGGAGAATCGCACATAGCGGCGCCTAACTCATGCTCTACCCATAGAAACTCCCACTTAGGCATTGGGCGCTGCTAAGTGTATTGCGATAGGCACTTATCTTTTATAGAATCGGATAGGTGCTTATTGCCCAATTAATTTTTTTTAACTAATTATTGAGGCTGTTAAGGGTATTTAGCCAATTAAGGTAGGCACCTAAGAGGTGCCTAGCTTTATAGAATCAGCTCCTAAGTGCTTAGTTGTTAAAGATAGGCTTGCTATTTATGTGGTCTATTTTGGCCACTAAACATAGCCAGTTTGGCGCAGAATATCCATGCCTAGCTGGCTATGTAATATGATTTAGCTTCTTAGTGGCTAGCTGCTAACTGTGGATATTCAATGGAAGATAGCCAGTTATCTTGACCGAATGTCTATTTTTAGGCACTCTTAAATGCTATTTAATTGGCTAGGAGCCATTCCTGTCCTGTTAAATATCGAGCTGTATGCATATAACTGGGTGCCCCACCTATGCTGCTTTCAAATTCTGCCCATGTGAATGCCCACCCTCAAAATACATGCCATCAGATACTGGCACATACATGTAGAATAGTGTGTGGCTCGGGGTGGGCAACTGTGATCCTGGTGGGCCGCAACCCATTTGGGTTTTCAAGATTTCCACAATGAATATGAGCATTCTGCCGGAGCTACTGCTGGCAAATAATTCAGGAGAAGTAGCATGAGGGGGTGAAAGGCAGAACATATGCCCAGAGTGCCTAATACTGCTGCAATGGCCCTCTGCAGCAGAACTACAGATGATCACCAGCTGGTTTATTTCTGGAAAGATGTTCACTCCTAGGGCATTAAGGGCCATATTCTATAAACGGAGCCTACAATGCCTAAGTTCTTTTTTTGGGCCTGTTCTTTTTAACATTATTATAAATGATATTGCTGAAGGGCTGTTGGGTAAGATTTGCCTCTTTGCGGATGATACCAAAATCTTCAATAGAGTAGTTGCCCCGGATGGCATAAATAACATGAAGAAAGACCTAGTAAAGCTTGAAGAATGTTCAGAATTTTGGCAGCTAAAATTTAATGCTAAGAAATGCAAGGTACAGTTTTTGGGGGTGAAGAACTTATGTGCATGACGGAAGAGCGGGACTTGGGTGTGATTGTGGGATTGGGTGGACAAACAGGTTGAAAAGGTGACAGCAAAAGCTAGAAGGATTCTAGGTTGCATAGGGAGAGATAGGGCCAGTAGGAAAAAGGATGTCTCTGTATAAGACTCTAGTGAAACCTCATTTAGAATATTGTGTGCAATTCTGGAGGCCGCACCTTCAAAAAGATATAAAAAGGATGGAGTCAGAGGAAGACTACTAAAATGGTGTGTGGTCTTCATCATAAGGTGTATGGGAACAGACTTAAAGATCTCAATATGTATACTTTGGAGGAAAGGCAGGAGAGGGGACATATGATAGAGATTTTTAAACACTTACATGCCATAAATGCGAATGAGTCGAGTCTCTTTCATTTGAAAGGAAGTTCTGGAATGACAGGGCATAGGATGAAGTGAAGTGGTGATAGGCTCAGCAGTAATCTAAGGAAATGCTTTTTTACAGAAAGGGTGGTAGATGTGTGGAACAGTCTCCCGGAACAGGTGGTAGAGACAGAGAGGGCCATAATCAAAAGAAATGTCTAAGTATGATTTGGGTGTAGGGTGCTAGCACTGTTCCCTCTAAGCTGAGCAGGAGTCCTCCACCCACAGTCTCACCAATAGAGGGTGCTGTTTTACTGTCACATTTTTCAATTGTGAGGGACAGGCAAGTTCTGCAGGACTCCAGGGAACATACCTGTCCTTAGCGACTGAAAATATTCCACCCCCTAGTGGTAGCAATGCAGCTGGAGGACACCTGCTCAGTAGGGTACAAATATCCATCCTCGAAAAATACATCTAAAGTATATTTTTTTTCAAAAATCATCCAGGCATTTGATCATCCAGACCGCCACTACATCTATCTTTATATCACATTCTCGTCCAAATATTCGTCCAACTCCCAAACGCCCAGAAAAAGACCTTTTGGACGTGGGAGGGGCCAGCAATGTGATGGACTGGCCACCTTGACATGGCTACAGAGCAGTAGGACACCTTGCAGGGCACTGCTGTGAACTTCACAAAAAGGGTGCCACCTAAACATCTCACCAGAACTCCCATATAAGTAATATTGAGCCTCCCCAAAACCCACTATAACCACCTGTCTACAACCCCAGTAGCCTTTATGGCTGGAGGTGGCACCTAAATGACAGTAGAGCAGGGTTTTAGCTTTTTTGGGGGGGAGGGCTCACATTTTCCACCATGAATGGCTGGGTCCTCACCAGTCGTTAGCTTTTTTATTGGCCAGCCAGTCAGTAAGTTTAGTGAATCACGTACTTCCTACTTTGCATGCCGATTCCCCTCATTTGCATGCACGGATCGTGATCGGATCGGAGGAGAGGCTAGTGAATCGGGTTGGAGGGAAATCAGGTCGCAATGGGCTCACAAACCGATCGGTACACGATTAGTGAATCTAGCCCTAAGTCTAGGTCAGCCCACGTCCTACCCAAATCCTGCCCTCACCACTTCTCCTCAGTGAAAGGTAGTATACACAAGAAATGTTTGATTTGTTTGCTCTCTCATCAAATAGTTCAATGGGAGTCTGTGTTTCTTCCTCTAGTTGATGTGGATGGGCAGACTGGACGGACCATCTGTCCTTTATCTGCCATCATGTTTCTATGTTAGAAACTATTTTATTTATTAAATTTCTGGGGAATCAGTAATTGTATATTGATGTAGTGCTGTACTTAATGGTGTTAGATTTATGTTTTTGCTGTTTTTGTACAGCTTGACTCTTTTGTAAGCCACTGTGAACTGTAAGGCTCAGCGGACTATAAATAAGGTTTTATGTTATGTAATAGAAGTCCTATTTTATGCCAAGGATACTGCGATACGCAAAAGCAGAAAAAAGTTCATTTTCATTTTATTTTGGTTCAATTTTCTTTTCATTATGTTTTCTGTTTGTATTGTTTCATTATAGCATGTGCTAGTTTGAAATTGTTTATGCTGTTTCGAAACAAAACATAATCTAACAAAAATACGCAGCCCTAACAAGTCACATAGGCATACAATAATGCTAGAGAACACAGTATTACATAAGGCAGCATGTTAATGTGCCTGCCATATTTCTTCCCTGGTCAGATGCGATCCTGTGGCTTAAATATCAGAATTTTTTTTTGTTCTCTTTCTTTTGTCGACTTTAGATACTATTCCTTGACGCCCCCTCTTTCCTCAAACCCGCCACAAGTTCTGGATGTCCAAAATTAATACTGTTATGATATATGCTTGCATGTATTGGCATTAATGATTGGCTTAGTGCAAACATTCTCATAATCCTGGAAAGCAGACCTAGGTCAGCATGGAGGACAATTTAGGCACTTTCAAAGCAAGTCTTGTCAACCTGCTGTTTGCTTGTGTGAATGTTGCCCAGCTGACCTGTGTTTTATTAAAAGAAAGTTGAGGGTCACTAGTCAAATACATGCCCTGGGTCAGTGAACAAGGAAAAAAAATTAGAGGAACAAAGGAATGTGACTGGAGGGTTAAAGTCCCACTGAGAATTAATCTAACAGAAATGTATCGGAGCTTGTAAGCTCCCTTTTATTTCTTATCATACGGAAATGAGACCTGATGCCCTTCAACTTCCTGTAGACTGGTGTGCATCTTCAAATGACCATATGATCACATTTTTTAAATTGATGCAGCGATATTTTGTTTAAGTGATAGGCCATAACAAAATATTAGATTGATTTTACGTTTCATTTGCCTAATTCACCAAAAAGAAGCATTTTCATTACAAATTCAAAATTGAGAAAGCCATTAGTACCCCGGCCCAAAATGTCACAACATTTTGCATAGCAATTACTTAATTCAGAGGGAAAAAAAGCGAAAAACAACAAAAAAATAAAAATAATTTAGAAAAAAAATCTTAAGAGTGGCAACAATATGAAAAATAAAAACCCAAAACAAATAGGGAAAGAATGAAGAGACTTGATGACAGGAATGCTTTGTTTGTTAAAGGCGTGTGTGTGTGTATGTATGTGTGTAGATGGGGAGGGATAATTTCTGAGGGAACAAAAAATATGTCACAAAACCTATACTAATATTAGTCACATAAAAATGAATTAGTATTTTTAATCCTCCTCAGACCATGTACTACTACATCTCCAGGATTAAAACCAACAACAAGAAGAGCTGGAGAGAGACTGGTGACACCTTTTTGGTGGGGGCACCAGTACCTCTCCTCCTTTCCACCCCCTGCTTCTTCCCACCCTTCCCCCTCTGTATGCACACTTTCTCTTCCCCCCCCCCCCCCAATACCTCTAGCTCTTTGTCAGCAGCAGTTCCAACCTGTTGCTCATGATGGCCTTGGCTCTCTTTCTCTGATGTCACTTCCTGGTCACAAGATCAGGACATGCCCTCTGACATAGGGTTACCAGATTTTCTGAAACAATAATCTGGACCCATGGCCCCACCCCCAGTCCCACCAGTACCTCCCCGTTCTGCCCGAGTCACACCCCGTTCTGCCTCCCTGCCCCACCCCTCAATCTGTTTGCTTGTCAGAAGGGCATCTGCACATGCGCTGGTGTGTGTCACCGCGTTGCATCCGCGCATATGCAGATGCCGTCCTGACGTTGCTGCTAGCTGGAAGCTTTTCAAAGCCCCGGATAAAGTGCTGAGTTTTGAAAAGCTGTCTGGAACCCCCCCCCCCCCTCTCCAGGACATGCCCTCGAAAAGGAGGACATGTCCGGGGAAACCCAGACATCTGGTAACCCTACTCTGACATCAGTTCCTGGTCGTGGGACCAGGAAGTGGCGTCAGAGGGCGAGCCGAGGTCGGCGCTGGCAGCAAGTTGGAGATGCTGCTCATGCTGGGGAAGTTAAGGAGGTATGGGGGAAGGGGCGCGTGTGCGGTGGGGGAGGGGTGGGGTCACCACCTTCCCCGGCACCTCCCACCCTTGCTACACCACTGAACTTGGTTCTGTAGCAGCTGGCTGCTGTGGCTAAAAGATTTTGTCCATAATGGAGCAGAACAAGTAATTGCTGGTAGGAGTATGCCTTCGTTTGAAACAACACGTTAGACATATTTTATGTTGTTTCATATTGTTGGCAAGTGAGAATGATTGAAAACCCCACACAAACTGGTTGATATTCAAAATGATTTAACCAGCTGACTGCTTAAATTGCTTGCATGGGCTTTCCGCTAATTTTCACTGGCACTTAACTGGTTGCTGCCACTGAAAATTAACGGCTAGTGAAAAATGGCTTTTTTGGTAGCATTCTGGGGGTGGAACCAGCAGTTGACTGGTTAAGGGCTGATATTCAGCTCTTAACCAGCCAGGGTACATGCCTAAATGGGACCTCACCTCATAAGAAAAGTATTCCTGTCTTTATGCGGTATCCCATAGCCGATTAAAAGTGCTGAATGTCAATATAACCAGCTATGCCGAAGCACGAACGTGGCCTGGCATTGAATATCCAGGTGGTAAGCAAAATGCTCACCATTGCCAGCTGAATATTGACCCCCTCAAAACATGCTTTTTTTTTTCATTTGATATCAATAGTGTGCATTATTTGCAAAGAGACGTCACATGCAAGAAAAGTGAACACAGATGCATACACTGTCAGGAAACAGCGTGCACTTTTAATGATATTGCTTCCATCAGGACATGAGGGGGAAAATGAACAAAACAAACATTTTCAACCTTTACATCCCTAATTGGCAGCTGTACTGATTACTAGCTTCTCAGACTGTCAGACTTAGAACAGTCTAAGTCAGGGGTAGGCAATTCTGGTCCTCGGCACATGGGATCTATTCACAGGGCAAAGGTAGGGGAGGGACATTAAGGTGGGCAGACTAGATAGGCCGTGGGCCCTTATCTGCCGTCTATTTCTATGTTTCTATGAGAGCCACAGGCAGGTCAGGTTTTCAGGATATCCAAAATGAATATGAGTGAAATTTATTGTAAGTGATTATGTATTGTAGAAAATTACGTAGCAGTGGAGCCGTCACCAATTCAAGCTGCTGAAGACGCCTATTGGCGAAACACAGAACTGTGTCGAGCTTTGATGTTTGCGACAAGCAGATGGAGGAACTTTAAAGATTACAACATATACTGGAACAGATTTGATTTGAGAAGCAGAGTGGAGTAAGAATAAGGACTGTAGCCACCTGTCTGTGCAGTGTTGCATATGAACTTCACGCATTGATTTAACTGCTCGTTCAGAACCCGTTCGCATGGGTGTTGCATAAGAATTTTGCGTATTGATTTGTATTGAGGGGAGTGTATGGTGTGTGAATGAGATATGACTTTGAATGTTAAATTGTTAAATTATTGATGATAAAATGTAGTTTATGAGAATAAGGCATTTTTATATGAAATTAATGAAAAATGATGACTGGGAACTCTTCTGGTCATCGACAAACCGACCTCTTTTATCATCCAGAGTCTCACAATCAATGTTCTTCATTATGTGGAATGCGGTATGGACACCCTTTCGGATGTGGAAAGCTAACCTAAAACAAGACTCTATATGTTGGAATTGTATGAAAGAAGCTGGGACTCTTGATCACATGCTTTTCCACTGTGCTAAAGTTCGTTCCTTTTGGACATGCATTTGGGACACCATAAAGTCTATTACCAATTGTTCAGAAGAAATTTCCTTTGACATTATAATTCTCCGATCTCAACACCCTTGTTTTACACAGTCTAACTGTCCTCCTAAACTCATTGATGCAATGTTTGTGACTGCCCTTATGCACATCTTGAAAAATTGGAAGTCCTCTTCATTACTAAACTATACCTTTTGGTGGAATTCTTTGAGCATGTATCATAAATTTGAATCATATGCTTATGAAAAGAAAAAATATAATTCGACTTTCCAAAAGTTTGACACAATGTAAATCACCCTGGAAATTCCTGGACTCATATGTTCAATCTATTTCATAGACACTCCTCTCTTCTTCTTCTTCTTTTTCTTTACCTTCATCTTTTTCCTCATTTTATTCTCTTTCTTTCTTCTTTCAATCTCTCTTTCCTCTTATCTTTTCTTTTATTATCTTTTCATGAACAGTCCTAGTACTTTAGATCTTTTAAAACGATTCAATTCTACATTGTACAATATAACTGAATATTTGTTATACTAAATGTTTTGTTTTATTTTTTGATACCCTGTACTTGAACTGTTTCTTATATTTTTTCAAAAAACTCAATAAAAAATATTGAACTAAAAAAAAAAATAAATTGCTTTTTAGTGTTTATATCTATAGCGCTTTCATTTTTGGTGTTATTTCAATGAATATGTGTGAGACGGATTTGCATGCACCGCCTCCTTGAGATGCAAATCCATCTCATGCATATTTATTGTGGATATCCTGAAAACCTGACCTACCTGTGGCTCTCGAGGACCGGAATTGCCTACCCCCGGTCTAAGTGAACAGCTGCTTATAACAGTTTAAACCTCAACGCATGGCTCTGATTTTCTTTCATTCCCCGTTTTTATTAGAGAAACCCTACTATTGCCTTCCCTGCTCCAGCACTTAAATGGAGGGAGTTGCCTGTCTTTATTGTGAGCTCCAGCTTATTCGCGCATAGTTATCTTGGCCAGTTTCAATAATTTCCCTGCCTTGAACTGCATGAGGGTTTTCTTATACCACTACCGTCTGATCCAGTGGAACAGAATTGGTGTGGGCCTCTTCCTACGAACTGGTCAATGGTATGAGTCCTCTTTGCTAAGAAATTTGTTATGGTGTTAGTCAGAAGTCCTTTGCCTTCAAAGACGAGCAATGTTTCCTCTCAATTTTAAAAAATTTTTAACATTAGTGCACTATTTTCACTGTGACCTTAATCAAGTAGCTCATGAAACCATTAAAGCATTTTGCTCTTCTTACAAAAATATCAGTCATGTGTACTCTGTTTCAAAAAAAAAATCTGCATTTTGGTTTGGAAAAAATAGTTGAGGCGTCTCGGATATCTCTTACTTCTCTTCTATGGTCATGCATACAAGTTCATTTTCTTTTCAACAGGGTCTTAAAACTTGATCCATCCTTTCTTTAATTAAAGTAGCAGGCTGTTTATCAAGTTATATAGATGTACGGGCTCATGTTACAAATTATAGCCTTAGCAAATGGTATATTTGTTTGCAGTTAGCAAATTAGCAGAATAAATCACAATATTATAAAATGCAAAGCTTTAGGCGGTGGCTATGCATCACCCTGGCCCCCTCCCTTGACTTCATTCTTAAAATGCTTTGTTCTCCACTAACTATTCTTTATAATTTATTACCTTAAGGGATTTCTGGAAACATTAATTATTGTACAATAGATTTAGACATTCTTGCAAAGAGAACACTTCTAAACACATGAATACCAACTGAAAAAATAATGCTTCTGTTCTACATTTAGATCTATCTATCTAGATATAGAGGTATTCAATCCACTGATTAGCTTAGAAGAAGAAGTATAGAAGTACATCTACTCTTTCGATAAAGGATTAGACAAAATATTAAATCTGGTAATATAATGTCTCAAGTTCAGGTTAGTTTATCTATGCCACCTATCATATGGTTGTAATATGTAGTTTTCTTTTCACTCCAAATTCTGCAGCATACAAAGGAGGGGCCTAAGGCTACTGGGCCGATTCTGGTTGGCCCAGGCACCTCAGGCCCCACCTTTGGGCGGGGTTTGAGCCGCCTGGGCCAATCAGGCTCTAAGATCCGCCATTCCAGGAATGGCTGGCCTGCCAGATAGACGGGCTTGGGACCTATCCGGACAACTTGTACAGGTACGGGGATGGGGATTGGGGTGGGGGGTTGGGGGGGTCGGTGGGGGGTCTTGCCGGTCAGCGGAGGGCCGATCGGGGGTTCAGGGGGGGTGATGTGGGAGGTGGGTACGTTGAGGACACGAGGTCCTGGGATCCCTCCTGCCCATATCTTAGGAGGGGTGGGGGGTAGGGGGGTCACCTGGCCAGGAGGGCTTGGGATCCCTCCTGGCCCGATCGTAGTCGGGGGTTCGGGATCACTGGGGCAAGAGGGCTTGGGCTCCCTCTTGCCTCGATCGTAGTCAGGGGTTCGCCAATCACCGGGGCAAGAGGGCTTGGGCTCCCTTTTGCCCCGATCGAAGTCGGGGGTTCGCTGATCGCCGGGGCAAGAGGGCTTGGGCTCCCTCTTGTCCCCATCGTAGTCGGGGGAGGGGGGGTGGAGTGGGTTCTGTAACCGGTGTTGTTTTGGACAGACACCAGTTACAGAATCCAGTTTTTAGGCGAAGGACTGGCTCCTCCTTCGCCTAAAACCTCTTGTGTTGGGCGTTTGGAACTTAGGCTGTTTTTGGTTGATTATATGTTATTAGTGTAGACATAGTGGTAGTCTGGGCATTTAAACAGCTGAACGTAGAGGCAGGCCATTATAAAAAAAAAAACCCTCCTTTTGGACGTTTTTTTGATAATGGACATTCTCCCTGCTTCTACTTTCAACGTTTGAGGCCTTAGGCCAAAAGGAGACTTAGACGTTTTTTTTATTATTATTATGCCCCTCCACGGCACATAAAGCTAATTTGCAATGAGATATTTTGAGCAGTGAGTGGTGTTGCTGAGATCCTGAAGAATATATAATGAATTAATGTGTGAAACAATTTGAGATCTGAGGTTCTCATATACTATATGGAATAGTTGAAATAGTATAAAATTTGGGTGATTTGTATATTTCAAGTGAAATAAAGTAAAAAACCATACTTTTTGGTGGACTTTACTAAATTAATGTGTTAACATTTCTCATTGAAATTCAAAGTCGTGGTTGAGAAAACTGCAAGAAATGTAGGGGTTACTTTCCCCCCCCCCTCACTGTATATAACAGTCTCAAACTGCAAATGATGTATTTGGCTCTGCTTCTAAGTTATGTCTGGCATATTGCTAAATTAAAGTTCTTTGGTGGTGTCCAATCAAATTAGTTAATACGGTTAACAGTTCACAGATGTGACAACCCTACAGAATTCTAGGATTTTCACCTTAATCTGATAAGTAAATTGTGAAACCGTCTGATCGGCTCAGTGAGCACATGCTGGTTGCACTAGCTGGACTTTTCATGAAAATGATTACATATTGTTTAGCTTTGCGAAAAGCACAGAGAAATCCTTTATTCGCTAGCTGATTCCTCTTCAAACGGCAGATTCTACGGTGACCCGTCAAATGCATGCATGACAATTATGCCCCAACAAATACGCTCCGACAATTGCGCTCATGACAAATGGGCGCACTGAATGGACGCTATTTTGTCTTTTTGAGGGTTATGAACTAACCCTCTTTTTTGAGGGGGGTGGGGGACACCCCCATTACACTTAAAACATTCACTTCCTATCTAGTGTTTGGGTAAGGGTTACATGATGATTATCGGAACCCTTTAAATAACTGGATATCTGGAAGGCCCTGATTTTCTCAGACTCCTCAGGCCCCTCCCAAGGGGACGCAAGAGCAAATCAGGGCCTTCAATGTATGTATGCCTTTTGCATTTCACGGGCCACAATTGACGGGGTGGCATTGTCCTGCGTGCAATTGTCAGGGCGCATTTGTCAGGGCGCAATTGTCCTGCGCGGATTTGTCGGTGTGCTGATTCTACATAGATCAGTTTGATCACACACAGAGAGCAAAGATCAAGAACATACAAAGAACCACTTTTACCACAAGGAACTCTGAACTCTTCCTACCTAGAGTATTATACTATTTTTCCAGCATTTGGGAAAAAAAAAAATAGACAAAATGAGGGAACTCCCTAAACTGTAGAATGCTTTCTGTGAACTCTTGAGATTTCATGTACCTGAGATTTTGGTAATAGATTCACAGGGGTGGGGGTGTGAATCTAGAAGAAATGCTACTTTCCATCCTGCAAACATGAGAGCTACTGTACCACGCTTAAATGCTTCCCATCCTTGTTGTTTCGCATCCTTGTAAACCTCTATAGATGAAAGATCTACACTGCTGCCATTTGCAAGAACCCTTTACAAATGCACTTGAAGGGTTAAATATGTTCCTAGTTACAGTGCAAGAGTTTCAATACAAGTTTTATCCTAACGCGACACATACATTTCTTTGTAATCTATTGGTCATAGGCGGGGGAGTTAGGTAAACAGGTATGTTTTTATTGCTTTCTTAAAGTTGAGGAGTCCTTCAAGGGATCTAATCTGAGGGGGCAGTTGATTCCAGTAAGTCGGTATGAAGTGGGAGTAGGAATGTTATTTGGCGGTTTGCAGTTGAAGGGCATAACCCGGGGGCATTTTAAGGCATATTTCATCCTGGGAGCGGAGGGACCTGTGTGGCATGTACGGAGGAAGCTTGGTCATCATATAGCTTGATGCCATGTCGTGTAAGGATTTGAATGCTAACATCAGGCCCTTGAAGACACAAGGCTTGGCTATGGGCAGCCAGTTAACTGACGACGGAGCCTAGGAGACAGGGTCATAGGCACAGAACAGGATGATTAAGAGATGCTGAAATTCTGCTCTTATTAATCTCTCTCTGATCCTAGGATCTATAAAGGCGTGCCCATTGGATTGAGCTCTATCTGGAGCCTTTTGAAATTAGCATTTGAAGAGAAATTGTTCTGTTGCCTTATGTAATGCTTCCTGAAACAGAGTCAGTGTTGCAAAGTTTTGAGTATCACAAAATGCGGTGGAAGGTTTTAGGCCACAACATCCTTGCTGTTCATTGCAAGGCCCAGAGGGCAAGGGGTGGCCCTTATTGACCCTAAGTGTGCCATTTTTCCCCCAGTACACAGTCTCCCCACACTTTTCTCAGGCCTTCATTTGGCATGTCTCCATAACAGTTATTCTGTTGGATATCTTCTGTGTTTTGAGTTGTTTGGTGCAATCCCTTACTGAGGGTGAATAATGTTGTGTTTGGCGAAGACTACCGATGGAGAATTAATGTTGCAGCCCTTGATAAAGCTGGAGGCGAAAGAGGGCCACTGTTGGGCTTTTTTGTAAATGCAAGATAAAGAATACAGCTGGACTTTGCTGTTTTTCAATTGTTGTGGTTGTGAGTTGTGAATGATATAGGACTGTGTCTGTGAAAACTGTGCTTAAAGACACATTTTTTCAATTTTTTTTTGAAGACTGCAATAGAATGATATACTTAAAGTAGAGGTTTTTTTTTAAAAAACCAATGACCTGAGAAGCTCTCATATAAAATATATTCAGTCTCATGAAGTTGGGATTAGAGAATGACACGGGGAAAAATTCTGTCCCCGTCACCGTCCCGTCCCCGGACCACCATCCTCTGCACCGCCCTGTCCCCGCTGGTCCTTTCACCGCCCCGTCCATGCCTCTGCCGTCCCCTTCACCGCCCCGTCACTGTCCCCGCTGTCTCTTTCACCGCCCCGTCACCGTCCCCGTCTTCAGCGTCTTCTCCTCTCCATCCCCCCATCCTCAGCACCTTTCACGCGGTCCAGCAGCTCCCTCCCACCGGCCAACTTTGCATTTCCCTCCCTCCCTCCTTTTCTCTTAACTTTTCTTCTTGAAACTGGCGATTTCTATAAGGCTACGAGCTGTATTACAGCCGGAGCTTTGAAGTCGCGTCGGGTTGCCTGCTAGAAAAGTCTCCTCCGATGAAACCGGAAACAGGAAGTTGCGTCAGAGGAGACTTTTTCCAGCAGGCAACGCGACGCGACTTCAATACAGCTCGTAGCCTTATAGAAATCACCAGTTTCAAGAAGAAAAGGTAAGGGAAAAGGAGGGAGGGAGATGCATGGACGGCCGGCGGGAGAGAGCGGGCTGCCGGATCGAACGCTCGTTCACCGTGCGTTCACTACTTGTTCACCGCCCCGTGCTACCATTCACCGCTCCACGGGGTGGTGAATGGCCTTGTCCCCGAACTCGCGGTGACCTTTTTTTTTGGTGTCCGTTTTGGCGGGTTACCCACGGCTAGCCGCAGCTAGCCACGGGTAACAACCACCCTGTCATTCTCTAGTTGGGACTTGTTGGAGCAAGATATCTGAGGTCTTTTTTTTCTCTACTATTTGAAACTTGTGCAGTCTCTATTGATATAATTGCTAATGTGCTTAGCCAGTTTTTATATTTTGTAGGCCTTGCTAACCTATATATATAAAATCGGAGGTATGTATGTGTGTATGTATGTGTGTATGTATGTGCCGCGATCACGCAAAAACGGCTTGACCGATTTGAACGAAATGCAGATCCCTCACTACCTGGGGTGATATGTTCTCGGGGTCTCGCGGCCCACCTGCACACGTGGGCGGAGCTACAAACAGAAAATCAGATTTCACCCATTCATGTCAATGGAAAAAATGTAAAAAGCTGCCATTCTCACAGTAATTCAAAAACGGCTTGACCTATTTGAACGAAACTTGGTTTGCAGATCCCTCACTACCTGGGGTGATATGTTCTGGGGGTCTCGCGGCCCACCTGCACACATGAGCGGAGCTACAAACAGAAAATCAGATTTCACCCATTCATGTCAATGGAAAAAAATGTAAAAAGCTGCCATTCTCACAGTAATTCCAACTATAAAACACTTTCTATGACACTATAACCACTAGGGACATCGTTTCTATTCTACCACGGACACCATACATATAGAGTTTGTATGTTCTAACTGTGTTTGTAACTGTTTCCTTCATGCACCCCAGTTCATAATGTTATTACATTACATGAGTACTCACATATGCTGAACTAGGAACACAGGTTCCATTCTGAACCGGGAAAAAACTGCATGGAGTTTCTTTTCAACCTGAGTTTCCACATATTGAGTTGTTTAAATCAATACTGAAACTTTTGGATGCCACTTATTCCAACAGATCTTCCTTTTCAGTTTAAGAGATTGCAAATTCCAGTGAGACTTGCATTCTCTATCACAATCAACAAATCACAGGGACAGACTATTACATACTGTGGAGTGGATTTAAGATCCCCCTGTTTTTCCCATGGACAACTCTATGTTGCTTGCTCAAGGGTGGGTTCACCCAAGAATTTATATGTTCTTGCTCCTGGAGGTGAAACTAAAAATGTTGTTTATAATCAAGTTTTGCGTTAGTTGTATTGTATTCATTTTGTCAAATATTTCACATTTTTATTTGAATATTGTACTTTTTATAAAGCTGTAAAAAAATAATTTCTTTCACCACTATAAAGTATCTTTATTTGAATCCATTTACAGTGTTATTGCTATAATTAAATACCCGTGCAACGCCGGGGCATCAGCTAGTAAGATTATATAGTTTATTCCTCTTTATAACTTTAGGATAACTATAACACCCAGCTCTTGCTGAGTTTGAGCTACATTCCGCCCAAACTGCCATCCTATTCCCACAAAACAGATCACGATGCAGTTCAAACTTACTGCAAACTACAGTGTGTGATGATGGAAGAAAATGGCTGTTTAAAATATGGCACCACAAACAGGCCTCTAGAGAAATTATTAGGGGGGGGCGGGGGATATTAAAGGGAATAGAGTAGAAAGAAGTTGGTGGAGGTTGATAGGGAGGTTTGTCCAGAGATGGCCTTAGCTTTCGGATTGAGATGTTTTTGACAACTGGAGTCTACTTGAAAGATAGCTAATTTCTTTGCCATATTGCCTTTGTCATCAGAGGGTAAATTATGCATTGCAATGAGTGAAGCAGAGTTCCAGCACGCCAGTGTTCTGAATAGGTGATGGTAAGGTTGCTATGGTGGTGGTGGCAGTGGGCGGCAGGGGGTGGTAGGGAAGACTCTGCAGTCAACCCGCGTACCCCCAACAGGCAGTCCGCTTATCCCCTAGGGTCCGCATACTGCAGGTTGAGAAACCCTGCTCTGGAGCACCAGGAACAGTCACTTTCAGTATGGTGAGTGGTGGGGTGCTGGATGGGGTACTTTTGGCGAAAGAATAGAGAAAAATGTTCCCCTAATGCTAGTACTTTCCAGGTATTCTATAACTCAAAGATCAGTGGTCCAGTTCCTCAGGGCCATTGTAACTTAAGAGGCAAGACAGAATTTATTATATTTCCTAAAGACCCAACCTGGATCCACGTTTCAGCACAATCATGCCTTCATCAGGGGGTACACAATAAAATAAAAACATAAGAACTCAATAAAAATGACACCTGAAATGTTAGAAAATCTAATTGCCATGGCATCTCATGTTTCATGGGTTCCTTTTCTCTTTTTTGTTTGCATGAGTAATACAATGACTGCATTCAGTCTAACAAGCACCCTTGTGACATCACCGTATTTTGCATACTATTATCCAATTACAATGGTTGTGAAAGCCCAATGTGCACGTTAGAAACAGCATGTAAAATGCTTGAACCTACTGGATTTAGTGCAAATTTGTACATAACACCCTTAATATAAAAGTTCAATCAATAAAGGTAGTTATAGTGACAATAATACACAGTTTCCATTAGGAATGTGTATGCACAACCAATCTGCTGCAATTCATTCAAGTAATCAATCAGAAAAAATCATATGTGGTGGAAATTTTGATCTCAGGGGCTCAGTCTTGTAGTGGGAACATTAGATTGCATGAGGTTGGCCACAATCTTTTCATAAGCTAAATCTCATATGCCCCCCCACCATAGTGGGACTCAGGACACAGCTGAGCAATTACAACAAACGTTAAGGTAATAAATTTAGGGGAAAAAAGCAATCCTATTTCATTACGAGGAAAATCTCAAATTCCTAAATCAAGGCACACGTAGTAAATTAGCTGTGATAATTCACGCACCTTTAATTTGCATGAGATGGAGCTGTGCTAATTACGGTGCAGTTCTTCAGGCTTGAATATATATCACAGCGCGTCTTCTCACTGCCCCACCGACAAACACACGCACCGCAAGCACTCTGCAAACAGATTATGGGAAACCGGGCAAGAGAAGACAGCAAAATGTAAAAGTAATTGAACAAAGGGACAAGAGAAGAGAAAGGAAAGCGGATCGAAAGGGCCGGGTTAGAACAGGAGGTAGGAATGCACCGTCGGCAAAAGGGAAAAAAGATTTTAATCACAGACTCAAAGATGCCCTTTCGAAAAGACACGCAGTGTCATTGCTTGTTCCGATGACCCTTGAATGGGAACATAAAGGTATCATTGCACGCCTCAGCCTCTTCTGGCAATGACTCCTAATTACTATCATGGTTTAAGCGGTGTAACCCCTGCCACCCTGCAAGGTAGACTGTGTTTGAATCTCTGCTTTATAATGCGAAAATGTTTGAGCTGAACCTTTTCACTGGGTTTTACATGTTGCTTCAAGCTGTGATTTTACTCACTGTGGAGCTTAAGGATTGTTTCTGACTGCTGAGGCTGCTTCCTTTAGTAACTACACATTTTTAGCTTGAGCCAAATATATGGAATATATCTTTTGGGCAGATAATGTTTAGTTTGAACTATGTGGTCCTTCTACTAAGGCACACTAGTGCGTCTTAGCGCACGCTAAAAATCAGTGTGTGCTAAATGCTAACGCGTCCATTATATCCTATGGACGCGTTGCCCCACGTTAGTATTTAACGTGCACTAAGATGCACTAGCGCACCTTAGTAAAAGGACCCTTATACATATGCTGCTTGGTTGTTATAACTCATTTGGCAGCTTTAGGATTGATTCTGATCTCCGATGTTTGGCAATCATATTTTGATCATTGGCCGGTAAAATTCTGACAATTGATTTGGCTCAGCTCTCACATTCACTTTATTTCTCACTTATATTCGGGTGTCACATCATAGCTTTTATTTTTCACATCATTTATCAACGTTTGTTGGCCTAAGCTCTAATCCTCTATACCTCACCACTTAAGTATTACTTAAGAACATAACATAAGAACATAAGAATTGCCATACTGGGACAGACTGAAGGTCCATCAAGCCTGTTTCCAACAGTGGCCAACCCAGGACCCAAGCACATAGCTAGATCCCAAGTAGCAAAACAGATGCTATTCTGTTTATCCTAGGCATAAGCAGTGGATTTCCCCAAGCCATCTCAATAATGGCCTCTGGACTTCTCTTTTAGGAAATTATCCAATCCTTTTTTTAAACCCTGCTAAGCTAACTGATTTCAGAACGAATTCCAGAGTTTAATTACACGTTGTGTGAAAAAATATTTTCTCTGGTTTGTTTAAAATCTACTACTTAGTAGCTTCATCGCATATCCCCTAGTCCTAGTATTTTTTGGAAAGAGTGAACAAGCGATTCATATCTATCCTTTCCACTCCACTCATTATTTTATAGACCTCTATTATATCACCCCTGAGCAATCTCTTTTCAAAGTTGAAGAGCCCTAGCCGCTTTAGCCTTTCTTCATAGGGAAGTAATCTCAATCTTTTTATTATTTTTGTTGCCCTTCTCTGTACCTTTTCTAATTCTGTTATATCTTTTTTGAGATACAGTCTTCCCTGAGAGCCCCTTTTATCCCTCAGTTGTCTAGCAGTCCAACCAATTCTCTTCCTGGCTTCTCGTTTAAATATACCTAAAAAAGTTTTTGCTGTGTGTTTTTTCTTCCAGTACAATCTTCTTTTCAAGATCGCTCTTCACCTTCCTTATTAGTGCCTTGCATTTAACTTGACATTCCTTGTGTTGTTTACGATTATTTTCAATTGGATCCATCTTCCATTTTCTGAGTGATTCTTTTCTTGCCCTAATAGCTTCCTTCACCTCACTCATTAACCACGCTGGCTGCTGTTTGGTCTTCCTTCCTCATTTTCTTTAATACATGGAATATATCTAGTCTGGGCTTCCAGGATGGACATTTTTAAATAACATCCGTGCCTGATGTATATTTTTGACCATTGCAGCTGCACCTTTAAGTTTCTATTTTACCATTCTTCTCATGTTCTCATGGACTCCTTTTTTAAAGTTAAGTGCTGTTGTATTGGATTTCCTGTGTAAACTAATTTCAGGGATTACACCAAATCTGATCATGTTATGATCATTGTTATCAAGCGGCCCCAGCACCATTACCTCCTTCACCAATTCATGTGCGCCACTAAGAACTAGATCTAGAATTGCTTCACCTCATGTCGGTTCCATAAAGCAGCTCCATAAAGCAGTCCTTGATTTCATCAAGGAATTTTATCTCACTAGCATACCCTGATGACACATTTACCCAGTCAATATTGGGGTAGTTGAAATCACCTATTATTACTGTGTTACCCAGTTTATTAGTCCTAGGAGGATGGTAGTATAATCCTATCACTATCCTTTTCCCCGTTACACATGGATTTTCTAACCATAGGGATTCCAGGGTGTAACATAGTAACATAGTAAATGACGGCAGTTAAAGACCTGAATGGTCCATCCAATCTGCCCATAAGCTATACCCATTAAAAAATACATGATTAAATGGAGGTTTTGAACTTGGATTTTTTTCTGGTCGAAAATGGTGAACAAAATTGGCCATCCTAAGGTTGGATGTCCTGGCAGCCAAAATTTTCAAAAATTTTTGGGAGATGTCTAGCGATTTTGTCAGTTTCAAAATGGTCGCTTTTCCGTCTCCGATTTTGGACGTCTTGCGGGAAATGTCCAAACTTGAACTTAAATGTCCTATCATAAATGGCCTTCCACACCTAGCCACTGATAATAAACATTTGTATTCTAAGCCTTGTTTGTGTATTTTGTTAGGCCCACAATTCTTGTACATCAGGAAATTCTTATGAGCAGTAAGATGCCATTTTCAGATTGGCTTGTAACTGCAGGAGTTTACAAACAGACAAGTTTTGACAGAGGTAACAGTCACGATGGTTGATGAATTTTATTTCATTTACTGATTCAGTAATTTCTATGCCCCATACTCAGCCTTAACCATATGGCAATGTGACCAGATATCTTCACTTGACAATTTCTGTTTCATTCAAAGAGAGGTGTCACTAAATAATGTGTGACACAGGACTCCGATCTGTTAATTCATGTTCCCTGGCACTATTACTTCAGATCAGGGGTCTGCAAATCCAGTACTCGAGGGCCACAATGGCACAATCTGGTATGGTTTAAGTGTTTCCACAACAAATATACATGAGACATCACTACATCCATTGCATGTAAATAGAGTTTATGCAAGAGAAGTGCACAGACGTAGGGTATTTGGTTTGTTTTCTGGCTTTTCCCTGAACTACAGACTTTTTCTGTTCTTCTTAGGTCATTTCCCTTTAATTGCAGCTTCTCTATCACTGAGGTGAAGGTATTTGGATTGCTCAGAGGGTCCACAAAAAATTTGTAAGACTCATGTAAAGGAAGTTCTATATTTGTGGTAATGGTTGATTTTGGGATACGTAGAGTGGTGGAAATAGCACGATTTGATCAAATCATACGAAAGTATTTAAATGCAGCATTCATTTACCCCTTCTTTTACGAAAGCATGCGCTAAATGCTAACATGTCCATTATAGTCTATGGACGTGTTAGCGTTTAGCCTGCGACGTAACTTACTTCTTCCGGAGCAGAACCAGCAGACGAGTCAGCACGGGACCTTCCTGCACCTCAGCACGGCTGCCGACTCTGCTGCAGAGAAAGTAAGTCAGAGGTAATGTGACCATTTATTTTTTTCATCAAAAGGGAACATTTATTAATTGACTGTGTATCCTTTCTTTCATTTCTTTCTTTCTGCACTCAGGCCCAACAATTGTCCCTTTCTATTCCCTCCCTCCTTCCTTCCCATGTCCTTAATGCCCCAGTGCCCCCGTCCTGTGTCCATAGTGCCCCCAGTGCCCCTGTCCTGTGTCCTTAGTGCCACCAGTGCCTCTGTCCCGTGTCCATAGTGCCCCCAGTGCCCCCTTCCCGTGTTCATAGTGCCCCCAGTGCCTCCTTCCTGTGTCCATAGTGCCCCAGTGCCTCTGTCCCATGTCCATAGTGCCCCCAGTGCCTCCTTCCTGTGTCCATAGTGCCCCCAGTGCCTCCTTCCTGTGTCCATAAGGCCCCCAATGCCCCCTTCCCGTGTCCTTAGTGCCCCCAGTGCCTCCTTCTCATGTCCTAAGTGCCTCCGTCCTGTGTCCATAGTGCCCCCAGTGCCTCCGTCTTGTGTCCATAGTGCCCTCAGTGCCTCCATCTTGTGTCCATAGTTCCCCAGTGCCCCTGTCCTGTGTCCTTAGTGCCTTCTTCCTGTGTCCATAGTGCCCCCAGTGCCTCCTTCACATGTCCTAAGTGCCTCTGTCCTGTGTCCATAGTACCCCCAGTGCCTTCTTCCTGTGTCCATAGTGCCCCCAGTGCCTCCGTCCCGTGTCCATGATGCCCCCAGTGCCTCCGTCCTGTGCCCATGGTGCCCCCAGTGCCTCCTTCCCATGTCTATGGTGCCCCCAGTGCCTCCTTCCGGTATCCATGGTGCCCACAGTGCCTCCGACTTGTGTCCTTAGTGCCCCCAGTGCCCCCGTCCTGTGTCCATAGTGCCCCCAGTGCCTCCTTCCAGTGTCCATGGTGCCCCCAGTGCCTCCTTCCCGTGTCCATGGTGCCCCAGTGCCTCCTTCCCGTGTCCATGGTGCCCCCAGTGCCTCCTTTCTGTGTCCATGGTGCCCCCAGTGCCTCCGTCTTGTGTCCATAGTGCCCCCAGTGCCCCCGTCCTGTGTCCTTAGTGCCCCCAGTGCCTCCTTCCCGTGTCCATAGTGCCCCCCAGTGCCTCCTTCCCGTGTCCTTAGTGCCCCCAGTGCCTCCTTCTTATGTCCCCCCACTACCTTCCAGATTTTGGCCACCCCAAAGCCAGCCTGTCTGCCTACCTATCTCCCTCCCTCCCTGCTGCGCTAAAGCCAGCCAGCTTGCCTGCCTACATTCTGCTCTCCCTGCTGCGAAAAAAAAAAGTGTCTCTCCCCTTCCTTTCCCCCGGTTCGCGCCTGCAATGTTACCTCCCCCAGCCGACAAGAAGTCATAGAAACATAGAATATGACGGCAGAAAAGGGCTGTAGCCCATCAAGTCTGCCCACGCTAATAACCCACCCCCAGACTTCATCCGGCTAGAGATCCCACATACATATCCCATTTCTTTTTGAAATCGAGCACGCTGCTGGCGTTAATCACCTGCAATGGAAGTCCATTCCAATGATCGACTACCCTTTCGGTGAAGAAATACTTCCTGGTGTCGCCATGAAATTGCCCACCTTTGATTTTCAGCGGATGACCTCTTGTGGTTGAAGGTCCTTTAAGAAAGGAGATATTGTCTTCCACCTCGATGCGGCCCGTGATATATTTAAAAGTCTCAATCATGTCCCTGGCTGGCCCGGAACGTCTTCTCTGATGTCAGAATTGACTTCGGAAAGACTTCTTGTTGGCGGGAGGAGATAGGATTGTAGCGGCGCAGCCAGGGGAAAGGAAGGGCAGGAGGACCCGGTCCTGGCTGGCTGTGCACCCCAAAAGCCGTGCACCCGGGGCGGACCTCCCCCCCTCCCTTGGTATGCCACTGAACTCGCGTATCCATCATCTATATGGGTAACAATGATACAAGCATAATTAAAACAAAATAACAAAACACGAAAAATACAGCATACAGCTTACGACCTGAAACCAACGCCCTAAAAATAAGGCCAAATAATTGCCAAATTATACATTGCCCAGTTGTGAAAAGGCCAGTCGGAAAAAAAATAAGCTTTCAAACTTTTCCGGAATACCAAAAAGTCAGGAATTAGACGAATGGAATCTGGAATTTAATTCCATAATGAAGGTCCAGTCACCTGAAACATTCAGGTTCGATTTACAACTTTAGTGACTGAACGAAGTGGGGGAACAACCAAGAGGTCTCTCTAACTTGCAATCTCAAAGGGCGACCAGGTACCTAGGTCTGCAATAATGAGGCAATCACCTTAGGCAACAGGTCACAAACAGATTTAAATACCAAGATCAATATCTTAAATTGTATTCACTATGTAACTGGCATCCCATGGAGTTCAGCTAGTTGTATATCGGTGTACCAAGGCCACTCTGTGTTAGTGTTCTATAATGGGATAAAAACACCCTAATGCTGTTAAAGAAATGACAATATACATACTCCTTTCTGGCACCTATATTTTAACATAGTAACATAGTGGATAAAGACCCGAATGGTCCATCCAGTCTGCCCAACCTTACCCACTCTTTAAATTTTTTTCTTCTTCTTAGCTATTTCTGGGCAAGAATTCAAAGCTCTGCCCGGTACTGTGCTTAGGTTCCATCTACTGAAGTCTCCATCAAAGCTCACTCCAACCCATCTAAACCATCCCAGCCACCAAAGCCCTCTCCAGCCCATCCTCAACCAAACAGCCATATATGGACACAGACCGTGCAAGTCTGCCCAGTACTGGCCTTAGTTCTTCAATATTTACTTTTATTTTCTGATTCTAGATCCTCTGTGTTCATCCCACGCTTTTTTGAACTCTGTCACCGTTTTCCTCTCCACCACCTCCCTCGGCATCCACCACCTCTCCGTAAAGAAAAATTTCATTACATTGCTCTTGAGTCTACCACCCCTCAACCTCAAATTATGCCCTCTAGTTTTACATTTTCCTTTCTCTGGAAAATATTTTGTTCTACGTTAATACCTTTTAAGTATTTGAACGTCTGAATCATATTTCCCCTGTCCCTCCTTTCCTCTAGGGTATACATATTCAGGGCTTCCAGTGTCTCCTCATATGTCTTTTGGAGCAAACCTCCTACCATTTTCATCACCCTCCTCTGGACCGCTTCAAGTCTTCTTATGTCCTTCACCAGATATGGTCTCCAAAACTGAACACAATACTCCAAGTGGGGGCCTCATCAATGACCTGTACAGGGACATTAACACCTTCTTTCTTCTATTGGTTACGCTTCTCTTTGTACAGCCCAGCATCCTTCTGGCAACAGCCACCGCCTTGCCACACTGTTTTTTCAGACACTATCACCCCAAGGTCCCTCTCCCCATCCGTGCATATTTTGATACTTTATGGAATTGCCACCTTAGTATAACTGGGTTTAAAAAAGATTTGGAGGAATTTTTGGAGGTAAAATCCATAATCTGTTATTAAGGCAGACCCAAGGAAATCCACTGCTAACTCTAGGGTCTGTAGCATGGAATCATGCTACATTTTGGGATTCTGCCAGATACTTGTGACCTGGCTTGGCTGCTGTAGGAGGCAGAATACTAGACCAGATGAAACTTTGGCTCGACCAAGTATGACGATTCTTATGCTCTTATGTTTCAAATTCAGTTTCACTCATAATAACAATAAATACACAAGAAAAATAATAGCTAAACATAGAAAAGCAGCAGGATTGGATTCTAGATGTTTTCCATGAATTGTATCCCTACCAAATATTGCCTTTTGGTTATGCTGCTATAGAAAATATCCCAGCAGCTGGCAATTCAAGATGATTAATAGGTCTTCATGCATGATTAGTAAATTACCATAGCAATGAGGGTTAATTCCCTTTGCAGTGCCAAAAGTAGCATCTTTGCAGAGCAATGGATTTTCTATTAATCAACAAGAACATTTGAAAATGAGTACACAATATTTGGAAACGCTAGGAATCAATGAAAAGTATTCAGATTACAGTATGTGTATCCTGATTAGAGAGGATATGACTCGGCAGGCCTCCTTTACTAAACTGTTTATGGAGCTGGAGTGAGTCTTGAGCACGGTGGAAATTAGTGTGTACCTGTGCTAAAGTCTACCATGCATTAAGACCAGCAGCACAGTTGTATACCTGCACTGGCTGCTTAACAAGGGTAGAGGCAGGGAACCAGACATACCAAGCGCAGGTTGGAGGCACAGCCAGCGATAACAGCTAGTACCTGGGTTGTTACTGAGCACTAGCTGTTATGACTGCTACTAATGCAGCTGTACTTACCACCAACTCAAATGGAGGCATCATAGGCTGTTTGGGGGGTGGGGAGGGAGCGGGCCCAAAAACTCTGCCTTAGCCGGCAGAATGCTGAGACACAGCCTTTCGCCAGCACCCACCTCCTCCTGGCACTATACTTTTAAGTCTTAGGGGAGCCGCTGCACAGCGTCACTGAGTAGGCCTTCCTCCGGAAGTAGAATGAAGGGTTCCAGGGCAGGCTTGCTAGTTGACACCGTGTGGTGACTGCCGGAAGATTGAAAAGTACAGTGCCTACGGAGGGGGGAGGAGACTGACCAACAGCCACCAATATTTGGGGAAGCCATGACCTCTGTGGCCTCCCCAGTTCTGATGCCCATGGGAGGAATTAAATGCAGCCATCTATCGGCAGTCTGGTAGAATGGTTGCTGTTAGTAGAAGTGGAATGACACTCCCCTGACTTCTTACCCTTCCCGACACCCCATGTCCCCTTCAGAAATTCATTTCCCTCTGCCTACACCCCTTGATCTTTTATCCCACCCCTGATGACACCCCCTCATCTGATCTCTTTGGCTCAAACACTGCTCGCCACACCTAAATGCCTCGCTGAGTTGGATTCTCCACCCACCCTAGTATCTGCCCAGTATTTTTCACTAGTATCTCAGCGGGCCGGCTAAGACTCAACAGACAAAGATAGACTTCCCTTTTAGGCAGCTCTATCTGGCCGGTGAACTTAGCTGGCGAGCTGATTAGCTGGTCACATGTCTCATGATATAGCTGGTCACCGCTAATATTCAGTGGTTCGCCAGCTAAGTTCACTGGCCAGTCAGAGCCGCCAATTGGCCTGGCTGGCTATGTCTTGGCCAGCCAAAAATAGACTGGAAATTCAATGTTGCTCACCAGATGCGGCACTGGTATTGACCGTGGGAGATCGCTGGTGATTTCCCTTGGTCTGAATATCAGGAAGTATGTGTTCAAAATCGCGGATTTTGATATCCAATCATACTAAATGGTGTTCACTGCTCTCTCAATTGAGCAGTCACCCATACATTAAACACACTTTCTCCATTTGTGCGTACTAGATCCAGTGTCAATTCACAATTTGTGTGAGAAAAATCTCTTCTAAGGCATTTGTGATCAGTCTACTTTCTAGCTTAATAGAAAGGTAGATTAAAGCCATCCACTATTATCATCTCTCCCTGTTTCCTACCTTTACAATATCCTTGATCAGGATCTCTGACTAGTTCTTCCATTTGAGACTTATGTTTGCTTATTAGGGAACCCCTGATATAGTTTATCAACCAAAGATAGCAGTAGAGTCTCCATGTTATGAAAAAAGCAATATTGTTGCATGTCCAGAACCTTATGCACTTCCCCAAAAAATCCTGTAGTGAGTTAAAGCATGTCAATTAGCAGCAAAAGATAAACTAGAATTAAGCCTGTAATTGCTAAAGTTATTAATATCTAAGAAGCTTTTTAAAGAACCGGAAAACACTAATTCATAGGCTAACTGTAAACCCCATTATAGAGGGAAAGGGTGGGTTAAGGGGACATGGGCATGGATTACAGTTAGCACATGGTAACTTATACTCACTGTCACTGTTGAACATCATGAGGATGCAATTCCTTTCTTCTAACTAGGCCCCAAATGCATTAAAGCCAGCGATCGTCACCTAACCTGTTTTCATAGCTTTAGCGATCATTGCTATTACTGACCTGATTCACAAAATATCACACCATGTGTTTTTCCCTCGATCACCCATGTACCGATCCGGCTATGCAAATTAGCTAAAACCCCATGCAAAATAGCCAAGTGATTGATGCACTAACGTCGCTTGGCTATGTAAAAAAACAAACAAACCCAAAACAACAGGGAATTTAGCTGTTGGTAAAAAATGATAGTTTAAACCTATCGGTAACTGTGTTACCAACAGGTCAGCTTGGGTTTTTTAAATTTTTTTTAAATACAAATGCAAAAAAAAGAAATAAAGCACTCCCACCAATGACGGCATCTCTGTGCAAATCATTTGCATGCAAACATGATAGCGCATCGACCACTGCTGGAGAATTGACCAGAGAATTGGCCAACAGTGATCTAATCAGTATCTTTAGTACATCTAGCCTTAGGAGGTGTGTGAGTGCATCCGCTCTGTTAATATACATGTGATAACTATATGAAAACATTTGATGAATGCCCCCAGAGTTACCGCAAAGGTTTTGACCTTACCACACATAATTTGGATACTTCCCAGCTGGTGAATGCAAAACTTTACTATGCTTTATTAAAAGGTCCTCAGTGTTTCTTAAGAGAAACAGATGCAGTTTTATAATCAAACAACAATTTCAGTTATTAGCTTTTAACATCCTCTAATATGGGTTTCCACCAGTGCCATTTGGCACAGTGCCACTGCTTTTTCAACTCAGAGATTTCAGATAACACAGAACAACGCTGTAAAGATTATATTCAATGCAAAGAAATCCAACCATGTTACCCCCCCTTTTTCAAGAAACCCACTGGTTGCCAGTGGAACACAGAATCACTTACAAAATTCTTCTGTTAACATTTAAGACCAGCCAAAACAATCAACCCGAATTTATTAATAATCTTCTTACCCCTTATAATCCTTCTAAGACCCTAAGATTGACAGTCAATAACCTTTTCTCTATTCCGTCACCGAAGTATATAAATACAATGAGGTCTGCTATCTTCTCTGTCACTGCCCCCTTTCTTTGGAATAGTATCCCAAATTACTTACGTGAAGAATCAATTCTTAATCATTTTAAAGATGAAGCTAAATACATTTCTCTTTCTTGATGCCTTCGAGACCTAACTGTCCCTTTAAGGGCAACTGAGTTCAACAGTATTGAGTTCAGCATTATTTATAGCAGCCCTTCCTATTGTTTTTTCCTTAATTGCACTCTTTGACTTTGACTATTGTAGTTCTTGCCTTTTTACCTTTTGTTCCTGTTTGCCTTTGTTTTTAAAAGTCTTCGAAAGTTATTGTTACTGTTTGGTGATATAATGTCAGCTTAAACTTGTATTTTTGCTAAAGTATGTTTTATGTTTTTATGAATTTGTACGCCGCCTAGAAGGTTGATTGGGCGGTATAAGACATTTAAAATAAACTTGAACCTTGAAACTTGATCAAGATCCAAGAGCCACAAGTGGGATGAACAGACTTACACTTAGGGCCTCCATTTTACAAAGCCGCGCTAGGGCCTTAACGCGCGGAATAGTGCCCGCTAAATTGCTGCACGCGCTAGCCGCTACTGCCTCCTTTGGAGCAGGCGGTAGATTTCCAGCTAGCGCACGCTATAGCAAGCGCTAATCCGGTGCGTGCGTTAAAAACTGCTAGCGCGGCTTTGTAAGAGGAGCCCTTAGTTATCAGAGCAAGTTGCTGCAGAATGTTTTGTAACCTGTTAAGCCGGCAATTAACAATTCCCGCTTCTGAGTGTACATTGCTCTAACTCAGTACAGTTATTGTAGCAATCCCCAGCTACAAACCATTTCAGCTTAAAATCAGCAAAGTGGTTACACCTCTGTCCTTCATAAGTCAGTTTAGCATCATTCTGCCTACCAGAAAAGCAAACAGTATCAAAAGCATTGAACGGACAGACAAGGGAACCACTTTAACCATGGCTTCAAGTGCCTCCACGGCCTTTCACAGAGCCTTCTGCCAGTCTAAATTAGGAGGACCTGGAGTTCTGGAACTGATAATTTAAAAGAAAAGAAAAAAATCTGATACAGAGGAAGATTCTGTAGAGGAAGAAATATACAAAGGTGCTTATTTCAGAAGTACCATTCACTTTTCAAAGTGCACTTAAACATTTATCTTGCATACACATCCCAGCCCCGATTTTACAAAGCTGGGATATACAATGAAAGAATGTGCAAATGGCAAGGAGTCAAGACAAGTTTTTGGGTGATACTAGGGTGGGCTTAAAAAATGAACTTTTATTTCTATTTCAGAAGGAGAATGAACATCTAAATCCTACCAGATCGATGTTGGGATTAACACCTGCTATCTAGGACGTCTAGGGATTAGGGAAGGTTGCCCCTTAGTCCCTCAGTGGTTGATATATCCCCTCCCCCCCCTGTAATCTATACTGGCAAGGGATATCAGGCTAGATGATAGCTGCCAGAAAAATAAATGCTTATTTTTTTCTAAAATAACTAACGTATAAGTTTAGGTTCCAGGACATAGAAGATAAACATTAATTTGCTGACAGAGAAATATTTATGTACCCGTTTGAAAGTTTAGAAATTAATTAGTTATATTTAGATATTAATATTGGATAAATATTAGATATTAATTAAATAATGTTAATGCCATTTGAAAGTTTCGATATTAATTTTTCTAACATGGATGTTTATGTTTATGCCTGTAATCAGTGCATTATATATTTGTTACTCTATGTATTTTAGGATAGGCTCTACATCAGGAGATACAGTTCTAAAATAGTGGAACTTGAGATGTTCCAACCTGGACATCTCTCTTCCAGTTTGAATGTCCTTTCTAAAATGCTGTTCCACATTTATTTACATTACAATTTAATTTGCTTACCTAAAGGTTACAAACTGTATAGTCCTTGGAACTGCTATATTTGCAGTAAGAAGGGTTTAGGTTATAAATACTTCCCTGGCCTTAGAATATGCCAAATTGTTTATTAAAGGGGAAGGGACTTCATATACTGTTTCTTCTGTGTGGTTACTCAAGCAAAGTGGTTTACATATTTTAGATAGGTACTTATTTTGTGCCTGGGACAACGAAGCGTTAAAGGACAGATTTTGTAATTGGATGCCTAAAAAGATAAGCACCTAAAGTTAAACACCTATTTCATGGCAATCACACCCAGGCGCCCATTATGGAATTGTGGCCTAACTAAAACTGAGGCGCCTATTAGGCACTTACAATGTAGGCCAGGGTTTTAAAAGCCTACATTATAGGTGCCTAAGTACTTTAGAGAATCACGTCTAGCGGCGTCTAAGCCCTTCTCTGCCCCTAAACACGCCTACTTTGGAGTTAGGCACCATTAGGCACCTATCTTATGGAGAATCATGCCTAAGAAGAGAGGCGCTTCTCACCCAATTAATTTTTATTAAAGCTTGTAATTGAAACCAATATACCAATTAAATTATGTGCCTAACTTAGGCGCCTTTTATAGAATTTCCCTCTAAGTGATGTGCCCAGAACCACAAGGAGCCGCAGTGGGAATCAAACTCACAACCTCAGGGTGCTGAGGCAGCTGCTTTAACCACTAGGCCAGTGATGGCTAACCTTTTTGAGCCTGAGTGCCCAAACTGCTGCACAAAACCAAAGAATTTCCTCAAAGTGCCAGCACGTCAATTAAACCTTAATAACAAGATTTTAGTATCTAAAAACTCTTTATAAAGTTGCCTGAACTATGTAACATCATTTTTAAAGGTTGGAATCTTTGTATTGTCAGAGAATCAATTTGATTCACAATCCTTTGGTTTTCATTTCAATTTATTGGCAATTTATAATGTTTTAATGATTTCATTCATGGGCCGAATACACACATACTTTTCTCTGTCGCCGCACTCTTTGACCAAAAGATTTGTAAGCCTGCAACCATGTCAAGGTAGACTCTTTCAGCAGCTCCCCTCCCTCCCCCTTACCTTTGTGGCCAAGTCAAAATGATCTACCAACAATAAAATTTTAAAAACACAAAGCACGCTGTACGCAGAGAAAATGTTAATTAACATTTATATTCCGCGGGTTTTCAAAGAGGTCAAGGCAGATGACTTTATGCAATGTCACCTCAGTAACAACTATACAAAAATAGACAAATATTCCCCCTCCCTTTTTACTAAACCGCGATAGCGGTTTTTAGCGCAGGGACCTGCGCTGAATGCCCCACGCTGCTCTTGAAGCTCATAGGCTCCCTGCGCTAAAAAACGCTATTGCGGTTTAGTAAAAGGGGGCCATAGTGCAAAATATAGACAGCATATATAAATTCTCAAAACGGACACATTTTGATCACTAAATTGAAAATAAAATCATTTTCCTACCTTTGGTAATTTCATCAGTCTCTGATTGCACTTTATTCTTCTGACTGAGCATCCAATATTTCTTCCCTTTTTTCAGCCTCCTGTATGCTTCCTCTCCTCCAGACCTCATTCCCTCCCCAAACTTTTTCTTTGTTTCACCCTGCCCCTTCTTTCTTTTTCTCTCTCTCCATACCCCCTTTCATTCTGTATGTCAGTCTTTCTCTCTCTCTCCGTGCCCCATTTTTCTTTGTTTCACCCAGCCCTCTTTCTTTTTTTTTTTTTGGCTTCCTGTCCCCCCCTTTCTTTCTTTCTCCTTGCTCTCCCCTATGCCACCACCATTGGGAAAATGCTGCCACCGCCACTGGGGAATAGGCTGCCACTGCCGCTATCGGGAACAGGCCGGCGCTGAGTTCGCCCTGCTTCTTTTCCCCATGGGGCCGACCAACTCTCGCCACTCGACGTCAATTCTAACATCGGAGAGGACGTTCTGGGCCAGCCAGACAGCGATTGGCTGGCCCAGAAAGTCCTCTCCGACATCAGAATTGACGCGGGTGGCGAGAGTTGGTCGGCCCCATAGGGAAAAGCAGGGAGAACTTGGCACCGGCCTGTTCCCAATGGCGGAGGTGGCACTCAAGTGGCTAAAGAGACGCAGTTTGCCAGCCTAGGGAGAACACTGGAGGGTGGCCAGCTGTGCACCCCCTTGGGGCGTAAAACCGGGGCAGACCGCCCCCACCCCCACCTTGGTATGCCACTGTCTGTACCTCACTCCCTCCCTATGACCAAAAATTCTCCTTTCTTCTATTCCCCGTGTACACAACCATCTCTTTCCCTCCCTTCCTCTCTCCCAAGTCCATGCCTTCTGTGTCCAAAAACCCATTCCCTCCCCCACCTCAGCATCTCTTTCCCTCCCTTCCTCTCTCCCAAGTCCATGCCTTCTGTGTCCAAAAACCCATTCCCTCCCCCACCTCAGCATCTCTTTCCCTCCTTTCCTCTCTCCCAAGTTCATGCCTTCTGTGTGCAAAAACCCATTCCCTCCCCCGCCTCAGCATCTCTTTCCCTCCCTTCCTTTCTCCCAAGTTCATGCCTTGTGTCCAAAACGCACTCCCTCCCCCTTTTGTGTTCCCCGTTTGTCTCCCAGCCCATCTTAGCAACTTTCTCAGCAAAATGTAGCTCGAGCCGCGTAGGCTTGTCTTTTATTTCCTGCCTGTTCCGCTGCGCACACATAGCCGATCGGAAATCTTCCCCGACTTCAGCGCTGACGTCGGAGGGCGGGCTTTGCTTAAGCCCTCCCTCCGACGTCAGCGCTGACGTCAGGGAAGATTTCCGATCGGCTGTGTGAGAGCAGGGCAGTCGGAGAAGAAGACGAGCCTCGCGGCTCGAGTTATATTTAACCCCGCGGGTCCCCCATCATCCCCGTTCAGCTCTCTCTCCTGTGCACCCCCTGGTAGTACTGCCCTGATGGCGGCCCTGCGCGTGCCAGCTGCAAGGCCTTCGCGTGCCACAGTTGGCACGCGTGCCATAGGTTCGCCATCGCTGCACTAGGCCATTCCTCCACTTATTAAGGAAAATCCAGTTGTCTTGCTTTACATTACATTACATTAGAGATTTCTATTCCGCCTGTGCCTTGCGGTTCTAAGCGGATTACAAAATTGGAAGAAAACTGGACATTTCCAGGAAGTTTACATATCAGGTATATAACAAGTTTACATATCAAGTTTACATATCAGGTATATAACAAGTTTACATATCAAGTTTACAAATCAGGTAGGAATAGCAATACATTCAAGTTAGGAAGATTATTACATAACGTTGAGGGAAGAAATATTCTGGTCCCGGATGGGGGTTGATTGTTTAGGTTTCTGAATATGATTTTGGGGTAAGGTTTGAAGAATTGGCTAGGGGATACTATAGGGGTGGTGTTTATGAAGGAGTATGCGTGTGCGTGTAGGAAGGAGGTTAGAATGATGATAGGTGTTTTTTGAATAGAAGAGTTTTGATTTCTTTTCTGAAAACTTTGATGTCTGTTGTTTTGGTCAGCAGTTTGGAGACGGTTGGGTCAATTTTCGCTGCCTGTGTCGCCAGAAGGTTGTCGTAAAGTTTCTTGCTATGCCATTCTTGATGTTAAACATGGTCAGCCCATCAAGGCACACTTAGGGCTCCTTTTACTAAGGTGTGCTAGCGTTTTTAGCGCACACAGTAGATTAGCGCACGCTAACCCCGCACTATGCGGCTAGAACTAACGCTAACTCAATGCTGGCATTAGCGCCTAGCATGCGTGGCATTGTAGCGCGTGCTATTCTGCGCGTTAAAGCTCCACTTACCACTAAATGGATTACTGAATCTCAGAAAGCACCATGGTTTTTATCTTCCCATAGAATCTTGAAACAAAACTGTAGAAAGTTAGAAAAGAGATGGAAAAGATCTCGGTCCGATTCAGATAAGTCAACCTGGCGATGTGCACTTAGATCTTACAATCTTGAACTTAGGAAAGCAAGAAAATCTTACTATGGCTGTAAAATAGTTAAGTCTTCCAATCAAAGTAGCTTTGGCGTTCTTTGACTAATATCATATCTAAAACTGATTGTCCTTCCTCTCCCTCTGTGGAAACTTTGGCCTGTTTCTTTCAAGATAAAATTTCCCTTATCAGACAATCTTTTCCTACAAATTGATATCGAATATTCTCTTACCCTTTTCAAAAATTCTATAGATGAAATCCCAATCGATCGCTTCTGGCTCTCATTTTCCTCAGTTTCTGAATCTCAAGTTCTTAGATTATGTGAAAGGATGAGCAAATGTAAATGTCTACTGGACCCTTTCCCATGTTATCTAGTCATTAATATACCTTCCCAAGCTATTACATGGTTGACTGCTTTACTTAATTTTTCTTTGGAAACAGGTTACTTTTCACACACTATGGGACAAATAACACTTTCCCCTCTTTTAAAAAAAGTTGATCTAGACCCTTCTGTTCCTTCTAATTACTGCCCAATCGCTAATATACCTCTACTCACAAAAATGTTAGAATCAATTGTAGCTAGTCAACTTACTGATTACCTAGAAAAATTATCTTTACTTCAGCCATTTCAACATGGATTCCGTTCCAGTTTTAGTACTGAAACTTTATTGATCTCTCTTCTCTCTAAAATTCAACAAATTCATTTTCAAAATAAATACGCCATTCTACTTCAATTTGATTTATCTGCAGCATTCGGTATGGTTCATCATGACATTCTGCTTCAGCTGCTTTCAGATATAGGTCTTCACCAAGTAGTCTTGGATTGGTTCTCTAAATTTTTCTTTTATCGCTCTTATTCAGTGAATCTTGAAGGTAAGCCATCCGGTTCTTGGCAGCCTTCTTGTGGAGTCCCTCAGGGACAACCACTTTCCCCAATATTATTTAATCTTTACATGACTACCCTTAATATTTTTAGGTTGTCTCTCTGCAAAACTTTATTTACCTATGCAAACGATATTTTCATACTGATAGAGATAAAGCCGGATATCATCTATTTAAAATCTAAAGTCAATCTTTGTATCTCGAAACTCCAATTATGGGCCCAGGCTATTTGGATGAAACTAAACGTGTCTAAGACTAAGTTATTGTGGCTAGGCCCAAAATTGGACTATCTGCCTAGCTCTGTGACACTGGTTTCTGGATCCTCCTTGCAGATCAAGTTTTCTGCCAAGATTCTGGGAGTCTTTTTTGACTCCTCACTTTCTTTCAAGGATCAGATCAATTCTGTGATTAAGAAATGTTTTTACAATTTGCATATGTTGAGGAAGGTTAGACACCTTTTTCATCAACATCACTTCTCCATTCTAGTTCAGTAAATCATTTTATCTCATCTTGATTATTGTAATGCCATTTATCTTAGTATTACAAAAACCTGTCTTTCTAGACTGCTGCTAAATTGGTTTTCGAGAAGCATAAGTTTGATCATGTGACACCATTGCTTCATAACCTTCATTGGCACCCTGTGTATTTCAGAGTCCAGTTCAAATGTGCCTGTGTCATCTTTAAAATTCTTCTTGGCATTTTCACTCCCCTAGTCCTTTTATCTTGGAATCTTTATAGATTCTCTTTTGCAAGGGGTGACCAACAACTCAAATTATCCTGTCCTTCTAGTAAAGGTATCAAAGGAGCTAAGATCATTGGTCACTCTTTCTTCTTTAAGTTTCCTCAACTCTGGAATAACCTCTCATTCTTTTTAATAAGTTCCATCTCCCTTTCTTTTTTTCGTAAGTCTTTAAAAACTATTCTGTTCACTAAGCATTTTGGCAACTAACTCCTTTTCGATTTCCTTTCTCTTAGTCCTTTTTAGCCTAAACTAACTATTGTAAACCAAGACGAGCTTTCCTGAATTGAAGTCTCGGTATATAAAGCCAAGCATTAGATTAGATTTAGATTAGTAAAAGGAGCCCTTATTCTCTGCAGAATGTTAAAGCAAATTAAAAACTTTTTCAACTGAATCCACAGATGCAGGCTAAGAAAAATATACAGTATAAGACAACTGCGGGGTTAGGAAAGACAGAATATAGTCCAAGTGTAAGGTTTCCTTAGAGGAGTGCTACTGACCTGCAAGATGATTTAATTTGTGAAATGCTATATTTGCCTAAGGAAGACCAACTCATCAGCTAGATCCAGACTGAAATTTCCTTGGTGTTCTTTTCCTGCAACTGTGTTGTTGTGGTTAATCGCTTCGTTCTCTGAATTGACAAAGGAATCCTAAAGAGGCACAAATCTGTCACAGTGACTCAAATCAGTGAGTTAAGAGTCAATAATGACAAAGAACATCTTGGTTCTATAGTGGTTCTCAGCATTTCAGCTGCGACTAGTAGAAAATTGAAATGAAATGCCAGTATTTTTGGTGACTATTTTTGATTCAACGAGGATAGCATTGTACTGGTGATAGTCTATTGAATGTCTTAATAATAATAATAATAATAATAATGACTTTATTTTTCTATACCGCCATAGTCAAACTGACTTCTAGACGGTTCACAAAGAAAGAAGGCAGGACAATCAGCGAATTACAAAATGCAAGAAGAAGGAAGTTACATCATGAATTGGAGAAGCATGGGGAAAGAATACATGAGAGAAGAAAGATGTTACATAATACAATGGGGTTATAAGGGGAAGAAAAAAAAAATACCTGAGAGAGGTGATCTGATTAAGCAAGGAATTTGCCAAATAGAACGGTTTTAATTGATTTTCAGAATGTGTTGTAGGTCTGTCTGGCTTTATTTATCTGGTTTCCCAGCCAGGATTGCTGTCTGTTTGTTTGGAACATGAAGGTTCTGTCTAGGAAGGATTTGTATTTGTTTTTGTTTCTGGTTGTACGTGTGGGGTTGTGTAGAGTGAAGAGTGAAGTGTGTTTGCAGGTAGGAAGGTGCTAGGCCCCAGACTTGTTTGAAGCAGATACAAGCAAATCTGAACAGTATTTGCGCCTCCACAGGTAGCCAGTGTAATTTCTTGTAATAGGGGCTAATGTGGTCTTTTTTTTCTCAGCCCGAAGATCAAGCGAAGTGCAGTGTTTTGCACTAATCTTAATTTTTGTACTGTTTTTTTTAGGATACCCAGGTAGGCGATGTTGCAAGGAGGCCTTCAATGTTATTTTGTCTAAGTCATATGAAGCAGCATGATTCTTCATAACAAATTTAGTTTCATGAATCATCTTAAAGTAACTTCAGCCATATAGATGACAATAAGTGGCATGCAAAAGGATCTAAGTGCTGTGCAGACCATATGATTGATTTGTGCAGACCATATGATTGTTGTTATACCGTAAAGTGAAACAGGCATATGCTTATTCGAAACTCCCCACTTTTAAGGACCAACTGAAAAGATTATACATTTGCCCCCTAATTCTGCAGACTTGCATGCACAATTTCAAACTTTAGGATGCAAAGTTGTGCATGCAAATTATGGAACAGTGTCAGTTATGCACTTCGCTTAATTTGATAATTAGCTGTTCGTTGGCATGAACAACCAATTACTGGTCAGAATTGGGGTTAATTGCACTAATTGGCACCAATTAGCAGCTATGTATGAAACGGCTCATGCAAAATCCATAATGTGCAATTGCAAGTGGGTGTGGACCTGGGAGGGGAAAGGCTGGGTCAGGGGCATGCCTAGCACTTATGCACAGGCACCCAGATTCTGTGCTCTGCGATCAGAGCTGTAAGTGCAAATCTGTATGCATTGCCAATTTGCGTGTGCAGCTTAATTGACTAATAACTCGGTGTCAATGATCAGCAATTAGCAAGCAATTATTGGCACTAATTACTCACAAAACATTTAAGTGTATTCTATAAAGCAGTGCTCTTAAATTCTGTGGCGCAGATCTCAGAAAGGGGGTGGTGAGGGGGAAGGGCATGAGCGGGTCATGGGCATATGTGCCTAACTGGAGGCAATTTATAGGATAACACCAAGCGCAGATTTTCTAGGCAACATAAATTTGGTCCACATGTGAATGCTAGCTTTTATGTGCTTAACTGCGTACAATTAGTTGTGAACATTTACACCAGCAAGTGTTCACACCTAAGATTAGGTGCATAAATGCAGACCTATCATAGTATTCTATAATGGCAATTGTGCACAACTGCACAACACACAACATGCTGCACCCTGCACAACATTCTGGTACCTCATATTGATACATAGACGAAAGCGCGCGGGACAATGGCGAGCCAACAAAGCCGCTCGGACAAATGCGTGCAGGACGTCAGGTTTTTTGGGGGGGAATTCCCCCCACTGTAATTAGAAGTGTTGCTGCTGCCATTGGAGGGTTACCCATTACAGAGGAAAGTATAATTTTTCCTTTTTTTAGGGAAAAATTACAGTTTCCTCTCTAAGTGGGGGTTCCCGCCCCACTCCACCCCAATGGCAGTGGCAACACTGCTAAGTAAAGTGTGCGTGGGGGGGTTATCCCCCACACACCCCTCAGAGTGCTTTAAAGTTAAGTTTTAATCCAGCATGCTGATGTCCTGCGTGCATTTGTCTGAGCGGCTTTGTCGGCGCGCGATTGTTCCGCATGCTTTTGACTTGTCACCCCTCACATTACATAGCGGTATGAGGGGCAGTCTCCATTGAGGGCTATACTTAGGGATAGATTCTGTAATAGGGTGCCAAAAAAGATAGCTGCCTATAGTTAGTTGCCTATTTTATATCAATCACACTTAGGCATCCATTAAACAATCATGCCTGTTAGGCACCTATAATGTAGGCCAGGGTTTTAATAGCCTACATTATAGGTATCTAAGTACTTTAGAGAATCGTGACTAATGGTGCCTAAGTCTTTCTCCACCCCTAAAGCTCATAATTGAAGCCAATATACTAATTAAGTTAAGTGCCTATTTATATGGTCATCTTTTATAGAATTTCACTATTTTTCTGTATTTTAATAATGGAACAAAAAAAGCGGAAAATCACTGTACTAAGTGTATAACTCTCGATGGAGACTGCCCCAACTTTGTTGGTTGAGCTGAGAACTTTTCAGAGGCCCCTCATAGATGGTTCCAAAGAACACAATTGCTGCCTTGGACAATTCACTGCAGTCAACCCATGGAAAAATTGATTAAGAACAGATTAGACACGTTCTTGGATGATGAAAGATTAAGAGATCCCCACCAGCATGGCTTTACAAAGAGAAGGTCTTGTCAATACAATCTGATAAGCTTCTTTGATTGGGTAACAAAAAAACTGGATGAGGGTGAGTCCTTGGACATAGTGTATTTGGACTTTAGTAAGGCTTTTGATAGTGTTCCACACCGTAGGTTATTAAACAAGATGAACTCACTAAGACTAGGAGAAACACTGACAGCATGGGTACAAGACTGGCTTAGCGGCAGGCTTCAAAGAGTAGTGGTAAACGGTATCCCTTCAAAAACGTCGAGAGTGACCAGTGGAGTGCCACAATGCTCGGTCTTGGGCCGGATGCTATTTAATATCTTTGTAGGGGATCTGACTCAGGGACTTCGAGGCAAAATTACACTATTTGCCGACGACGCTAAACTATGCAACGTTGTGGGCAGGGAATCAGAACCTGACAGCGCAACCAGGCCCAACACTATGGAGCAAGACGTGCTTGTATTGGAAAAAAGGTCCAGTACTTGACAACTAAACTTTAATGCCAAGAAATGTAAAGTAATGTACCTTGGGAGCGGAAATCCATGCAAAACATACACCTTGAACGGTGAAAACTTAACAAGAACTACTGCAGAAAGGGACTTGGGAGTTCTCATCCGGGAAGATATGAAAGCTGCTAATTGGGTGGAGAAAGCTTCAGCAAAGGCCAGACAAATGCTGGGTTGCATCAGAAGGAGCTTTATCAGCCGAAAGCCAGAAGTCATGGATATAGATCCATGGTGAGACCTCACCTGGAGTACTGTGTCCAATTTTGGAGGCCACATTATCAAAAGGATGTGAAGAGAATGGAATCGATACAGAGAATGGCAACTAGGATGGTCTCAGGATTTAAAGACATCCCATATGAAGAACGCCTGATCAGACTGCGCTTATATTCTCTCGAGGAGCACAGAGAAAGGGGGGACATGATAGAAACATTTAAATACATCATGGGTCACATCAAAGTGGAGGAGGAAATCTTTTTTCTAAAGGGTCCGACGGCGACAAGAGGGCATCCACTAAAACTTAAGGGAGGAAGATTTCATGGTGACACCAGGAAATACTTCTTCACCGAACGGGTGATTGATCAGTGGAATGATCTTCCCCGCCAGGTGGTCAAGGCCAGTAGCGTGCTCGACTTCAAGAGTTGATGGGACAAACAGGTGGGAGTACTACAGAGTTATGCTCAAACGATAGATACTCCAGGGAAGAAGGATTCTTGAGTAGGCAGGCTAGTTGGGAGGGAGGGTTCTTGAGTGGGCAGACTTGTTGGGCCGTAGGCCCTTTTCTGCCGTCATATTCTATGTTTCTATGTTTCTAACCCTAACGTATGGCTTCCACAGCTGGAGAAAATATAGTTTTTGTTGTGTTCTAAAAGAACTCATTGTGTTCTTTTGCACTTTCCAGACATACTGAATCCAATGTTGTCAGTTTGGCCAATGTAGACTTGAAAATATAATGGACAGCAATTTATTTTTCAATATTTTGTGTGAAATTATTGAACAATAAAAGCATTCTTAAATTGACACTTTGTCTACAATTTTACACAACAAATTATTAAGGTTGTCTTCTCCTTATGTCTGGAGTTGCATCAAAATAATGGAAAAGTACTTTGCATTTTATATCTCATTTAGATTAGATTCTCATTTAGAAATGTTGTTTGCAGAAAGTACCATATAAGTCAATAAACTAATTTTGTATTCTTGAAGAAAGATGATGAACTTTTATGTTTTTCCAACTCTGTTATGTTTCCTAAACATGCTTAGCATGTGCTTTCTAACAAGCTCAATGATTTCAAAGTTTCCATTTTCTGGATTACCTATGTGTTGATTAGTTCCAAAGAAAGAGTTTGATATACGTTCAAGAATTTGTCTCCATTTGTTGGTTTTGCTATTTAATTCATGCAAAAGCAAATTACAGATTTGTTAGCTGATGCGGTTCAACTTGCAGATTTCCATCTAACATATTTATTTTTATGATGATGAATTTTCCTCTGAAGGTATTTGATTTTTTAACTTATTCCAATATCTAATGATGTTCCAACATGAAAAAACATACAACACTGAAGAATTTGCATTGCTAGTTAAAAATGAAACAGATTTCTTTTCCATAGTCCAGCAAAGCCAGTCCCTTTCGTAGATCTCACCATTTGGGAGAACCTTTACATAAGATTACTGTATAAGAGTCACCATACTGGGACAGACTGAAGGTCCATCAAGCCCAGTATCCTATTTCCAACAGTGGCCAACCCAGGCCACAAGTACTTGGCAAGATCCCAAGGAGAAAAAACAGATTTTATGCTGCTTATCATAAGAATTAGCAATGGATTCCACCAAGTCTATCTTAATAATGACTTATGGACTTTTCTTTTAAGAAGTTAATCAAACCTTTTCTTAAACACAGCTAAGCTAATTGCTTTCAATACATTGAGTTTAATATGCATGTCAGAAAAGCATGATTTTCAGCATCTTTTGGAATGTTACGTGGAACTGAAATGCAACTAACCTTCAGAAATGAAGCATTGTTTGTTTGTTTTATTCATTTATAACCTGCTTTTTACAGAGCGGCTCACAATAAAACACTCACAATAGTTAAAGACATCAACATACATAGTACAAATCTACATCAACAATTCAGCGACTAGTGCTTACATCGTCACTCTAAAACTCAGTGCCTATATTTCATACTGCAAAACAAATGTCTCATCAGTAATTTCTTGAAGTCTCGCAAATTTCCTGAGGACCTATACAAGAGAACATGCTAGTTCTAGAACTTACCAGCCTCAGGTATTTAACAGCTCTGCGTGATTGACAGAATGTAGTTTTGGTAATGGGGCATAAGGCAGAATAGAACTCATCAAACTTTTCAGGGCCTTCCATGCACACACAAATAGACCATCACTAACAGTCTATAGCGTATATCAGACATGTCATACTGGGTACTAATATTTGGCCCGCCAAGCAATTCTTGCCGTCACCAAGATTTAGCCCGTCGTTCCTTCCCTCCCTCCATCAGGTACAGCGCAGTTCCGCCAATGTGAAAAGGAGCCGCATTGAAATCGGAGCCCTGCCGCTGCCACAACATGTTCCCCTCTGCTGTGGCCCCATACGTCAGAGGAGGGGCAGGACCACAGCAGAGGGGAATGTGATGTAGTGGAGGCAGGGCTCTGATTTCAATATGGCTCCTTTTCACATTGGAGGAGCTGCGCTGCACCTGATGACTATGTCTGGAGATAGTTGTGCGCTGTTGGGACCCTCTTTGGCCTCTGGCCCTTTCCTGCCTATCTGTACGTTGTGGATGCTCCTTCCTGTCTTAGATTGCTGGAGGGAGGTGAATGTCTTCAGCTGCCAGGATGGAGGGAGGGAAGAAGAAAGGAGACCCTGGCAAGTGAGTTATCAGAAGACAACCAGAGCCTGGGACCACAACATGATTTGAATAATGACCAGACAACAAAAAGGTAGAAAAAGTAATTATATTTCCTGTTTTGTGATTACAATATGTCAGATTTGAAATGTGTATCCTGCCAGAGCTGGTGTTAGACAGCAGGCGTGAACTAGGTCGTAAAAGAGAGAGGAAAAGTCTTTTTTATTTATTTTGTTTACATCACAGAGCCGGCGTAGGGTTGGAGAGGTTGTAACCCTTTACAGTGGAATCTTGGTTTATGAGTATAATTCGTTCCAGAAGCATGCTCGTAAACCAAAATGCTCGTATATCAAAGTGAGTTTCCCCATAGGAACTAAGGGAAACTTGCTTGATTCGTTCCCACCCACCCCAATCCCCTGAGGCCAGCGGTGCTGCTCTACCCCCCCCCAAGAACCGGCATTGCTCCCCCCTCTCATGAAGGCCCCCCCACGTGATCCGCCATCCACCCGTTCGTTTCGCCCACCCTGCGTGATCCACCATCCTCCCGCTCATAGCACCCCCCCCGCAATCCATCACCCCTTCCCCGCTCGCGTTGCACCCCCCCCCCGCCGCAATCCGGCATGCTCCAGGCACCCACCCGATCACATTCCTTGCCCCCATTTGGCACCGGCACCAACACACAGGACATGCTGGTGCTGGTGCCCAAAGATCTGCCTTCTTCTTCCCGCTGGGCCTTGAGCATCTGCGCATTCTCAAGACCTTCGGGTTCCCGAGAATCTCGGAGAGAACAAGAACCCGAAAGCCTTGAGCATGCGCAGATGCTCAAGGCCCAGCGCGAAGAAGAAGGCAGATCTTTGGGCACTGGCACCGACATGTCCTGTGCGTTGGTGCCGGTGCCAAATGGGGGTAAGGAATGTGATCGGGTGAGTGGGTGGGTGCCTGGGGCATGCCGGATCGCTGCAGGGGGGGGGAGGGTGCGAAGTGAGTGGGGGTGCCAGATCGCGTGGGGGGGGGGGGGGCGCTCGTAAATTGAGGCATGCTCGGTTTCCAAGGCGCCGATTTTGTGAATGTTTTGCTCGTCTTGCAAAACACTTGCAAACTGGTGCACTCGTAAACCGAGGTACCACTGTACTTTTGCTAAGGGGTCCTTTTATTAAGGTGTGCATTTAGCGCACACTAAATCGGTTAGTGTACCTTAATAAAAGGACCCCTAATTATCTTAATAAGAAATTCGGCCCACGACTTAGCCTATGTTTTAGATTTCAGCCCCTTATGTGATTGAGTTTGACACCCCTTGTGCATATGATCTTCCAGTTTTAACCAGTATAACTTCATGTAAAAATCAGTTACATGATCAGTCCTCTCTAACTGAAACAACGTTCTAACAAGAGAGTTTTGCACAACCTGCAACGCACTTAGTACAGTAAAGAGTAAACCCAAAAGAACTAAGCTACAATAATATAAACATGACAGAACCATGGACTGCAGAATTATTTTCAGAGTACAAACCCTCAGATATGGTCTGAGTTTGCTTAACAGAAGCAGCCTAAAGAAAATTTTCTGTATCAACACCTGGACGTATCCCTTAAAAGTTAACTTTCAGTCAACTAGCACACCCAAATAGTTCACCTCTTCAGAAAGGTTTATTGGGGTGCCCAATAACTGAATTGAATCTAAATTGAATTGTTATCAATAAATCTAATGCCAGCATACATGTCATGACTCTTTGGCTATTCCTTTAAAAATGCAGAATTTTCAGTCTCCTTGGTTTATCTGAAAACTGAGTAAATACATTTTAGAAATGGCAATGTTGCAACTCCTTTGCCCGCATTAGTGATTTTCTGTTCTTGATGTTGAACTTCTACAAACTGAAACACTTCTTTTCATTATGGACAAATAAATAAATAGAAGAAAAGTGTTTTAAATTTCACCTTATCTGGAGGAAGGGGGGGATGGGGGGAGAGCCCCAGCTAGACCTGTCCTCCAAAAGTCATCAGGGACAACAACACTGGGGCAAACAGCCAGGAGTTTGAACAGTTCCGTAACAGGAAAGAGGGGAGGAAGTGAAGTTCCAGGACCCCAGACAGTAACAAACAAGAAGCTGGAAGAACCCTATGTACCTCAGGCTACAGAAAGTAGAATCAAAATGAGCTAACCCCTTCCCACCAACCAGAAGACTGGAGAAAGGAAGTGCTGACCAAATAAGGGAATACAATGAAGATGAGTTACAGTGAAATTCCAGTGCCTATTTTTATGAAATGCTAAAAAAACCCTCCAATATGGTGGCTATGTTAGACACTATATTCTTCTTTTGTACATCTGGAAAACAACATTTAGATATTCATATTGCATGGTCATTCAAATCTCATTTTTATAGATCTAGGATACAGACATCTAAATATGCAGTATGTTCATATAGCAAAGACGAGAGGGCATGATCTGGGTCGGGCTAGGGAAGGGCCAAAATATGGATGTCTAACTTTGATTTCAGAAGATAAAGGGACATCCATGTCCAAAAAGATGAACATCTATATTTAAACTAGTACGTGACACATCCAGCCTACAGAAAACTGATCCAATTGATCAGTTCTCCACATCATTTTTAGACCCCCCCTCTATAAACATACTCATCCATTTATTAGTCATATCACATATCAACTATTATAACTCTACTAAGGCATAACACAAAAAGAAAGTTGATGACTCCAAATTCTGCAAAATAAAGCAGTCAAACTTATCTAAAAAGCAAATAAATTTGATCACATCACTCCCCTTCTTCGTGATGCTCATTGGTTACCTATCACGCATCGCATCACTTATAAAATTCTTCTCCTCACCTACAAAACCAAACAAACTCATATTCCTGCATTCATCGATAAACATTTGATTCCTTATTCTTCCATCAGATCTCTAAGATCTACAGTACTAACCAGAACCTATAACCTATTAGTAATTCCCTCAGTCCGCAAACTATTTTATGACACCACCCGAAAGGCCATTTTCTCGGTACCGTACCATCACTTTGGAACACACTCCCACTAGATATTAAACTAGAACCCTCACTGGAAAAATGACTCTCCAAAGTTAAAACATTTCTCTTCAGGGATGCCTACAGAACCTGAAATCTCACTTCCTCTTCAGATATGGACATACATTCTAGCAGAGAACAACAAGCGCTTCCTAAGAAGCAACCCCTTCCCCCCTCTCTTGTGACAGTCCATTCCCCCCTCCTTTCTTTTGTTTTATTTGAATCTCAATGTATTTATATTCCCTAATGTTTTTTCCCTCTCTTTAAACTGTCTGTATTCTACCCTTATTTTAGCTGATCATACATGATATTGTTTTTACTTTGCATTTTCCCTTATTTTTCTATTACTGTTGTAAACCGTTTAGCTAATACTTGATAGACGGTATATCTAATGATAAATAAACTTTGAACTGCAATGGAATTTGATCCAGCATCCTCTGGCTCTTTGCCCTGGTTTTCAACTAGGTGCTCTGACTATTAAGCATAACATAAGAACTTAAGAACATAAGGATAACCATACTGGGTCAGATCAATGGTCCATCTAGTCCAGTATCCTGTTTCCACAGGGGCCAATCCAGGTCACAAATACCTGGCAGAAGCCCAAATAGTAGCAACTCCTCTGCATGGACCTCTTTGTGATCATTTTATAATATGGACATTCCCATGCTGCCACACAGACATCCATAACATAGCATAGCATAAAAATTTATTTCTATCCCGCAATATCTTGCAGTTCAAAGTGGGTAACAAACAATAAAAGCAACTGTTCAGGTACAGTGAATTACACGTAAAACTCAGACAAATAATAAATTGACAATTATAAATTAATATTTAAACACATATCTAAAAATTTCTTAAGCAAGTAGGATTTTAAGCAGTTTTCTAAACTGGAGATAAGATGTAGAATTTAATAATAATAATAAAAAGCATGAATTTCTGATTCCCAGCTTTCTGCCTGGAATGAAAGCAATCCACCCTGAAATTTCTTATACATGCACCCTCTGGTTGGGGAAAAGACAAAGAATGTCAGATTTCACAAAGAAAATCGTTTAAATACAAAGTGATCCGGTAAATAACCAGGCAGCAAACCGTGAAGTGCCTTATAATAAAAACAACCTGACTTAAACATAGTATTTGACTCCACAGGTAACCAATGCAATTTATGAAAGTAGGGTGTAATATGACCTGGTCTTTTTAAATTGAAAATCTGATGAACCACCGTGTGTTGTAACATGCGGAGCCTTTGAAGGTGCTTCTGGGTACCAGACAACACAACTATATTACAATAGTCTATAACCAGGCCTTGGCTTGGCTGCAGTGCAAGATGGACAGGTGATTTGTCAGCTCCTCCTTCAAAAGCTCTAATCAGCTTACCTATCAGTGATTTAGCTTTAAATTTCTTCCTAATTATAGAGATCTTATTTACATCTTGGATAATAAGTTATGGCATCTGCAAGGCAAACCAGATTAGATGCTGTCTTTGCAGCAGCTGGCACAGCTAAACGGCCTAAGCCAGATCCACCAACACCATCAACAGTGCTTCTCCAAAAGGACTCAGTTGAAATACTAGAACAAGTAATGTTAGAGTTGAAATCCATAAAAGAACTGCTTCAAGAAAACTCTGTGAAATTAAATACTGTCCAAGAAGAAGTGTGAAACCTGTCTCAGAAATTTAAGATATGTATTTCTAGGACTAAGCAATTAGAATGTTGGGTCTCTGAAGCTGAAAACTGCCTGATTCAGTGTAAAATGGATCATAAAACTATGGCTCGTGTAACTAAAGAGCTTGAAGACTCCAAAAACTGAAGTAGGAGAAACAATATAAGATTATTGGATCTTCCAGAGGGAGTAGAGGGCTCAAATGCTATAAACCAGGGGTGTCCAACCTTTTGGCTTCCCTGGGCCGCATTGGCCATAAAACATGTTTCTGGGGCCCAAATGCTGCAGCAAGAAAGAGGAGGGAGACGGTAAACACCCGGGGGCAGCAGAGGAAAACACTGCATTGCCCTCAACCAGGGCCGCATAAAATTCTTCACGGGCTGCAGGTTGGACACCCCTGCTATAAACTTTCTTGAAGAATTTATTCCTAAATTGCTCTCTATTAACCTGAAATATTTGTTGGAAATTGAAAGGGCACACCACATTTCATCATGAGCTAATAGTAAACAAAATGGCCCTAGACCCTTGATTTTTAAAGTGTTTCATTTTCAGCAAGCCTTGGAAATTTTAAACACTTCTAAGAAAATTAAATTTTTGAAATGGCAGGAAGCCAAGATTTTACTGTTACCTGATTTCACTAAAACTACAGCTAATTTAAGGAAGCGATTCCTGATCCTCTGTCCTTTGCTGCAGCAGATAGGTGCTTCATACAGGTTATTGTGTATTTAGCTTATTCAATCCATTAGAGATAATAGATTTAAGATTTACCTAATATATTAATGTATTTAGCTTATTTAATATATTGGTGGCAATTTTATTGTTATTCTAGGTTTTTATTTTTATTCATTCATTTGTTCATGCCATTGGAAATAATCAATAGTTTAATTTAAAATATTTCCTAATAGATTGTTTATGATTTAAGATCCACCCAATATATTAATGTATTTAGCTTATTTAATATATTGGGGCAATTTTATTGTTATTCTAGGTTCTTACTTTTATTTATTAATTTTGTTTATGCTACTGGTAACAATCAATAGTTTAATTTAAAATCTTTCCTAATGGATTGATATATCTGGTTTATTCAATTCATTAGAGATTATATTAGTGCTAGTCCAGTTTTGTTTAATGGTTATGATTTTATGAGCTTGCATAATGCTGTGGAGGGGCATAATCAAAAGGAACATCTAAGTCCGTTTTCGTCTAAATCGCAAGTTGTCCAAAGTAAAAAACAGCTTAGGATACATTTTTGAAAAATACGTCCAAATTTTTTTACCTTTCGAAAATCACCTAAGTATACATCCTGCCGATCTGATCGTCCAAGTTGCTAAATCGTCCATCTTTATACCACATTTTTTTCCAACTTTTTGTCCAAGTCAAAAATGCCTAGAACAAGCCCTGTTGGATGTGAGAGGGGTCTGTAAAGTGTTGGACTAAACACCCAGACATGGCATCTAAATAGTGGGGTACCTTACAGGGCTTTGAACTTCACAAAAAGGGTGCCATGTCATCATCTCACTACAGCTCCCTTATAGGTCACGGTGAGCCTCCCAAACCACCTCCAGAATCCCCTAGACCCACTTATCTGCCACCTTAATAGCCCTTATGGCTGCAGGAGCCACTTATATGCCAGTACAAAAGGGTTTTGGGGGTGTGTAGGGGAGTGCACATGTTTCAGTAACAATGCAGTGATTACAAGGGCTTATGGGAATGGGGGCCTCTCCATGAATCCCTAACCCACCCCCAAGATGACCTAAGCCGCCTCTGTGCAGGACGACTAGGCTTTCCTATGCCAGGCTGCCAGGTGATGATGTTCTGGAGGCTGAATTTTAAAGGTGTGATTACGATTTTTTTTGGGTTGGGGGTGGGGGTCGGTGATCACTGGGGTCGTGTGGGAGGGTCTGTTTTATGTGTTTTCAGTGCTTATCTGCAATAGAATAGACACCCGTAATGGTGTGGCTAACATGAGGAAGAACCTAGCAAAGCTTGACAAATAGGCCAGAATTTGGAAGCTATGTTTTAATATTAAGAAATGCAGAGTCATGCATTTGGTCTGCAAAAACTCAAAGGTATGGTACAGTTTAGGGGTGAAGAACTTTTGTGCATGAAATAGGAGCAGGACTTTGATGTGATAGTATGTGATGATCTAAATGTGGCCAAACAGGTTGAAAAGGTGACGACAAATGTTAGAAGGATGCTTGGGTGCATAGGGAGCGAAATGGCCAGTAGGAAAAAAGGAGCTATTGATATCCCTGTTTAAGACCCTGGTGAGACCTTATGTAGTCTGCACTTTTGAAAAGATATAAACAGGATGGAGTTGGTCCAGAAGAAGGCTACTAAGTGATATGTGGTCTTCGTTATAAGGCGTATGGGGACAGATTTAAAGATCTCAATATGTATACTTTTGAGGAAAGGAGGGAGAGAGAAAATAGGACAGAGACATTTAAATACCTGTGTGGCATAAATACGCATGAAGCAAGTCTCTTTCAGATGAAAGGAAACTCTGGAATGAGGGAGCATAGGATGAAGCTGAAACGGGATAGATTCAGAAGTAACCTCAAAAAATACTTTTATATGGAAAGGGTGGTGAATGCTTGGAATGACCTCCCAGTAGAGGTGGTGGAGAATAACTTTGGAATAACTTTCCTGTCCAGCTGCTTAATCTGGGCTCCTTCCAATTATTTTGAAAACATCTGAAAACTTAGCTATTTTCAAAAATGTAAATTTCGCTGCTCTCTATATAACCACAAATTCTTATTATATTTTCCTTTCTTTAAAATTTTTGTAAACCATGCTGAGCTCTATCTTTATAGAGAAGATGCGGTATATAAGCTTAAGATTTAGCTTAGTTTAGACAAAAAGTGTATCCGAATTCAAAAAAACTTGGAACAAGTATGTTGGATCTCTAAGGGAGAGGAGGGAATAATAGATGTCATGGTTATATGGACTAGATAGGCCATCTGGTTTTTATCTACTTTCATTTTTCTCTTTCTAACCAAGTCATTCCTGCATCACCCCTTTCCTAAAATTTGGTGGAGCATTAATAAACTAAAGTTTCATTTGATCATTATGTTTACAAAGACAATAACAATTTATATAAGTGATAAATAGTAATGGTAGTAATATACTTGCCCCCCCTCTAATAATGTTGAGATTACGATAGAATGTAGCAAGACTTTAAGAACCATGTCTGCGGCACGAGGCCTGTCTGTCTAATTTTCATTTTTGCATTAATAATTGCAGCTGATGTCATTTTTTAATGCAACAACATTGTATCCAAAATGGATATTTCAGGTCAAAGTACCTCTAAGAGTAGATGGATACATTTCCATCAATAAATCTGCCCTTTTCTTGCCCTGACACAGGCATACAACTGAGTGATTGACATTCTTACCACTAAATTATGCTATGTCTGCCTCGACAAGAAATGTCTCCATTCCAAAATTAGCTAACCATCAATGTAGCATAAAAGAGCTTGAACATGGTGTCATTTCACAAGACTATTGATTCTCACAGACTTACTGGATTAAGTCTGGTTTCCCATAAAAGAAGAAGCCGCAATGTCACTCACAGACTGAAATCTATCTCCCTTCTATGCATATATACATGCATGTGTATGTTTACGTATGTATATTACACTGATATACTTTGTCTCAATTGCAGAGCTCAATTGTGCTGCTATTGTAACTAGAAAACACATATTAGTAAGACTAAACAATGCAAGAAGTGATTTTGACAGTTGTGTAAAAAATGGCATTATTCATCAGAGCAGGAACTTAAAAAGAAAACCCTACCTGGAACAATTAATTATTTTCCCCTGCTTTTCTGTTAGTGCTATTCTGTTCTCTTATTAAACTGTCAAACAAAGACTGATCACCACCATTGTGTTTCCAATCGCGACATATGGCTGCGAGACATGGACACTCAAGAAAGCAGATAGAAGAAAAATGGACGCCTTTGAGCTGTGGTGCTGGAGAAGACTTCTGTGAATCCCATGGACAGCTAGGATCACCAACAAAGATGTTCTAGATCATATAAACCCATAGTTGTCCCTGGAAGGCAAGATTGCCAAATAGAAACTGACCTATTTAGCACATGTGATGAGGGTGAATTCACTAGAAAAAGAGATGCTACTTGGAATGGTCAGCGGTAAAAGGAAGCAGGGGAGACCAAAGGCCCATTGGTTGGATACCATCAAGGATGACGGGGATAGAACATCAAGCAATTGAAAGAAGCTGTGGAAAACAGGGAAACATGGTGAGGACTGGCCTAGTAGTATGCAAAGTAGAAAATCCAAAGATACAGAGTTATAAGGCACAACACCTCCAAAAGAAAAACCAAAACATCTGTATGTATGTTTTTTCTTTCTTTCTTTTTCTTTCTTTTCTTTTCTTTTCTCTTTTCTTTTTTTCTTTCTCATGAATGAATAATTTCTAACAGGAAAACTGACCATCCAAAGCATGATGGAAGCAATATCTTATTAATGACAATTTATTATTTCTGTGGAGTGCAGTGTTTGGATAATTTGTAATATTTTTAGCGTCTGATGGCTTTTAGTGTATTTCTGATTTATACTTTAAAAATGTCTTATAGATTTTACCCTGAGGTATCTGGATGTATTCCAAAAATTTAAATAATACACTGTAAATTTGCTTATGTAACCTGAAGGATAGCTTTAGGTAAAGTGTAGAAACTGTACCGTTCGTATTGCAAATGTTTCTAATTTAATATCATATTTATAAAAACAGATTAAAACATTTTAATAAAATATAATTTTTTCCTATCAAAAGTGAATCAGTGGTAAGATTCATTAAGAAAAATCTAGTGCTCTAAGGCAAATATCACTTTTTGCTTGATTATATATGCAATTTTTCTATGTATTAATTATCAGTGTTGAAAATTGTGAATATTTACAGCTTTTAGGGTAGCTAAAAGTTGCATTTTCAACCATATTCAAAATTATTCTTAAATCAGCTTATAAGCAGGACTAAATTTACATCTCTCATGTAAATAATGCTTGCATAAATTATTCATGGAAACAGTTTCATCTTATTACAACAGGTAATCCGTTTTTATGCTTCTTTTTATCTTTTTTACACACAGGAGAAATTAAAGAGGGGAGGGGAGGAGGGGGTGTGCCCTTTACAATCTCCGTACCCGGGGCGGACTGCTTCCCCCTGCACCCCCCTTACTATGCCATCTATTCTTCTGATATCATACTTCTACGCCTCTTTTATTAAGGGGCACTATGATTTTTACCGCGCGCTAATCAATGTGCTAAACGCTAACGCATGCATGTTATCCTATGGATGCATTAGTGCTTAGTACACACGTTGATTTAACGCGTGCTAAATGCATCCTAGAACGTTTAGCATACTTTAATAAAAGAGGGCCTTAGGGCTCCTTTTATCAAGGCGCGCTACGGGGGTTAGCGCGTCAGACATTTCATCACACACTAACCCCCGCGGCAGCCTAAAATCCTAACGCCTCGTCAATGGAGGCATTAGGTACTAGCACGGCAGGCGGTTTAATATGCGGTATTCCGTGTGTTAAACCGCTACCGCATGCCAATCAATTTAGAGTGTGCTAAATGCTAAGGCGCCCATAGAATATAATGGGCGCCTTAGCATTTAGCGTGCGCTAATCTTTAGCATGTGATAAATTGATTAGAACACGCTACATCAATTAGCGCATGCTAAATCAGTTAGTGCACCTTAGTAAAAGGACCCCTTAATTTCTCTTTTTCTACAATATCCCTATTTCTGCTCTCTCCTCAATTTGGTTGTCTTTTTGTATTCTCACCCTCCCCCCCCCCCAACTCTTCCAGGCTGCTGTTCCTGCTCCATGGCTCAGTTGAATAAGTTTGTGTCATGTGGTGGAATTACTGTATATGCATGGATCACTTCACTTACATCGTTTTCTTATCCAATTCCAGAAATTGATGATTGTTATTTCCAATGTCACTGATGATGCGCTTTTGATCCAAATATGACTTTGCTTAAAGATCTTCTGAAACAATTTGCACTGCTAGTCTATGAGACTGAAAAATATAATTTTATGTGATGGCAACTGCTCTCTCTGTTTCTTATGCAGTGCCTGTAATGAATATCTTAAAGAGCATAAATATAATATTTCTTCTAATTCACAATGATATTTAGGGCTACTGGCAAGACCAGAGTTGAGAAAATTCATCAACAGTATTTCAACATAAATATAATGATTTTATGAAATTGTTTTTTTTTTTAATCTACTGCTTTTTCTTATAGTTTGAGCATTTGGGATGTTAATAATAATGATAATGAATTCTTAAAAACTGCTTAAAATCAAAACCTTAAAGCCATTGGCTGTAAGGCCACCAATAGCCTTGATCTTCTTTAAACTTCTGCTCATTGTCAATACCAAGGCTGTACAAGGTTTTAGAACATAAGAAGGTCCATCAAGCCCAGTATCCTGTTTCCAACAATGACCAACCCAGGTCCCAAGTACCTAGCTAGATCCCAAGTAGTAAAACAGATTTTATGCTGTAAAAGCAGTAGATTTCCCCAAGCCATCTCAATAATGGCCTATGGACTTCTCTGCTAGAAAATTATCCAAAGCTTTTTTAAACCCCACTAAGCTAACTGATTTCACCACATTTTCCAGCAATGAATTCCAGAGTTTAATTATATGTTGTGTAAAGAATATTTACTCCGTTTTGTTTTCAATCTACTACTTAGTAAGTTCATTGCGTGACCCCTAGTCCTAGTATTTTTGAAAAGTGTGAACAAGGGATTCACATCTACCCCTTCTACTCCACATGTTATTTCATACACCTCTATCACATCCCCTGAGCCATTTCTTCTCCAATCTGAAGACTACTAGCCACTTTAGCCTTTCCTCATAGGGAAGTCATCCCATCCCTTTTATCATTTTCGTCACCCTTCTCTCTACCTTTTCTAATTTTGTTATACATATATATATATATAAATATATATATATTTTTTTTTAGATACTGTGACCAGAATTGCACATAGTATTCGAGATGTGGCTGTATCATAGAGCAATACAAGGGCATTATAACATTTTCATCTTTTTTTCTATTTCTTTCCTGATAATACCTAACATTCTATTTGCTTTCTTAACCGCTGCTGCACATTGAGCTGAGGGTTTCAACGTATCTTCAACAATGACACCTAGATCCTTTTCTTGGACAGTGACTCCTAAAGTGGAACCCTGCATGACGTATCTTTAGTTTGGGTTCCTCTTTCCAACATGCATCACTTTGTACTTGCTCACATTAAATGCCATCTGCCATTTTGTTGCCCAGTCTCCCAAGGACCTATAGCAATTTTGTCCTGTAAACTTGCCAAGATGTTTTGTGCTCCTTTTATTAAATGGCGGTAGAAGTTTCTATCATGGACCAGCAAGGTAAATTCTCTGACGCTCATAGGAATTCTATGAGCATTGGAGCATTTACCTCACTGGCCCATGATAGAAAACTCTACTGCCTTTTAGTAAAACCCAGTGTTTGTTTGCTAAAAAGTCCAAATTACAATTTTTAAAACACATTTTTTTGAATGGTTTTCTATGATGTTTGTCTGTAGTGCATCTAAATCTCAAAGGTGGCATATTGGGGGTATGTTTTAGGTGGGATTAGGGTGGACTTATCATTTGGAAAATTTTCTGCAATTATGGAACATTGCAGAAAATGTCCATGGCACTCGTATACCTGTTTCAATAATGAATAAGTGCCAAAAGATGGCCAAACTGACCAGATGACCACTGGAGGCTTGAAAGCATGGCCCCTACTTACTCCTTCAGTGGTCACTGACCTCTTCCTATCCTCCAAAGATGTGAATGAAACTGTACATACTAACTTTTAAGATTGCATCAGATATTATGGCCAGTCCTATTATTGTAACAAGTAGATCTCTGGAGTAGCCCACTTGTCAGTGCCGTGGACTGCAAAGAAGGGGACCAAGGCCCATATCCCACTCTAACTACTATACTTGTAATGAAAGTTGTGAACCCTCCAAACCCCACCCAAAACCTACTGTACCAACATATAGGTGACACCAATAGCAATAAGGGCTAGTGGGGTGATATAGAGTTGGGTACAGTAGGTTTTGGATGAGTTTTGAAGGGCTCACCATACAGTGTAAGGGGGTTATGGAGAGTTGTGTACCTGGGTCTTTTATGTGAAGTTCACTGCAGTTCCCCCTAAGGTGTCCTACTGCTCTCCTGGGATGTCTCTAAGATGTCTACTAAGAATGCTGGTCCCTTCCTACGTCCCATTGGCTTTGGGTTTTGTGTGTTATTCATTTGCAGGTTTTTTTTTTGTTAATGGTTCAAAAAGATAGATGCACTGAGGACAAAGATATCTAGGAAATGGCTATTTTTGTAACAAAAAAGATAGGCATTTTCCTCTTTTGAAAATGGTCATGCACGCTACTAGATTTTTGAATGCTTTCCGCAACATGTCTAAACTCAGATTTAGATGTCATTGAAAATGCCCCTCCACGTTGCCGCGCTGGCTAAATATATTGACCCCATTATCTCTAGGTTTACGTGCTTCTGATGCTTTTCCTTGACCTATTGACTCCAGTGAAACCCCAGAACAAAACAAGATATCTTGCTTCATTTTTCTCTGCTTAGAATCCTGTTCTGCATAGGTTTGGACAAGTTCCTGGAGTAAAAGTCCATAGACTGTTATTGAGAAAGACATGGGGGGAAAACAACTGCTTGCCTGGATTGGTAGCATGGAATTTTTCTATACCTTGGGTTTTGGTCACCGGATTGGCCACCATGAAAACGGGCTACTGGGCTTTATGGACCATTGTTCTGACCCAGTAAGGCTATTCTTATGTTCTTATAGTGCTTCTGATTCCCTTTTCAACATAGATGCAAAAAAACATAGAAAAATGAAGGCAGATAAAGACCTTGTGGTCTATCTACTCTGCCTAACCATGCCATCTACTATTTTTTCCTCTCCCTTAGAGATCCCAGGTTTTCTTGAATTCAGATACAATTTTTGCCACCACCACCTCCATCAGGAGGCCATTTTATGCCTTCACTCAGTGGCATAGCGAGGGTGAGAGGCACCCGGGGCAGAGGTGCCCCTCCCCACACTCTCATCTTTGCCCCTCCGCTCCTTCCTCGATCCCCTCTGCCGCGTACATGTCCCATTCCCTTCCCCCATACCACCATGAGCAACAACTTCAATGTGCTCCTCTCGACCCCAGCGTCTCTCCCTCTGACATCACTTCCTAAGTGCGGCACCTGGGAGTGACGCCAGTGGGAGAGGTGACGCGGTTGCAAGGAACATATTCAAGTTGTTACTCGCAGCGGTGAACAACTGGAGGTACAGGGGAAAGGAAGTGGGAGTGCGCATGGTGAGTGGGAAGAGGCGGAGGAGGCAGAGAGGAGGAGGAATGCCAGTTCCCCCACCAACATGGCGCCCGAGGCAGAATGCCTCTCTCACCCCCCTTACAACCAATTTCTTCTTAAATTCCAGAGTCTGTACGCCACGGCTTGTCTTTTGAAAAGTCTATTGGCGGTACGTAGTGTATGTCCATAATAGTAGGTAAGCAACTAATGTTTAAGCAGCGGGAGGGTTAAGCTGTCCGCAGGATAACATTTTATGGTTCTAATTGTGATGTTTCTTGGGTTTCAGTTTTCCCCATGTCGCCTTGACAAAGAATTCGAAACGCGTTGGCGTTCAGGGGAATGATTGCAAGGCTGAAAGCTAAGTATTCATAATCGATAAGAAATTGATACTCACAAATAATTGTATAAGATATAAGCACCAGAAATGACTAAATGTAACAGAAATATTTGAAAGAAAGAAAAAAAGAATGAATACGGAGGAGGAGGTACCACGGGGCAAATGAAGATTTTATCCCCTTCAAACTAGGCTGTTTGTTGGGCCGTCTGATACCCCCTCTGGACCTCATAAAAAACTCATATTAATTCTATATGGGTTACATCTTAGAGGACTCTGTGAATATTCTTGTATTGAGATATCTCTCACCCCCCCATCTTAATTTGCCACTGCCTTTACTATCCTTTCAGTGAAAAAGTATTTTCTGAAGTGACTTCTTTTCTCACCTTATGGTTTGTTGATGATATTTCCTGGTGCCTTATTCATTCTTTCATTTTGATTCTCACAATCAAACATGGCAGTAGTCATAATCAAACATGGCAGTAGTCATCTACAAAATAGGAAGGTGTTTCTTTCATAGATTATCATTGCAACCCCCCCCCCCCTGATATAAAGACATATTAGAAAGAGGGAAATCTTTCCCATGTCTGTTAAATCAGTTGTCTTTGTCCTGTAGTACAAGCTCCTACCTCATCTCCACAGATGTTTAACACTGAATGGACGTTGCATATAATTTGCCCATGCTCAAAAGATCATAAATGCCTCAAGATAAATGAGAGTTATTTTCAATTTATTTGCCCTGAAAAATTCGCCATTGTTTGCAATTTTTTGCATTTAGCATAGCAATAATATGGCCTGACGTTCCAGCTGGTAATACCTCAAAATCTACCTAGAATAACAAATTATTCCCTAAAGCAAGAAATGTCTTTTCTGTCCTGCAAAGTGAAGGTTAAAAAGCTGGATTTGTTTTGCCTCTGCGAGCTCTAACAAGCCTGTTAGAACTGTTTCCTAGTGGCATTGCATCTGGTTGGTCATCCATCAAGTCTCAGCCTACCACTGATCCTTGTTCAGAGGGCAGGATATGCGCAAAAAAAAAATACCCATATCCTTTGGGTATCAATCATCCCATCCATCTGGCCATTTGATGTGTACACATATAATTTTTCAAATTATTAGGTGGTTTTTTTTTGTCAATATAGTTCACAACTTTTCATTGGTACGCTCAAAGTGAGTCACATTCAGTTATAGTAAGTATTGCCTTGACCCCAGAAGACTTAGGGGAGAATTCATCAATGTGTGCTACTGTTAAGATGGATATTTTACCTCAAGTCATGCTATTTTAGCACAAGGCCCCATTTTATCCAATGAAACTTTGTTGTAAAATAGCACATTACAATTGGGCATTACAATCAGCCGCCTTCATCGTATTTGAGGCCTACTTCTCAACAATCTTGCTCAAGATTTAGTGACAAAATGGGTCCCGTCGGGGCAGGCTAGTGACTGCACCCTAAAGATAACACTTACGAAAACACTTACTGTTAAAATGTCTTATAAAAAGTTGATTATATAACAAATCAGTAACAGCATGATTTAAGTAAAACACTAGGGAGGAGGTGGCGATAAGGGTCAATGATTAAGTCTCTAACCCATTTAATCAGGTGAGTTTCTGAGACCCTTTATCCTCCTTTCTTATAATTGACACTCTAAAGTGGGATAATTTGTATTTGTATTTGTGGATGGTTCCAGTTAATCCTACTTTACCATCTTCCTTATCCTGTTAGTGATTCAGGGTGTTCGTGCTTCTGTTGGGGGGGAGGGTTAATAATAATAATAACAGTTTATATACCACAGGACTGTGAAGTTCTATGCGGTTTACAATGATAAGAAAGATGCTACAAATTGAGTGGAACTTACATAGTTAGAGATTAGTGGCTAACAGTTTAAGGGATCAGTTGTTGTGGGAGAGATTGTGCAGATCCGCTACCTAGGTACTTCAAGAATAGGTATGTTTTTAAGTGTTTCCTAAATTCACCATAGTTATTTGCGTGTATAATTAGTTTTTCCAGGTCTTTGCCCCATAAGGCTGCTTGATAAGAGAGAAGATGTTGACGGTATCTTATAAATTTACATCCTCTAGCCGATGGGGAGATGAACTTCAGGTGTGTACTTCTCTTATATCTATTGGTTGAGAAGGAGAAGAGGTCAGTTATATATTTAGGGGCTAAACCGGATACTACCTTAAAGCAAAAACATCCCAGCTCGAACTTTGCACGTGCCTCCATCGGCAACCAGTGTAGGAGTCGGTAGGAAGGGGTTATGTGATTGGACTTCTTCAACCCAAAGATCAACCTGACCGCCGCATTCTGTACCAGTTGCAGTCTCTGCATGTTCTTCTGGGAGATTGCCAGATGGGCGATGTTACAATAATCGAGATTATTGTACTAGGTATTGTACCAGAATTCTGAATGATGAAGCGTCAAAGTATGCTCTAATAGACCTAAGCTTCCAGAGAGTGAAAAAAACCCTTTCTGACTAGGGAGTCCACTTGGTTTTTCATGGTTAGGCCTTGGTCCAGTATTACCCCCAGAACCTTCATTGTAGGTTGAATAGGGTAGCTGAAAACTGCAAGTAAACTGAAAACTGTCATTTTCCTTAGTTTTTTGGGTATTTGGCATTTTTTAGTGTAGTGAGAGGGTTTCTTCCCCCCCCCAATCCCACCAACGGAAGCGCGGACACTTGTAAGTTTAGTATGTGTGTGTGTGGGAGGGGGGGCACACCCCCTTACAGCGCTAACAGGAAGTGTTTTAATCTGATTGTTGGCACACTTTTGTCCGGTGTGGGAATGAAGGGTCACCGAATGGGATACAAAGGAACAAGCTTCTTATTAGGTACTAGTGTTTAAGCCCGTTACATTAACGGGTGCTAGAATATATGGCTGTCTGTCTTTCTTTCTTTATGTCTCTCTCCCTGCTCCTGTTTCTTTCTTCCTTTCTTTCTGTCTTTCTCCCTCCTGCAATTTTTTTCTCTCTCTCCCTGGCACCCTTTGCCTGTCTGTCTTTATTTCTGTGTCTCTCTGGTCCCCTGTCTGTCTTTATTTCTGTCTGTCTCTCTCCCTAGCCTCCTTTGTCTGTCTGTATTTCTTTCTGTGTCTCCCCCCCCACACACTTTCCTTTGCAGAAGCAGCAGTGCTATTTCCCTTCCCCTCCAGATCCCTGTGAAGTAGTAGCAGCATTTCCCCCCACCCACCTCCCATTCCCTTCTCTCCCCCCCCCCCACTTTCCTTTGCAGAAGCAGCAGTGCTATTTCCCTTCCCCTCCAGATCCCTGTGAAGTAGTAGCAGCATTTCCCCCCACCCACCCCATTCCCTTCTCTCCCCCCCCCCACTTTCCTTTGCAGAAGCAGCAGCGGTATTTCTCTTTCCCTCCAGGTCCTTGCTGAAGCAGTAGCAGCATTTTCCCCCACCCCCCATTCCCTTATCTCCCCCCCCACTTTATTTTGCAGAAGCAGCTGTGATATTTCCCTTCCCCTCCAGATCTCTGAGAAGTAGTAGCAGCATTTTCCCCCACCCACCCCCCATTCCCTTCTCTCCCCTACCACCACTTTCCTTTGCAGAAGCAGCAGCGGTTTTCCCTTCCCCTCCAGGTCCCTGCTGAGTAGTAGAAACATTTTCCCCCACCCCCCATTCCCTTCTTACCTTGAGCTGCCCTGCTCCGTTCGGCCCCTCCCCCTTCCCTTCCCGTGTGCTGGCCTGCTGCGGCTGAAGGTTTTTTTCGGCGACTCCTCCTGTTAAAACTCCCCCCCCCTCCCGCAACCGCTCCTGTTCAAAGCGGCCTGCTGAGGTTCGCGGCCGCTGTAACGAACCTCGCAGGCCGCTCTCCAACTCGGTAGCATGTTCCCTCTGACGCGATTGCGTCAGAGGGAACGTGCTACCATGTGGAGAGCGGCCTGCGAGGTTCGTTACAGCGGCCGCGAACCTCAGCAGGCCGCTTTGAACAGGAGCGGTAGCGGCTGTTGCAGGAGGATTGGGGGGGGGGAATTCGTGAGCGGCGGCAGGACCATGAGGCGGGATTGAGTTTTTCGGCTTCCCCTATCTGGGGAAACCGCCGTGCCGAACTGAGCTGCGCGTGGGGCCGTAGTAAGCGCGGGGCATGCTGCAGTCTTGGCGGCCACGGACATACGGATCATGGAAGCACGCCGATAAGACTGCGCATGCGCCGCCTACGGTTTTATTATATAGATAACTCATATTTTTATCAGAAGATAAGCTGTTTTCATTATGTTATGACAATCCTGATATTTAGCTTAGTTATATAATTTTATTTTATGTATTTAATAATTTTTTTTTGTTTTGTATTTTGTATTTTTTTAAATTAGTTAAATTGTATTTGTATTCAATTGTAATGATTTATTTAAATTCAATAAAATATTTTTGAAAAAAAAAATAATTAAGCTAGCTTGCCAGATGTCATATGGAGGTCATGTAACATTCTGATGCATTTTCAAGCGTGTAGTCAACATCCAAAACAAAGTATCTCTTGATAAATGAGAGATATGTTTAGCCAGAATACAATACTGTATTAGTTTTGGTCAAGAATCACATCATGGGGATTTAATCATAGAAATCAGGGTTTGCTTGTGGGTTTGTTTGGTTTTTTTGTTTTGTTTTTTAATTTTTCCCATATTTACATTCTGAACAGTTACTGTGTTTTGGCTTTCAGGGTAGTACAGGAAAAAGACATATCTCTATAACTGTTTGATAGAGATTTTAACTCTTGCCACTCCTTATGATGTATCCTATTTTGATGCAATAAATGAATAGAGATTGATTTTTCACTCCGTCATAAATGCCAAGGACTAGGGGACACTCAATGAAGTTACAGGGAAATACTTTTAAAACCAATAGGAGGAAATATTTTTTCACTCAGAGAATCGTTAAACTCTGGAACACATTGCCAGAGGTTGTGAAAAGAGTGGATAGCACAGCTGGTTTTAAGGAGGGTTTGGACAAGATCCTGGAGGAAAAGTCCATAGTCTCTTATTGAGAAAGACAAGGGGAAAGCCACTGCTTGCCCTGGATCGGTAGCATGGAATGTTGTTACTCTTTGGGATTCTAGAATCTTGTTACTTGCTGGGATTCCGGAATCTTGCAATTCTTTGAGATGCAGGAATGTTGCTACTATTTGGGTTTTGGCCAGGTATTAGTGACCTGGATTGGCCAACGTGAGAATGGGCTACTAGGCTTAATGGACCTTTCATCTGACCCAGTACAGCTATTCTTTTGTTCTAACATGGTTTATTTTAATTGACTATAACTCTTTTGGAAAAGGGACTTGATACACTGCTTTTCTGTGGTTACAATCAAAGTGGGTTACATATTATATGAACAATAGAAGGTTATATGACTTGTCCAGAGTCACGAGGACCAGCAATGGGAATTGAACCCAGGTACCTAGGGTTTTAGGGCACCACACTAACCACTAACCATAGTGTGGTTTTAATGCCGGCCAAGGTGGTAACAGCTCCGACACTTAAAAACAAGCTACGAACCGCATAGGGAGGAGCGAGTACAAATCAGCCGAAGCCTTGGGCCAATCGGCATGGAGGAGGGGGAGGGGGGAGAATAGACTAGGGAGCGGAAGGGAGGTGCCCTTCTCGAGCCGGCATCACAGGAGGCGGACGTGGCTTCCCTTCTGCCCACCCTCCGGCTTCTGTTCTCTCACCTTCAGGAGCTTCTGCAGCTCCAGCGGCATACTCTCCCTGCATGACTGCCCCTGGCTACCAGCGGCCATTCCCCGACAGGAGCACTTCGGGCAGAGTGTCGGTTCTGCAGTGCCTGCCGGGACTCTGATACAGTTGCACGTGCGGCTAAGAGGACTGCGGTGCATGCGAAAATGGGGTGGGCCGCTACACACGCGGCTAGAGCCTATCCCCGTTTTCCTCCTCATCTCGGTGCTCCTGGAATAGAGCGGCAGGGCATCTTCGGCTTCGGCGGCACTCAGCCACCAACGCGGGGCCAGCCACCTCAATGCCCAGCGTGCACTCTCCCACAGCGGGACTAGGTAGCCGGGAGGTGGGCGGCACCAGTTAAGATCTCCGCCGCCGCCGGGAGGGAGAGGACAGAGCGCCCACGTGGCCATGTAAAGTTTCTGGCACTGACGGTCGGGAGAGTGCAGAGTGCCACCCCGACGTGGCTCGGAGGTGCGCGCGGCAGATTAGTCGAGCCCCGGAAGGGGGGGTTTGTGCATCTCCGGCGGTAGCCAGGTGCAGCCTGTGCCGCGGGCCGTGTGGGTCCCGGTGCATGTGGCTGGATGGTCGAGGGGGGTTGGGCCTCTCCACACGCGGAAATTGGGTGCACATATTTATATTTTCTGACTATGGATTTCTTAATAGAAAAAATAGACCTGGGTCTAATTTGCAAAGCTTTTTCTCTGTTGATGCAGAATAGAAGAAAGATGTATAAATCAGGCTTATAAGAAGTAAAACTTAATAGGTTCTATTCTCACGTCAATGCACTTTCAATAGTCACAGGATCGTGCTGGCAAATACTGTAAACACTTTAATACCTCTGATGGGATGGTTGAGGTCAAATTGTATAGCTGTATTTCCCTTCCCACATTTTGAATATAAGATGGAGTAAGATGAGGATGTCCCAAAGGAAGAAGACTGCTTAAGAACACTTGTTTTTGATATACAAACGATGCACACGTGGCCGGGGGGAAGCTCTGTCCCAGAGCGGCGGCCGGGTGCATTGGTTCAGAGGGTGATGACTTGTGGTTTGGGCTGTTGACACTGGTCGGGAGATAGGCGGGCTATTTGTGAATTGAACATTGAGGATTTTCCCTCATAAACATGGGGAGACTCCACATGCTCATGTTGATTGGGGGTTTCCTTGTGCTGCTTTCTTTTAGTTTATTGATTTTACTATATAAGAGGTTCTTGGATCTCCGGAGAAAATTGCACTCGGCGACGCAGCCCGCTAGCCCCGACATGGCCGGAAGGTTGCCGCGGTACACATGGCCAAGTGGGGTTGGGCTGCTGCACACGCGGCTAGGGGAGTCTCCGGCCCGGAGCGGGATGTAGGTTGCAGTACCCACGGGGAGTTGGGCCGCTGCACACGCGGCCAGAGGCCCGGAATAGTACCCCATGGTTGGGATGTATGCTGGCCTACAATGCAAGCAGCCAGTTGAACACGCTACTGCCGCGGCCAATCAGAAGAAGGTAGGGCACCTGCCCTGAAAAGGACTGTCCGTGCGGAGTCTACCCCCTTTTACTTTTGGGGACTGCCCTCTCGTTCTCCCTATTTACTAAGTCTATTCCCTTCAGCACCTAGAATGTTTCGATCATGTCCCCTCTCAATCTCCTCTGTTCGAGGCCGAGTTTCTCTAATCTTTCACTGTACGGCACCTCCTCCAGCCCCGTCACCAGGGCTCGGTACAGTGGCATGATAACCTTCTCTGATCTGTTAGCGATCTAGCATTCGGTTGGCCCCTTTTCGTCGCCGCTACACATTGCACGGACAGCTTCATCAACTGGTCAATCAGAACTCTCAAGTCTCTATCCTGGGATGTCTCTCAAAGTACTGCCTCGGACATCCGGTACTGACATACCTCATATCCACGTTGATAAGCAGGTAAAGACCATATGGCTTATCCATTCTGCCCATCCATGCCTTACATTCTCTCTTTGATTCCCATAAAGATTCTAGGTACTTGTCCCAAGTTTTCTTGAATTCATATACAGTTGTCATCTTTACCAACTCCACTGAGAGGCCGTTCCCTGACTTTATCACCCCCTTTTCATAAGAGCTAAGCGGCCTTCCTGCCCCAAATGGCCTATCACTTCTGTCCCTCTGTGAGTCTGCTCCTCTGTAATCAGCCTCATCAAGTCCACTAAATGCGAGGCCAAGGAATTATTATATATTTAATTCCATGACATGTCCCCCTGCTTCACTAAACCGGATGGCGATAGTCTGCCCTTCTGCAGTAACCCTTATCTATTTATCCCGAGAGCACAGGACTCTCGAAATTAAACTTATGATACCTAATGAAGCACAACAAGAATCGCCCAGACCTTTACAAGCACATAGAGAACTGATCATGAGTCCCGATTAGTTGAGTTACAAAGAAAGACCCTTTCCTTAGCCACCAACTTCTTTTATGAGATGTGATCTTTGCACAGCAAGGGCTGTAATGAGGCAGCTAAAGTACCTATCTATGTCACATGTGAATCCCAGACACACAAAGATATCTGCTTTCATATCATATCCTAGCCTTTTCCACATCATAAATGTTATCTCATAATTGCTTCCTCATTAATATTTGATCCCAGCGAATCAGTATGTCCTTTGCCAGTGGCCTTTAGGATGGGACGAACAACGTTGAAATCATCTCTCCGGAGCCAATCATCTCGTCTTCCACGAATCCTACAATCGAGGGCACCATATCCAGGTAGTATCACTCCCTCTTCAACAAGACTCCTTGTATCCGAACACGGTATCACTTTTCTTCCGCCATTCATGTATGAATTCCTCCTTAGCCAGTTGGTAGTGCAGAAGGGGAAATAAGACATAGAGCTGACAGCTTTGAGCCCTCATATTTGGCTTCCTTGAGGTTTCTCCTTGACCATAGCGGGCCCTTATACGGGGTGATGCCACTGACAAGAGATGTGTTGACCTCACTTCATGCTTACCTCAGATTAACTGTTTTCTGGCCTCCCTCACTCTCTTCATCAGCGACACGGCCATGATATCATCATTGACCACCTTGCTTACCACCTTATTATCTGAGTATGAATTCCTCCTTAGCCAGTTGCCCGTGCAGGAAGGGAAGTAAGACGTCTGAGGCTTCTCCTTGACCATAACGGGCCCTTATACGGGGTGCTACTGACAACAACAGATGCATAACGGGCCCGTATATGGGGTGCTACTGACAACAACAGAAGCATAACTGGCCCTTATACGGGGTGCTACGGACAACAACAGATGCATAGCGGGCCCTTATACGGGGTGCTACTGACAACAATAGATGTGTGCCACACCTACTGACAACAACATATGTGTGCAGACCAGCTCAATTGACCTCACTTCATGCGTACCTCATGTATTAACCGTTTTCATGCTTCACTCACTCTCTTCATCAGCTACATGGCCATGCTACCATCACTTACCACCTCGCTTATGACCGGAGATAAGAACGTGAGGAGTTCCTTACTCAGAACGAGAGTCAACATCTGGGAGGTAAGAACGAACGCCACGAACACAGCTCAACACATGGATGGTATCTATAATCGGGGAGGGACTTTAGGGTATTATCGGGGTTTACATCGGATTTAAGGATATAGAGGGATATAGATGGCATCCGTAGATTCATATATTGGTTATGGATAGATGGGGGCTAGAAACAAACTTTAAATTAAGGTTTACGAAGGTTATGCATGGAGCTAGGCTAGAAGCGGGTGTGTTATGTCACAGGGCCGACATTAGAGTTCGGAGGGATGGTGACTGGAATCGGGCTTTACATTGGGTTGATGTAGCAAAATCAGGGTCTACATCATTTACCTTAGGGTTCACAGCACCTTACATTAGGTTTGTAGCAAAATCACAGATCTACTTTCGGTTTATGGATGTTACAATTCTGGCAAAAAATCAGGGATATACATTCGGTTTATGGATGTTACAATTTGGGGTTTACATTATGGTTATGGAGGGAGGCTGGCGGGAATTATGGTTGACAGTACCTCAGGGGCGGCTGAAGGACCTTCATACTTAGGGTTTACATTACGGGGTTTATCTTATGGTTTACAGCACCTCAAGAGAGGCTGAATGACCTTCATAATTAGGGTTTACATTACTTCAACAGCTGTCCGAGGCTTACATTACCTCAAGAGCTATCCGAGGCTTCCCTGATGGTTTACGGCTATAGGACATTGAGTAATACATCCTGGATTATTGGGTTATAGGTACATTCATGGATTATTAGGTACAGGGTTATAAGTATCGGAGTACATAGATTTGGCACATTGGTTTATTGGGTTTGGATATATTCATCAGTACATTGGGTTTGGGATCAGCAGTCCATTATGCTCTTCAGTACACTGGTTAGGATATGCTCATCAGTACATTGGATATGTTCATCAGTGCATGGGTTTCGGGGAGTTCATCATTATATGCTCATCAGTACATTGGATATACTCATCAGTATTCTCATCAGTACACTGGTTCGGTGAATTTCATCAGTATATGCTCATCAGTACACTGGTTCCGTGGAGTTCATCAGTACATGCTCATCAGTATCATCAGTACATTCTGGTAGTTCATCAGTGTATTGGTTTGGATATGCTCATCAGTAGATTCGTTTGGGGAGGTCGAATATGCTCATCAGTAGATTGGTTTGGATATGCTCGTCAGTACATTGGTTGGATGTTCATCTGTACACTGGTGAAGCTCATCAGTAAACTGGTGGATAGGCTCATCACTACACTACATCAGTATACGCTCATCAGTACATTGGAGATGCTCATCAGTACATTGGTGGTGAAGTGTATCAGTATATTGCTTTGGATATGCTCATCAGTAGCTTGGTTTGGTGAAGTTCGTGAAGTTCATCAGTGCATTGGTTTCCATTAGTTGGTGAAGTCATAGTAAATCGGTTGGGATATCTTCATCAGTACATCGGTTTTGATATGTTCATCAGTATATCGGTTTAGATATGTGCATTAGTTTGGATATCTTCATCAGTACATTGGTTTGGTTATCAGCACATTGCGTTTGCATATATATTTGGTTTGGTGAAGTTAGGCCGCAGCCACAGCACTTGGGGGGAACCCGGGATAAGCGAGGTTTCGCTATCCCGGGTAGTGGAGGGTAAGCACAGCATTTGAGTAAACGACATACACCTTTACAGTGCTTATGAAATGCGGCATGTCACCTTGCTTGGACGGCAGGGAGGCCAGGTCCATGATCTTCACAGCAACGTACCTCTGATGAGAGGACACATCCTTGAACGGGATAGGTCCAGCGAGCAGGGGAAGCTGTTACGGCACCCCACATTCGGAGAGGATGGAGAGGCATATGCTGTGCACCTGGTCATGTGGTGGTTATATCTAATAAGTGCTATACATGGAGTGTTATGTCATCTTCAGATGTTCAGTTTCGATGTACAGTTGATCACAGTTCATGATTTGTTATGCTGCTCATTTGATGACAGTTGTGATGTGATAGTGCTGTTATGGCTGCGGCCAAATAAAATTCCACACTAGTTGAAAATGCCTGAGTATCGTCATTGTTTCACGACAGATCGCAGGGGGGGGGGGGGGGGGGGTAGAGCAACAAGTGCTGAGTGCACGATTTGTTGGATTCCTATGAGCACCAGAGCTGTTACTGCCATGACCGGCAATAAAAATCACGTTATGGTTTTGTAAAAGTGTGTGTGTGTGTGTGTGTGTGTGGGGGGGGGGGGGTTAAGATATTCCTCCACTCCTTAGGTGCTAACCAGGCATACGCAGCCTCTCCTGGATGCTTAAAAAGGCTTTGTCTATCTTCCCCTAAATGATTTGCTGACTATTAAAAAGCAAGTGGTTGATAGGAAAATTAAACCAGGTTCCCTACATCTGCAACCTTTTGTTCTCACCACTGTTTAACATTGGCAGGTGATTAGCTTACAGCAAACATTGCCATATTTAACAGTTTTATTATTTTTTTTTTGGTAATTGAATGATGTATTCCTATGATCCAGAGAGAGAAAACGCAGCACATGTCCACCATTATTCAACTTATACTTCTGTCTTCTTTCAGCGCCATTCCTAATATATACAAAGGTTTGCTCATGAAGAATGATGTTGTTAGTTCATGGCCCTTTTATCTTGGACTGTTAGAATATAGTAATTATAGAATTTGTATCCATTCTTACTAAAGATAACAAATACAGTGTATTAGCCTCCTAAGATACAGTTTGTGTCACGTTGTTAATATTGATATGACTCTGAAACACACATTTTCTTCTAATGTAACATTTCTAAAGGGATACAAATTGTTGCCATTCTTTAACACAGACTGTATTAAATTATGCTCCACTATCCTGTGATTAACATTGTTTCATTAAACACTACACTGGGGCATTAATATTCATGAATATATCAGGTATCTTAAAAAGACGGATCACGCTGCACACCCATTTGACACGTGAACTGATTATTCTATGGTCAGGCAAGAGCACAGTTCTGGGAACTAAAAACATCTTCTTCAAAGGTTGGCACACACACACACACAAAAAAAAAACAAACAACCAAAACAAAACCTAGAATGAAGATGAGGCTGATAAAGTCGTTACTGATCTTCATTTTGCTGGACAAGGCACAGGCATCAAATTCAGCACGAGGAAACACCTATTTGTATTTTTTTAATACAGACGTTGCTGGTGACAGTTACACATTTCTCACGTGGTTCATAAAACTGAGATGAGAGTGATCAAAACAACGATTATTCTGCAAGACATCATCTCCAATCTCCATTACTATCAGGCAGAGGAAATAAATGGTTTGGGGCCATGAAGGAAAAGTGAACTGACTCTGGTACTCATTTGTTAAAGGTTATCACTGGCATTAAAGGGTTTTATGCTAGTACATTTTAATTTTTTTTTAGTAATTTTCATGCTGGCGCTAATTCAGCCTACGGATAGCACCGTATTCTATACAGCTCCCAAGCGGACTACAAAGTGTGACTGCTTGCCTTTGCCTTCAGTGCAAAGCAAGACGTGCAGGGGCATAATAATAATATAAAAAATCTAAGTCCCCTTTTGGCCTAAGGCCTTAAACGTTGAACGTAGAAGCAGGGAAAATGTCCATTGTCAAAAAAAATGTCCAAAAGGAGGTTTTTTTTGGATAATGGCCTGCCTCTATGTTCAGCTGTTTAAACGCCCAGACCACCACTACATCTACACTAACAACATATAATCAACCAAAAAACAGCCTATGTCCCAAACGCCCAACACAAGAGCTTTTAAGCGAAGGAGGAGCCAGTCCTTCGCCTAAAAGCTGGATTCTGTAACCGGTGTCTGTCAAAAAGAACACTGGTTACAGAATCCATCCCCCACTCCCGACAACATCGGGACAGAAGGAAGCCCAAGCCCTCCTGCCTCTGCGAGCCACAACCCCCCCCCCCCCCCAAACAAGATCAGGGCAAGAAAGAGCCCAAGCCGTCCTGTCACGGCGAGCCGCGACCCCCCGCCGATTACGATTGGGCCAGAAGGGAGCCCAAGCCCTCCATGCCAGGTGACCCCCCACCCCCACTAAGATCCCAGGCCCTCCTGCCCTTGATGCACCCCCTCCCACGATCGGCCCCCCGCTGACCTGTAAGACCCCCCTGCCAACCTATCAACCCTCCCACCCCCAATCCCCCTCCCCGTACCTGTACAACAAGTTATCCGAATAGACGGGTCCCAAGCCCGTCCATCCGGCAGGCCAGCCATCCCTGGAATGGTGGGCCTTAGGGCCTGATTGGCCCAGGCAGCTCAAACCACGCCCACAGGTGGGGCCTGAGGCACCTGGGCCAAATGGAATCAGTCCAGTAACCTTAGGCCCCTCCTGTAGGTGGGGCATGAGGCACATGGGCCCAACCCGGCTTTTTGATCGTTCAAGTACCCATTTAGGCCACTTTTTTTAAATAATGAGCCCCATAGTAACATAGTAGATGATGGCAAATAAAGGCCCAAATGGTCCATCCAGCCTGCCCAACCTGATTCAATTTAATTTTTTTTCTTCTTAGCGATTTCTGGGCAAGAATCCAAAGCTCTACCCGGTACTGTGCATGGGCTCCAACTGCTGAAGTCTGCATCAAAGCTCACTCCAGCCCATCCACACCCTCCCAGCCATTGAAGCCCTCCCCAGCCCATTTTCAACCAAAAGGCCACATACAGACAAGTTGTTACCAAGTACAATTAAATAAAATAAAATGGGAAAGTGGGAAGGGGAATGTTGTCTGTCATGCAAAGAAGATTCTTTTTCTGTTTTAAATATACCATTACTGCAAGAGGACATATTGATGTCCAATGGATTGAAAAGATATGCTCTTTTGAAAAAATAAATAAATTACTAAACTTTGGGATTTACCTTATGAAACTATCTCTATCGGGAGAGTTTTGGTGACTTCTTGCCTACTGATCCTCTAGAGATCCTCTACCCTGTATATCAAGATTCACAGCCTGGAAGTGATCATCAAATCATTGGTCAAACTGGAAGCCTTGAGGTTCATCATTGTTGAATATGTTTTCATTAACCTGCCATAGCTCAGGCAAATTCATTCATTTTTAATGCCCATCTAGATTTTTGTAACCTGAGTAGGCCTTGACTTACCTGGAGTTAATACATACTACTTCCCAGATCATTAATGGTGGAAAGAGGTAGGAAGGGCATTGCTCATCTTAACACACGTTAAAAGGTTAACATACAAATGTAATTAGGGGCTGTGTAGTAGCTTGCCTGTTACTGTGCATTAAACTACATGCTAAGTGCATTTTTCTGAATTTTTATCTGAGGGAGCATGGCATGGGTAGAAACATTAGCCAGCTAGTGCATTATACTTATCATGCATTAAGGGCCTGATTCTACATATGATCCTTAATTTGTAGTCACCAATGGCTAGGCACCATTTATAGAACCACATTTAGTGGCACCTAAACATTCGTAAGTGCTGTAGGTGCTAGTGGCTGGACATGAACACAAGGAGCCGAAAGCCAGAACTCTCCCATCCACCACGAAAAGAAACAGGACCCAATTCTTCAACTCTTAACTGCCACCATAGAACCATTCAGGCATCAGGCAACGGCTCCCTCAGCTGCCAGATCGGAGCAAGTGTCAAACTGGAAATCGGTAGGTGAGCTCAAAACAAGCAAACACCAAGACTGGAAGTCCCAAATGAAAACAGCAGAGACAGAACAAAAAACCAACAAAAAAGAAATTTAAAAGAAAAATCAACAAAGGCAAAATAAAACAAAAACAAAAGCAGGACAAGGGAGACAGCACAGAAGATGACCTAACTGGCCGCCATCTTGTTGGAATATTCATTTCTATCTCTATCTCTACCTCTGTCTTTATATTTGTATCTTTACTTTTCATAAATTGTTTCTTCAGGTACTTTAGTTAGATTGTGAGCCTTTGAGACAGTTAGGGAATTTCCAAGTACCTATCTTATTTATTTTTATTTATTGTATCTTTTAATGCATCATTTTTGTAAACCGCTTAGAAACCTCACGGTTATTAGCGGTATATAAGAATTAAATTAAATTAAAATTAAAACCTTAAACCAAGAAGGAGAGAACTTCCTTAATGTATAACCATCCTATCCAGAATGACATGTGACGTAGAGCAAATTGGGTATAAAATGGATGTTTCCAAAGGACTTGAAGAATACATGAAAAAGCCTACCATAGACAATAACTTAAGTGTGTCTATCTTCAATATTAGCTGTTCCCATATAGAACAAAATAAACTACTATCTTTTTCCTAAACAGTAGATTTACTTGCAGTACGAGACAGGCGTATCATAATGGTGGGTGATCAGATCATAGGACTTCTTATAATTTCCATATTATTTCAGGTCCACATCCTGATTCCAAATTTTAATCACCTACGCCTGTCCCATCCTACCTGCAAAGTCCCTCCGAGCACCAGGATAAGTCTTTTTGAAAAGAGGAAATGTCCGGCTTTTCCAGGATGTCTGGTAACCCTACCTAGATTGGCACATCTAGCTAGACCGATGTAGACAACTAGACGTCTTTTATAGAATCTGGGCCTAACTGATTAGTTCTTGGTTAGCACATGAGACCTTGTCACCTAGAAAATAGGCCTAAAAGCAGTTAACACGTCCATTATAAAAGACGTCTAGTTGCCGGACATGTCCTCTTTTTAGAAAGACTTATCCTGGTGCTCGGAGGGACTTCCAAAACCCGGCAGTTACGGGACAGCATGCGAATGACCCTCGTGGCAACATGCGGAGGACCCTCGCGCAAGGCGTGGACATCAGTGCAATGATGCCGTATGCATGTGCACAGGCCCGTGACATCTGTGCAGGCGCGGTGGTGATCCACACGCTGCCCTGACGCCATGGAGGTTCGTGTGGGGGTGTGGCTGAGGGGGAAGAACAGGGCAAGGCTGAAGGCAGAACGGGATGTGGCCATGTGTCCGGGATTTCAGCTAACAAACCCCCTCTTTTACTGAGGCGCGCTAGCCATTTTAGCATACGCTAAATATTAGTGCACGCTAAACACTAACGCGTCCATAGAATATAATAGATGTGTTAACGTTTAGCGTGCGTTAAAACGGCCTCCAAAATCTGGTGACCCTAAGTCTAGGTGCCTAACATTAGGTGTCTTTTATAGAATCTGGACCTTTGAGGGCAATTCTGTAACCTAAAATTAGGTGTCCAGAGAATGTACATATGTGGCCACTTACTTTTGTAGAAGACTAGCCTTACCGCTTGGATCACTTCAACTCCACATAATCCTCTGCTAGCCATATATCCATAAATGTGGACCCTGATACTTACTACTTTTTGTCTAATCTTGGCCAATCTAATTTCTGTCAAGCTTAGAGGATGCAGGATAGAATTGAAGTCTGGGTGAATAATATGCATTATTTGATTTAGCATGAGTTATCTTGTGTTAATTTGTGCTAAAATAGGGGGGGAAAAAAATCAATAAAATTTACAAGAGTGAAATGAAACAATGGTGATGAGCGGTGGGCCGGCGGGGTGCCGTGCCTGGGGGGTCAGGTGACCCAGATAAAGGGGCATGAGGGACATGCCACCCCTCTGACCCTTGTTGAGGTGGCAGGGTCGAGGGCACTGAATGTTTGTTTTTGGTAGCTCGGGAGGAGCTCTTGGATTTATATTAATTAAAGTTGTGATGGAAATTATAATATGTTAATTTTATTATTAATAAACTGAGCTGCGGCTAATTACCAAAAAGTAGTTGGCGTGTTTTGTTGAATAGGTAGGATGAGTATCAGGGTATCTAGGGTGTGGGTCACAGAGAACAAAGGAGCCCATCCAGATCCCGTTGTTATAGAAGCAAAACATGTATTCAAAATATTTATTATGAACTTTGAACTCACTTATTTTGCAACTTTTGAATGCACTTTGCCTCGCTGAATGTCCTGCAGACGATGCAATTAATAATGTGTCAGAATTTTGAAATCCCTGTGAACACCCCTAGGGGCTGATTCTGTAAGCTGTGTCTGCTGTGTCAATTACAGACAGGTGCCACTGGCTAGGAAGGACCCTAGGTGCCAGAAATGTAGGCCAGGGTTTTACAGGCTTACGTTTCTAGCACTTAGGGTCCTTGCAGAATCGCAGCCCGTGACACCAAGTCCGGCGCTGCCCCTAAACATGCCCACTTCCAGGTTTTGGTGTCACTAGGCAAGTTTCAAGTTTATTATGGTTTGATATACCGCTCTAGTACCACAGTGGTTTACAAAATAAAACAATGTTAAATGAAACAAAAATAATTTAAAAATACAAGGGAAAGGACATACATATGCACATTTGTTAGGCACCATGGATCCAGGCACTGGTCCTGGAGGGCACCTAGCAATGCCTCATTTTTAACATGAGTTTTTAATTGTTTACTGATTACGCGACCAATTATAATGCCACTTATAAAACCAATTTAAATTGTTAAGTTAGGTGCAGGTAGGCACGATCTAGGCGCCTCCTGGCATCTAACCTTCGGCAAATTTTTGAGAATCCAGCCCTAAATGTCCACCCCCCAGCTTTAACACAGGCCTTCAGTCACTTTGGGAAGCTCTTAACAGCTTTGTCATTCTTTGGCAGGGTGCCCCAGATCATCTGCAGCGCTTCCTCCCTTTGGCAATCGTTTGTGGCCTTGAGTGGACTTTGTGATAGTACTACTACTACTACTATGAATTATTTCTATAGCGCTACCAGACGCACCCAGCGCTGCACAAAGTCACAAAGAGTTCGAAAATGGTCCCTGCTCCAAAGAGCTTACAATCTAAACAGGCAAGACAGAGAAACAGGATGTCATGGATACAGCCACAACACCTCCACTCTGAAAATTCTCTAAACAAGCTTAAAACACACCTTAAAACATTTCTATTCAAAGACGCCTATCTAAGTTCCAATTGAGAATAAAAACTAATAAATAAATGCTTTCAAGAAGCGACATTCCTTTTTCTCTCTTGTTTTATCCTTCCCCTTTATTTTTTTTTATTTACATAATGTAATTAAAAATCTTCCTCTCCCCCTTTTCCCCGTCGTCACCTACCCGTCTCAATTATGTCCTTGTCTTAGCCTCAATCCCCTCCCCATTTTTTTAAAATTTCAATTTAAAATCACTGTCTTTCAACTCCTCCAGTCCCGACTCCTCCAGAACTGCCCAAAGGCTTAAACTAGCCTTCCCCTCTCCACGCGGCATCCACTATTCAGGCAAACTGGGAAAATCCCTTCTCTTCAAAATCACAGGTCTTTGGAACGACCTCACCACTCCGCTGCGGAACCTGAACTCCCTTCAGTTATTCCGCAAACAACTGAAAACCTGGCTTTTCAGCAAATTGTAGCTCTATCCTTCCCCCCCTTTCTCTCCCCCCTTCTACACATAAGTTCATGTAATCCTTTTTCTTCTTCTCTACCCACTATTTTAAGTTCTTGTAAACCGTGTCGAGCTCCATTCTCATGGAGATGATGCGGTATATAAACTTAAGGTTTAGATTAGATTAGATTAGATTATTTTCTTTAAGCAATTTAAAATATTTTAAATATCTTTTTAATTTTTATTATTGTAAACCGACTAGATACTTGTGATGGTCGGCATATCAAGCTATAAATAAACTTGAAACTTGAACCTTAATCGAATTAACGCGCGCTAAACATTAACACATCCATAGACTAACATGCACATGTTAGCATTCAAGTGCGCACTAATTCGATTAGCATGTGCTAATCTGGTAGCGCACCTTAGTAAAAGAGGGCCAAAGAGTATGTCGCTCTGATGTCATTAACATTAGACCCCTTTTTGGTAAAATAATGGTAGTGTTATAGTGCAAACATTTTGGAACATGCGAAAATCGCTGGGTGATGATGTTAAAAAGTCTGTAACGTCACCATATTTAAAGATAATCTCATTCCACTTGGCATATATAAACTTAGGGCTCCTTTTACTAAGGTGCGCTAGCGTTTTTAGCGCACGCAGGAAATTAACGCATGCAACACCGCACGCTACGCTTCTAGAACTAATGCCAGCTCAATGCTGGCGTTAAGGTCTAGTGCGTGCGGCAATGTAGCCCTAGCCCACCTTAGTAAAAGGAGCCCTTAGTATATTTGCCACATGCAGCTATTTATAATTTGAATATTTTTTTATGTTTCTATGTAAATTTCTGCAATACATATGTGTCAAAGCTGGTATTTACATGTGTGAATCATGAATAGGGCTTCTAAAAGAACCACCTTAGTTCTTCTGAATGCATAGAAACATAGAAATTTGACGGCAGAAAAGGGCTATAGCCCATCAAGTCTGCCCACTCTTCTGACCCACCCCATTAAGTCTGAGTACTAATGACCTAGTTCCTTAACTCTACCCTCGTAGGGATCCCACGTGTATGTCCCATGTATTCTTAAAGTCAAGCACGCTGGTGGCCTTGATCACCTGCATTGGAAGCTTGTTCCAGTGATCTACCACCCTTTCTGTGAAGAAATACTTCCTGGTGTCACCATTAAATTTCCCTCCTCTGAGTTTGAGCAGATGCCCCCTTGTGACCGAGGGTCCTTTGGGAAAGAAGATGTCGTCTTCCACCTCGACACGTCCTGTGGAATATTTTTAACCTATGTAATCTTGCATGAGTACTAACTCCGTTACCAGGCTAAATCCCTTTAAATTCTGTATTCTGTGATTATACTTTGCCTAAAGGGAAAAAAGCATTAGTTGCAAGATAAGAAAACAGTTTGAGAGCCCAAGAATGAAGTTTCGATGCATCAATTGCACCATGTTAAGTTCTGAGACAGATTTATTTATGTGTTGGATAGCCTGAACAATTTTTATGGCGATTGGCTTGTATCTGTTAAAGTACTTGTGATATGAAGCAAAAACATTGCCAATGTTTGCATTCTTCCCAGCTGACATACTGTACCAGGTTAAAAACAAGTTCCGATCGTATTTTTTTTGCTTGTGACCTTGTCTTCCGTTAGATGCCAATTTCTGAACTCAGACAGGCACCTATGCTATAAAAATTACAACAAATGTGCAAGATCCAATGCAAGAAACATTTCCCCTATTAGAAATTTTCCCCAGTGAAAGAATTGCCATCGGGTGCTCTTTGAAGCTAGCTTTCATTGTTGTAGTTATTGCGGGTCACTGGACCCTTCCGATGGACAAACTACAGGGGAATTAGGCTGTTGGAATTATTCCCATGAGTCACCAGACATTCTTAATTCTCACATTTACTTTACACACAGAAGGTCATTTTATTAAGATTTTGTGAATATAGGACCAGTTTTAAATTGGAAAAGACCTTTTATAAAATTGTGCAGCTATTTACATTCATATATATATGAGTGCATGTGGCGCAGTGGTTAAAGCTACAGCCTCAGCACCCTGAGTTTGTGGATTCAAACCCAAGCTGCTCCTTGTGACCCTGAGCAAGTCACTTAATACCCCGTTGCCCCCAGGTACATTAGATAGATTGTGAGCCCACCGGGACCGACAGGGAAAAATGCTTGAGTACCTGAATAAATTCATGTAAACTGTTCTGAGCTCCCTGGTGAGAATGGTATAGAAAAATTGAATAACTTGTGTGAACGGCTTCAGTATCTGATAACCAGAGCTGGTATTGTGACATCATAATGCCTCATTCCAGCAATGCCTAAGAGCCAACCTCCTCAGTGATGTCACAATGGCTTGTTTCACTACATGTTGGTTTCTAGAGTGGTGCAGTGGTTAAAGCTAAAGCCTCAGCACCCTGAGGTTGTGGGTTCAAACCCAAGCTGCTTCTTGTGACCCTGAGGAAGTCACTTAATACCCCGCTGCCCCTAGGTACATTAGATAGATTGTGAGTCCACTGGGACCGACAGGGAAAAATGCTTGAGTACCTGAATAAATTCATGTAAACCATTCTGAGCTCTCTTGGGAGAATGGTATACAAAACTGAATAAATAAAAGAATGTGCATATTTGTACATGTGCTGCACTCCTGAGGTGTATTTTGGGCAGAGTGGAGGGAGAGTGAGAAAGGAGAGCTTCCAAGGGTGCCTTCTTTTTCTCTGGAAGATCTGGGGCATGTCCCCAGCCAATACACAGTTTCACCCCTGGCATAGTCCGATGGTGGCCCACAGCGCCAGCTGTCACTTCCACTTCCAGCGGCGCCTGGAGATGCCTTAAGAAAACGTCATCTCCTTCTGCTGCTGGAAGGGGAAGTTGTTCAAAGGAAGATCCCGGCTCCCCGGAGGGAGTGCGGGAGATGACCCATAAAAACGGATATCTCTTCCACATAAGAAGGCTTTACCCATTTAAATAGGTAGGATATGCAGAATCAAAAGGGATTTTGAAACCCTTTTGCCTACATGGCAGCTAACACTGAATGAAGTTTGTCATTAACCAAACAAGAGGCCCTCTTTTACTAAGCTAGTAAGGCTAGTCTCAGTTAGGGCACTGGTCTTTGACCAAAAGGGCCGCCGTGCGAGCGGACTGCTGGGCGCGACGGACTACTGGTCTGATCCAGCAGCGGCATCTCTTATGTTCTTAAGCCACAGTAGAGGTTTCTACTGCAGCCCAGAGCGCTAAATACTCCGATGCTGCTCCGATGCTCATAGAATTCCTATGAACACTGGAGCATTCTTGAACATTTAGCACTCCGGGCCTTAGTAGAAACCTCTACGGAAGCTTAGAATAAGGGGGCCTAACTGTATCCATGACATCCTGCTTGTCTGTTTAGGTTGTAAGCTCTTTGAGCAGGGACTGTCTTCTTTGTGGCACTGTACAGCCCTGCGTACGTCTGGTAGTGCCATAGAAATAATTAACAGTAGTAGTAGTCGTGAAACACCCGCTGATGTTATACAACACATATTAGACATATTAACACATATTAGACAGATGGGCAAACCCATGGACCGAGTCTGGGTGGAGCACGGGTGGGACTTACAGGTGCAACTTATAGAGTACTATTCTCCTTTGGTGAATATTTTCATAAAGGTGGTTGATAAAGCCCAATAAATAAATAAGGGATCAATATTCAAAATAATTTAACTGCCGAGATATGGCTCCTGGCTAGTTGAATTGACCATACAGGGCTAACCACTAATTTTCTTACTGATTAGTGCTGCTGAAATTAATCAGCGCAAAACTTAAAACCGACTATTATGTGGCCATTCTGGGGGAGGGTTGGCTCGGTCAGTTAATTGCCAATATTCAGCACTTAAAAAACCAGGCATGAATAGGAGTGTATAAAAGACAGCCCTATCTTTAAGCGGTAACCCAGAGCCCGAGAAGTGCTGAATATCACACAACTGGCGATACGTTACAAACATAGCCTAGCACTGAATATTTTTTAACACTGGTGGTGGTCAGCAAAATGCTGAACACTACCAGCTGACAATTGGGCCCTAAACAACGCAGTTAGGCATGTATCTCCGGCACTGAGGCGCAAGCATTTATTTACAGCAGCTTTGTGGCTGGTAACAGTGCTTATAGCTAAGAGGGAGATTCTATAAACACTCTACCAGTGCCTAAGTTAAGAGGGAAACAGTGGGTTTTTTTTGTTTTTTTTTTAAATTCTTTATTAATTTTCTAAATGTCAATAGTGCAAGACACAAATATATAACATATAACTGGAATTGGAACGCTCTTCCGGAGTCTGATACAGGGGAAAACACCCTCCAGGGTTTCAAGACAGAGTTGGACAAGTTCATGCTCAACTGGTGAGACTGGACTCATTTGGAGCACTGGCCTTGACCTTGGGGCCGCCGCGTGAGTGCACTGCTGGGCAGGATGGACCATTGGTCTGACCCAGCAGCGGCAATTCTTATGTTCTTATAATCTATATATATATAAAACCGGAGGTGTGTATGTGTGTATGTGCCACGATCATGCAAAAACGGCTTGACCGATTTGAACGAAACTTGGTATGCAGATCCCTCACTACCTGGGGTGATATGTTCTGGGGGTCTCGCGGCCCACCTGCACACATGGGCAGAGCTACAAACAGAAAATCAGATTTCACCCATTCATGTCAATGGAAAAAATGTAAAAAGCTGCCATTCTCACTATGACCAATTTGGACGAAACTTGGTATGCAGATCCCTCACTACCTGGGGTGATATGTTCTGGGGGTCTCACGGCCCACCTGCACACGTGGGCGGAGCTACAAACAGAAAATCAGATTTCACCCATTCATGTCAATGGAAAAAATGTAAAAAGCTGCCATTCTCACAGTAATTCAAAACCGGCTTGACCGATTTGAACGAAACTTGGTATGCAGATCCCTCACTACCTGGGTTGATATGTTCTGGGGGTCTCGCGGCCCTCCTGCACACTTGGGCGGAGCTACAAACAGAAAATCAGATTTCACCCATTCATGTCAATGGAAAATATGTAAAAAGCTGCCATTCTCACTGTAATTCAAAAACGGCTTGACCGATTTGGACGAAACTTGGTATGCAGATCCCTCACTACCTGGGGTGATATGTTCTGGGGGTCTCACGGCCCACCTGCACACATGGGCGGAGCTACAAACAGAAAATCAGATTTCACCCATTCATGTCAATGGAAAAAATGTAAAAAGCTGCCATTCTCACTATGACCAATTTGGACGAAACTTGGTATGCAGATCCCTCACTACCTGGGGTGATATGTTCTGGGGGTCTCACGGCCCACAACTCTATTTTGCTCGCCCAAGAATTTATATGTTCTTGCTCCAGGAGGTGAAACTAAAATTGTTGTTTATAATCACGTTTTGCGTTAGTTGTATTGTATTCATTTTGTCAAATATTTCACTTTATAATTTGAATATTGTACTTTTTATTAAGCGGTAAAAAAATACTTTCATTCACCACTATAAAGTATCTTTATTTGAATCCATTTACAGTGTTATTGCTATAATTAAATACCCGTGCAACGCCGGGGCATCAGCTAGTAAGTCAATAAAAACACATTCATGTTACAAATATACATGACCAACCATTTTATCCCACCCACCCAATGATTAATCATTTAAACACAGAAACATAGATTTTTTCCAATAACCTTTCCCTACTCAGATTAATAAAATCCTTCCACCGCAGGTGCAAATACTCAAAGGGAAACAGTGTTCCAAATGGTACGTACATAAAATTTTAAGGTGCCAGAATCGCATCTCTGGAGGCATCTACCGGCACCCAACGCCAGTAGAAGTGGCGTGAGGAGCGATTCACGTCAAAGGCAGGCGCTGGAAATGTAGGTCTTGAAAACCCTGGTGTACATTTCCGGCACCTCCCTTTGCCAGAAGTATGATTCTCTATACAGTGCTGTCGTGTGATTGACATGCGGCCGCTTTTAAGGCAGTCGTTTAGCGAATCCGGGCCTAAGTGCATACACAGAAAAATAGCATGATATGCAAGTATTCTAGTAGTATACCTAGGGCTCCTTTTACTAAGGTGAGCTAGGGCTTTAACGCGCGGAATAGCGCGTGCGCTACATTGCTGCGCGTGCTAGACCTTAATGCCAGCATTGGGCTGGCGTTAGTTCTAGAAGCGTAGCGCGCGGTAATTTCCTGCGTGTGCTAAAAATGCCTAGCGCACCTTAGTAAAAGGAGCCCCTAGTAGTAGATATCTACTTTCGAACGCTCCTATTAGGTGCTCTGTTACAGAATTGTTTTATTGCCTAGGTCTCTATATACATATAGGAAGGTTCTATGCAGAAGTAGCAAGATTTTCAGTTCCTAGCGTGGAATCTTTCCAGCTCATGTTCTTTCTCTTTCATACTCAATGTGGGAGGCTCTATCCCTGACACCATTATATATGAGGCTTTCATTTTGAAATGCCACTGAACCTTTAGACGAATGCTGGCCTGTGATCCTTGAATATAAAAATACTCAAATGAAATTTTTTTTTTTTTTTAATGTTTTAGTACATTCATCCATAATATTCAGTGGTATTTGATGCAGGTCTGATTTTAAAGAAAAGAATAGCAAAGAGAATAATAATAAAATAAATTTGTGGTAATAATACAGAAGTATTGCAGTGTGGATGGTTTTCAAACGGAAAGGCGGCCATCACTCTTATCATGCATGTGCATTAATACAATTTCATATTTTTTTCACAGTCACTAGTTGCAAAATATAAGCAGACTCGTACTTGATATTAATAAAGGGCTCTTTTTTACAAAATGGCGCTAGAGGTAAATGCTCAGACACTCATAGAATTCTTATGAGCAATGGACCCAAATATATCAAAAGCTCATTTCAAACGATCCTTGTGGTATATTATACTGTCTGGATTTCCTCATCACATTAAGAAACAGTCCAGCCTAACACAGAACTGTGTTTCACAATTATGCGTCTTCTGGAGCTGGGAGCAGGGCAGGATTAATTCATCGAGGGCCCCTAGGCACACAAGTACACTGGGCCCCCCTGCCCCGCCCCACCCCACCATGCGCCCAGGTGGAAACAGGAAGCTGCGTCAGAGGGAAGCTTTGGGCAAGCACCACCGCTTCTACAATTACATTTCCCATTGCCTTTCTTACCCGTGTTGCTTGCTTGTCTTACTTTCCATCAATGAGGGGAGGCCGTGTTGCTGATCAGGGGGGGCCCCGCATTGCCAATCGATGCTGGAGGGGCCCATCGCCGTTTGGAAAAAACAATGTTGATGCCCTCCTTCATCGGGCCCCCCTGACCATTTCAGGCCCTAGGCACGTGCTTAGTGGGCCTATTGGTTAATCCTGCCCTGGCTGGGAGGTCTCCCTTTACCTGTTATATGACATAAATATTATAGAGTGGTATAGATGGGGAGATATTATGTTTTATTCTGTGACTTTTCTCGTTAATATTGCACTCCTGTTGATCACAGTTATGTCTTCTAAATATATTATTTCTTAAAACTTATAAGATAATATGAATATATATCATAAGGTGATGTGCTCAGACCTTTTACCCAATAAATAGTGTAGTCACTACAATGGGTTTAACAAGGGGACCATCATTGCAACCACCTGTCCCCGCCCTCCCTCAATGTTCTTTGCCTAATTATAACACTAAGTTGGTACTTATCTGAGTGGGGAGGCTTAGTGTAGATGAACTTGTCTTTGTTAAACCTCATCGGTGACCGACGAAGGAAACGAAACTCGAGTCGGGGGGACGGGAAAGATATTTGAAATTACGGTTTTGGATTTTAACACTGCACGTTATCACTTTAATTTGGTCACCGATGAGGTTTAACAAAGACAAGTTCATCTACACTAAGCCTCCCCACTCAGATAAGTACCAACTTAGTGTTATAATTAGGCAAAGAACATTGAGGGAGGGCGGGGACAGGTGGTTGCAATGATGGTCCCCTTGTTAAACCCATTGTAGTGACTACACTATTTATTGGGTAAAAGGTCTGAGCACATCACCTTATGATATATATTCATATTATCTTATAAGTTTTAAGAAATAATATATTTAGAAGACATAACTGTGATCAACAGGAGTGCAATAAATATTATAGACACATAAAATCTCATAATTCCACGCTCATAACAACATTTAAATACATTCCATAAATTACCTTCTCATCAGATTTGTTATTACTAGCTCTACAGCCTCAGTTCGGGTTAGTCCAAATTGGGTGTTGTCCACTCTGTTTAATTTCACCAACTCAACTCTCATTCCCATCATCTCTCTCACTGCTATTTGAACTCACTCACAATTACTAATTCACAATGAATTCCATTCAACCTTGTTATTATCCTTTTCTGGCTAACAACGATACTGTGATTATAACAATTGGCATTCATGGTATTCTGGACTTTGGGGGGAGGGAATGAACTGGGGGGAGGGTTCCTATATATTACAGTTTATGATTTTTGTATGAATAAGATTTTATAACTCATTGTGTGTGTAGTTGATTATTGATTTGATAAATTATAATAAAAGTATAAATTATGAAAATGAAATATTGAATTGAATAGCTTTCTGATATAAAGGAACATAAGAACATAAGAACTGCCACTGCTGAGTCAGACCAGTGGTCAATTCATGCCCAGCAGTCCGCTCACGTGGCGGCCCATGGTCATGGACTGAAGTTGAGAGGCGACAGGCCCAGGACAAATGTTAGGAAGTTCTGTTTCACACAGCGAGTGGTGGACGCTTGGAACGCTCTCCCGGAGGAGGTTGTGATGGAGACCTCCACTATAGGATTCAAGAGCAAGTTGGATGCACACCTCCTTGCTAATCACATTGAGGGATATAGGTAAACAAGGTCTCATCTGGGACCACCTAGGCCTTCATTAGCAAGCACCTAGTTGAGCCTCCGCGTGTGCGGGTCACCGGACTAGATGGACCAAGGGTCTGATTCGGTGAAGGCATTTCTTATGTTCTTATGTAGCCCTACCTGCGTATGTTCTGATTCAGCAGGAACTTGTCTAACTTTGTCTTGAATCCCTGGAGGGTGTTTTCCCCTACGGCAGACTCCAGAAAAGCGTTCCAGTTTTCTACTACTCTCTGAATGAAGAAGAACTTCCTTACGTTCGTATGGACTCTATCCCCTTTCAATTTTAGAGAGTGCCCTCTCATTCTCCCTACCTTGGAGAGGGTGAACAACCAGTCCTTATATTTAATTTACTGAAGATGTTTTTTTTTTTTAAATAAATTGTGAACTTTGTGTTGGATAAGAGCATTATAAAATAAAGATTTAGATGTTTATACTGTATAATACACAGTACATGTCTGTTTATGCATATCTGAAAACAGAATAGTGCTTCTAAAATAACCTAAATAGGCACCTATGGGCTCCTTTTACTAAGGTGCACTAGTGTTTTTAGTTCACACAGGATATTACCATGCACTACACTGCACGCTACACTGCTAGAACTAACGCTAGCTCAATGCTGGCGTTAGCGTCTAGCACGTGCGACAATGTAGCGTGTTATTCCGTGTGTTATTGTCCTAACGCAGCTTCATAAAAGGAGCCCTATGTGTCTTTAAAAAATAGGCTAAAGGTACCTTCCTGCACTATTAACTTAGGCACTGTCATAAAATTACCCCATCGGCATATTAGTTCCTATGAGTGTTGGGAGCATTTAGTGCACCGGCCGGCGCTAAAAACCTTGTCTGCGGTTTTATAAAGGTGGGGGAGATAATGTTACAGGAAGGATGATGTCTTGAAAAAATGAGCTTCACTCGCTTTAACTGAGGCCATAAAAGTGCCCAAGTAGAAAGTGAAAGAGGAACTAGTAAAGAGAGTTTGAAAGGTGACATGGTGTTGAAAATATGTGTTAGAACTAGTAGCTAGAAAGGCTGGTGCTACGGAAAACACAGCATCTCTTTTTCCCCAATTTCCCATTGCAAATAGAGTAATCATATTTGATAGGCAGTAAGTACCATTTGCAAGGTGATAATGAAACAGAATTGAATATACAAATTAACACAATTAACGATGTACATTTTAAACTGTATTACTAATATCACTTGCTCACCCGAAGTCGCTAAAACCTGCGGTCAGAAGGACGCTGGATCTGACATTTTCTATAGTTTGCATGAGACATTTAGAGAAACCCTTTAGCCCTTTAAATGTTAACACACTGTCTCATCCAGGATGAACCGAAGACTTTTACAATATGAGGGGCTAACGCCCTGCCACTCGACCCCACTGTGGACATAATTACATTACAACCATTGCTATAGCAGCGGCTTGAACCTAATGTTAAAAAAGGGAGAATTATATACACATTACAGGTAAGGAGATGTGAATCGCAATAGAGTGCTTGAAATTTTCTTCTCTGTTTCCCGGACAGTTTTAACCAGCAACAAGGGCTCAAATGCCTTTCCTGAGATAAGAAATTATTCACATTATTTATAGCGGAATCTGTAATAAATTAAAACAAGTGAGCACAGGGGCTGAACAATTAACTAAAGAGACGCACTGCATGTCTGGCATGGTAGTTTGATGCACTGCAGTGCATGAGACCAAGCTTAGCTAGTGATCCTGTGTTTCTTTCTTTCAGAGCTGATGGAGCTCAGAAGCCCCGAGATGATTCCTTTGAACTCTAGAGGAGAGAGATTAGTGTATAATATCTGTGCATCTCCTACTGGCTGGTTCATGGAAACAAAGTATTGGGTTCAACCATAGATATAGTTCAGTTTGTCATTCCTCACAAATGCGGACGCTGAAAAACTGGTGGGGCATCAGGGGCTTGTGGGTTGTAAGGTCACTGGTGATTCAAACTGAGAATCCTCTATTCCATGAATTAATGGGGAGTGTGTGGTGCAATGGTTAGAGCTCCAGTCTCAGTACCCTGAGGATGTGGGATCAAATCCCACACTGTTCCTTTTGACCCTGGGCAAGTCACTTAATCCCCCATTGCCCCAGATACATTAGATAAAGTGTGAGCCTACCGGGACAGATAGGAAAAAAAAAATGCCTGAGTGCAAACCACTTAGGCTATAAGTGGTATATAAATACTGAAATAAATAAATAATAGGAGGCTTAGGAAAGCAAAAACAAGGTAAATTATAATATTTAATACAGAAATCATATTTTATGTAATTAAAATGCACACATTGACAAGATAAATGCAGATTGTTCACAAATGTATTTTGTACACTTTTAAAAATGGAGCCTAACAGGTATTCAACAACTTGGTACTCTAACCAGAGTTAATACAGTTTTAGGGCTCTTACTTCTGAATTTATGGAAAGAAATGGCTAAGCTCTATCCTTCTCTCCAATACTTTACCCAACCTCCAAAATATCCAGCGTTCCCCTCCGTAGAATTACAAATTGTTAAACATACTCTCATATATTTCAAATGTAACAAAATGTGGCCTCAGGTACACCTCCTCCACCCTTAGTAGTGCTCTTTTTAGAAGTTTCCATGAGATTATTCTATTTAAAAATGTTCAAATAAGTTGTATACTTAGCTTATCATGCTACTGAGTTACATGACATGTTTCGCATCAATTTGCTTTATCAAGGATCTCCCTGTAAAATATTAAAAAGAGTTTTAAATGCTTTATATCATACTAAACAAACTCAACCCAAACTCCTAATACCTTCTACCTTATCACACTAACCCCCGTCAGTTCTTACCAGAGCCAGGTGTTCCTCGTGACTGGTTTTCTATAAAGCATGGGTGAGGGGGGTTTTTCTACCACGCTTTATAGAAAACCAGTCACGAGGAACACCTTTTTACATTTTGACAGTTTTCACCCCTATAAATTGAAGTTCAACCTGCCAGTCAGTCAATTTTTAAGAATACGCAGGTTATGTTCCACCCTTGATGAATACAAAATCCAAGCCAGGTCACTGAAGAAGCGTTTTCGACAACGGGGTTACCCTAAGAAGTTCATTAGATTGACATTTTTGAGAGCACGCTTTGCACAGCGTGAACTCTTATTACATGAAAGAGAAGGGGAGGAGGAGAATGCTCAGGATAGTCTAGTATGTGTTATCCCATATTCTCCAACAGCAGGACAATTTATTCAGATCATGAGGAAGTACTGGCATGTCCTGGATCTATACCCCCCTCTGAAACAATTTCCGATGGTAACTTACACCAGGGGTAAGACGATAGGTCAAAGGCTATATCTCAAGAAGAGTAGTAATTGGGGGGAAGATACTTACCTAAACATCGGCTGTGGCCGATGTCAGTGGTGCAATAAAACTATAGAGGGTAGCACTTGGGTAGTTCCCAATAAGGGATACACCATCAAGGCAAAAAGTAACACTAACTGTAATACTACAGGGGTAATATATGCAATTGTTTGCCCCTGTTTATTGATTATATAGGACACACCAGTAAGACAGTGAAAACCAGATTGAACGAGCATAAATCTCATATAGTTACCCAGAATGAGCAAGCACCATTGGTACACCATTGGACACGTAAGCAGCACACAGTTGACGATATGAAATGGCATATGATTGAATCAGTGGAGGGGGGGATGGAAGGTAATATGGAACAAGTTTTAAACTTTAAAGAGCTGGGTTGGATTCACCGATTGGGTACAGTGGCTCCAAACGGCCTAGATTCTGAGGTCGAATGGGCCACATTGATCTAGTTCCTCTATGGGGGGAGGGGCGTTAGTCACTGGAGGAAGAACTATAAAAGGATCTCTTAAGTGAGATGCCCCCATCTTGCAAAAAAACTTTGAGTAAGATGGTGGACACAATGGCTCTGGTAAGCACTGATGGGGGTTAGTGTGATAAGGTGGAAGGTATTAGGAGTTTGGGTTGAGTTTGTTTAGTATGATATAAAGCATTGAAAACTCTTTTTAATATTTTACAGGGGGATCCTTGATAAAGCAAATTGCTGCGAAACATGTCGGATCATGTAACCCAGTAGCATGATAAGCTAAGTATACAACTTATTTGAACATTTTTAAATAGAATAATCTCAAGGAAACTTCTAAAAAGAGCACGGTGGATAAAAAATTTAAAAAGTTAAAAAAAAGAATGTGAGCCAATGAGGAATGAAAACACCGGTATTCCCACCGATATTGAACACTACTAAGGGTGGAGGAGGTGTACCTGAGGCCACATTTTGTTACATTTGAAATATATGAGAGTATGTTTAACAATTTGTAATTCTACGGAGGGGAACGCTGGATATTTTGGAGGTTGGATAAAGTATTGGAGAGTTGTGTTATATGATTCCCAACCATAAATGAAACAGATTTAAATAGTGCCATCTTTAGTGTAAGCTCTATCCTTGGCATACTTAATTTCTGCAAGGTGCAGAATTTTATTAATGCACGCTTAGAGAGCCTTGAATCCATCTGCGAAGTGCTAGTTGCAACACCTAGAGACTCTACTTTTAATTAACTATGATATCAGTTGTCAAAGAAAAGTATCTTTTATGATGACTAGTATTGTAATGAGGGGAGTAGACCACCATGTGTTCAATTCAAATCTCTGTCTTTGGCTCCTAGTCTCCCTGGCCAAATGACCTGTATTTGAGGGAAGAGACATCTCATCCAAAGGCCTTAGCTAGCTATGCCTTAGCAAGTATAGAAGATAAACACACCTGACTACCCTAGTTTGTAAGGAGGATTCTAGGAACATTTACAATGACAGTAGCCACTTAAACTGTGTGCTATGATGAAGACCAGTGGGAATGGAGAACCTGCTGCATCTATTCTTAGAATTAAAGGGGTAAAGGAGAAGCTAGATGTAGTTATGTATCATTGCAAAGCAACAAGATCAACTATCACCTCTCGTACAGTTTTGGCTGAAAAAACAAGAACCACTTACAGTGACAAGACTCCTTGGGATCATCACACGTCCAACTAGCACCAAACCTCCCCAAGTACAGCATACTCAAGTACAGCAGCCTCAGAACCCCAAGTCTCTCAGCAACTTAAACAACAAAGACTGCAAAGGACTATCACCCTTGAAACATCTCTATATTTCTTGCTGTGCTGGTATAGGGAGACTACAAAGAGGATATTCACATATTCTCTCACCTGGAGTAAAGGAAACAAGGGTGGTAAAGAAACTTTATAAATATTGTTTGCTTACTTCCTCTGCCAAAGTGGCTGCCTCTGCTTTTGTAATGATCTCATAATTTCCACAAAACATATGTTTAAGTAGACAAGTTAGTTCAGAACACCAGTCCAGGAGTGGTCTAACTCACAAACTGAGAGAAGAATGCAGTTTTTGTGTGGATTACTTGCCTACAGGACATGTGTTGGTTCAGGCCCTGGTACCAAACCAATAAATGAGTTATGTGGGCTATCCCCCTCAGACAGTCTCTTGGCATAAGTAAGGGATCCACCTTAAATATGTATCCAATGGAGTTCAAATAATACAAACAACAGGGGATGGAGGGAAAATAATCCAAATACAAAATCAAACTCACTCCATAAGTCATGCACGTGTATCAAAGCAATAATTAACCAGTGAAAGAAAAAGCCTCAGAGCGTTGGAGGTGTGAACCCAAACTCAGCCATCCTTACATCATGGGCAGAAAAACTTTTGCCCGATAAGCACTGAGGTAAGCAATTCTACTACCAAATTGACACAAGCTGTTTTAACATAGATAGCAGTGATAAGGGCTGACGATCGTTTTGTGGCAAAGTCACCACTGCTTCAAGGCCACGCACAAAAACTAGCTATCTGTTCAGCGGTTTCTTTCTCAAATTGATAATCTTTGTAACCATTAATTAAGAGAGCAAATCTAAACCTCTTTTCCCTTTTTAAACACCACTCTCTTCTCCCCAACGTGCAAGAGAAGAGCATCGTATTTACTATACATCCTACTGATGACAAAATCTAGAATACAGTCTAGCTCCTCAATGCCCCTCTCAGAGCTTTGTCATATAGCAAGTTTTGTCATATAGAGCTTTTGTCATATAGAGCATTCATTCATTGGTGATCTCCAGGATTGACTATTGTAATGCCCCTTTTAAAGGAATCTCTTTAAGTGAAATAAAACGATTACAGATCATTCAAAACGCTTCCATTAAACTTATAACCAAAACTAAGAAATTTGATCACGTAACACCCCTTTTAAAAGACGCGCACTGGCTCCCAGTCTCCCACCGGATAACATATAAACTATGCCTACTCACCTTCAAAACCCTTCTTAATAAAACCCCAGCGTTTATTTACAAATTATTGATACCATATTCTCCAATCAGAACCCTGAGATCTAATGAACAGAATTTATTAACTATTCCATCCCTTAAGGTCATCAATACAAGACGACAATTTATTTTTTCTGTTACGGCACCTCAGTTATGGAACGCCCTTCCAATTTATTTAAGGGAAGAGCAGAATCTTGAGAAATTCAAAAGTAACTTAAAAACATTTCTCTTTAAAGACGCTTTTGATAATTAACGAAACTTACTGCAGCTCAGAATATTTTATTGTACTATATTACACTGTTTTTTTGTTATTCATTTTGTATTTTTCCTTCTTTGTTCTACTTTCCTATAATGATTTGTATTTCATCTCCCCCCTTTCCTTGTGTTTTTAAGTTTGTAATCGTAATTTTTTTAATATTGTAAGTTAATATGTATTGTTCTGTTTTGTATTATTTCCCGGAAATTGTAATTTTAATTTGTTCATCGCTTTGAAATACGATTAGGCGATTAATCAAAACAATTATTAAACTTGAAACTTGTCATAAAGCAAGGGCTCAATAAAATACAGAGAGCAGCATTTTTAGAAAGGACGTACAAATCAGAATAGAGACATCCAGATTTGGGCATCTCAAGTTCCACTAATGTTTTAGAACAAAATTTGCTGATATAGAGCCAATTGTAAAATGTGTGGCAGCAAAGGACTTTTATGCTCTGGCTACATGCCATTTTGAAACATGCCAATTTAGGCGTTAGGTGCTTTGATAGATGCCTACCTTTTATAGAATTGGGTAGGTGCGTATCGGCCAATTATTATTATTTTCAATTACGAGCTTTCAGTTATGAGCTTTTTTTCAATTATGAGCAGAGACTCAAAGGAAACAAAAACAATTTTTGCTTTTGTGTCCATGAGTCCTGCAACTTCAGGGATCATTCTTCTTAAATATCCTTGTAAATGAATGGTCAAACTTAATTCTCAAAGATATGTTTTTCTGTTGCATCTCAATTGTCGGCCTTTTTGACTACTGTGAGGTTAACTGCTGTAGAAGTAGGAGGGACCTCAATAGTAGTCACTCCTTAAAAGGCTCACATTTAGTAATGGTTTAGCAGGGGGATTAATGGGTAAATGTGTGTGTTTCCCCCCCCCCCCCCAATATTTCAGTGTTGAGATTTATAGCTGCTCCCTTCCTCATAGACAGTAGATTTGTCTAAAAAGTGTTCATTTGGGTTTACAGGAAGAATTAAGGGAGTATACCCTTTTAATCTGCCATTGCTCATATCCCCCTGCAAATGGAAAATAAAGAATTCCTGCAGCCTCTGTTGGCAATTACATAATAACATAGTAAATGATGGCAGATTAAAGTCCCAAATGGTCCATTCAGTCTGCCCAACTGTACATACTCTATAAATTAATCATTTAATTTAAATGGTCCTTTCACTTAGATATTTCTGGGCCAGAACCCCAAAGCTCTGCCCGGTAGTCTGCTTAGGTTCTATCTACTGGAGTCTCCATCAAAGCTCACTCCAGCCCATCTAAACCATCCCAGCCATCGAAGCCCTCCCCAGCCTGTGCTCAACCGAGTGTCCGTATACAGGACACAGACTGTGCAAGTCTGCCCAGTACTTGCCTCATTTCCTTCACTATATATCCATTATTTTCTGATTAGAGATCCTTTGTGTTCATCCCACACTTGTTTGATCTCTATCACTGATTTCCTCTCCACCTCCCTTGGGAGCGCATCAACCACCCTCTCCGTAAAGAAGAATTTCCTAGCATTACTCTTGAGTCTAACACTCCTCAACCCCAAAATATGCCCTCTGATTTTAACATTTTCCTTTCTCTGGAAAATATTTTGTTCAATATTAATACTTTTCAAGTATATGAACATCTGAATCATATCTCCCCTGTCCCTCTTTTCCTCTATCTAGGGGTCTACATACGTTTTTTGGTGCAAACCTCCTACCATTTTCGTTACCTTTCTCTGGATTGCTTCAAGTCTTCTTATATCCTTTTCTAGATACAGTCTCCAAAATTGAACAAATACTCCAAGTGGGGCCTCACCAATGACCTGTACAGAGACATCAATGCCTTTTCTCATTTACTGCTTATACTTCTCTTTATACAGCCTAGCATCTTTCTGGCAACAGCCACTGCATTGTCATACTGTTTCTTTGCCTTTAGATCTTCAGAATCAGATACCATCACCACAAGGTTCCTCTCCCCATCCGTGCATTTTAACCTCTCGCCTCCCAGCACATACGGCTCCTTCCGATTTCTAATCATCAAATGCATTACTCTGCACTTGTTTGCATTGAATTTCAGTTGCCAGATAGACCATTCCTCTAACTTTTGTAGATCCTTTTTCATGTTTTTCACTCCCTCCTTGGTGTCTACTCTGTTGCAAATTTTGATATCATCTGCAAAAAATCAAACCTTTCCTTCTAACCCTTCGGCAATGTCGCTCACAAACATATTGAACAGGATTGGCCCCAGCACCGATCTTTGAGGGACTTCACTACTCACCAGCCTGTAGTTTCCCGCTTCATCTCTGCGACCATTTTGTCAATAGGGACCACATCCGCTCTTCTCCAATCCCCAGGAACAACTCCCTTCTCCAAGGATTTGTTGAACAAATCTTTAATATGACCCTTCAGAACTTTTCTGAGCTCCCTCAATATTCTGAGATGGATCCTGTCCGGTCCCATTGCTTTGTCCACCTTTAATTTTTCAAGTTGTTCATAAACACTTTCTTCCATGAATGGCTCAGTATCTACTCCATTCTTGTGTGTAACTTTGCCAGACAATCTCAGTCCTTCTCCAGGATCTTCTTCTGTGAACACAGAACAGAAGTATTTGTTTAACATGTTTGCTTTTTCCACATCACTCTCCACATATTGATACATGTCATCCTTTAGTCTCACAATTCCATTTTTCATCTTCTTCCTTTCACTAACATATCAGAAAAAAAAATTGTCTCCCTTTTTTACATTTCCAGCCATATGCTCTTCTGCTTGTGCTTTCGTCAGACATACAGTGGTACCTTGGATTATGAGCATAATCCGTTCCAGGAGCATGCTCATAATCCAAAATGCTTGTTTATCAAAGAGAGTTTCCCCATAGGAAATAATGGAAACTCGCTTTGATACGTTCCCCCCCACGAGAACCGGCATTGCTCCCCCAGAAGGGCTCCCCTGCGATCCGGCACCCTCCCCCCCCCCCCGCGATCCGGCACCCCCTGTGATTCGACACCCCCCCCCACCACGATCCGGCACCCTCCTGACTCGATCCTGCACCCCCCAACTCGATCGGGCACCCCCCGACGCTTCTTACAGACATCTGGGCATCAACACCGGCATGTCCTGTGCTTGGTGCCGGTGCCCGAAGATCGGCCTCCTCTTCTGCTGGGCCTTGTGCATCTGCGCATGCTCAAAGCCTGCGAGTTCACTTTACATAGAGAGCTACTCCTCTACCTTTTTGACCTCTCTGTCCTTCCTAAAAAGATAATATCCTGGTATGTTTGCATCCTATCCCTGGGAGTCACTGAACCATGTCTCTGTGATAGCAACAATATCCAGATCTGCCTCTAACATCAGGGCTTGCAGATCATGAATTGTGTTGCTTAGATTGCGAGCGTTTGTGGTCATTGCTTTCCAGCTATCTTTCAGTGGTAAACTCGTTTTTTGTATAGATTTACGTTTAGCTTCACTTTGCTAAGAAGTGAGTTGCTAATATTGTTTACGTTGTTATCTTTACTACCATCACATCTTGTAAGTGCTGGGGGTGGCCTCCATAATTGTATTTCATATATGCACCACCCCCACCTTCTAGTTTAAATGCCTAGAAACATATTGTCTAAATTTCTTAGCAAGGATTCTTTTTCCTTCTATAGTAAGTTGTAACCCATCATTTCAGTACAGTCTTTTGTTTTTCCATGTATTTCCCCATCCACCCATGTGCCTTCTTGATGACACCAGGTTTTGAGCCATCTATTGAAGTCCTCTAAACTAAACCTTAGGCTTATATACCGTATCTTCTCTATGAAAACAGAGCTCGACATGGTTTACAAAAATTTTTTTTTTTAAAAAATCAAATACAATAAAAATTAGGAGTGATATAGAGAAAAGCAAAATTTACAATTTTGAAAATAGCCAGGTTTTCAAATGTTTTTGAAAAATTTGGAAAGAGCCTAGATCATGCAACTGAAAAGGAAAATTGTTCCAAAGCTCAATAATTTTGAAATATAGAGATTTCCCTAATTTGTCAATGTAAATAATGCCTTTCAACATGGGGAAAAGACAATTTAAGTTTTTGAGTAGATCTGGCAGTATCAGATCTTGCAGAATTCCAAGACAGAGGAATTAAAGAAGGAAAGATACCATGCAAGATCTTAAATGTTAGGCAGGCACATTTATAATAGACCCTAGAAATTATTAGGAGGCAATGAAGTTTTAGCAAAAGCAGGGAGACATGGTCAAATCTCTGTGTTTTGTACTCTTTGCTCTCCCTTTCCATATGTAGGCAGTACTTCCGGCTTGGAATGCGACAGAGATGGATGGGTGATTGAGAGGCTCTGATACCCAGGCATATAATTTGAGATTTTATACTTCCCTAAATTGGATTTTAGACAATTTTTAAGGAGAAATAAATTACTTAAGGATGGCATCAACAAAACAAACTAAAATTGACACTGCTTTCATGGCTGGAACGACATCAAAGAGACAAAAAACGGATATTATACTGGCTTCTAATGTTCCTTTACCTTCAGATTCATCAGAAAAGGTGGATATAGTGGCTGAACTTCGTGCCATTAAAACCTTATTGAAAGAAAATGCTGAGAATATGGTGATGATTCGAGAGGAGGTTACTCAGCTAAAAGTGCAATGGAAATTGCTAACCAAAGAATGGAGCAGCTGGAAGGTAGGGTTTCTAAAAATGAAACAGGTCGGGTACAGTGTGAGAAGGATAGAACAGTATTACATGAATTAGAAAAACAGATGGAGTCCTTTCAGAATTACTCACGTCAAAATAATTTAAGGATCCTAGGGCTAGGGGAAGGGGTTAAAGGGAAAGACTGTGCAACATTCTTGGAAACACTGATTCCTAAATTGCTCCTCCTCTCCCTTGGGCAAAAATTAGAAATTGAGAGAGCCCATAGGATCCCAGCCTATAAATCTAGTAATCAAACAAGACCTAGACCTTTGATATTTAAAGTATTACACTTTAAACATGCATTAGAGATCCTGCAACTTGCAAAAGCAAATCGACAATTAAAATTTCAAGGATCTAATATATTAATAGTATCAGATTTTCCAAAGAAAACTGCTAATCTGCGTAGGGAATTTTTGTTACTTCGTTCTAAACTTAAACAAATTGGAACTACGTATGGTCTATATTATCCTGCAATCATGAGGGTTACTCATGAAAATTGGACAATTAAATATGAGGATCCAATTAAATTGAAGGATTACATCTACCAACAGAATGAGCTGATGACTTAATTGATTATATATACTGAGTAAAATTTATAAATCAATTGAATTTATATTATACAGTTAATTTACAGTTATTAGATATGATGTTAATGGAATGGACAAGAATTTCAAACCTGTTGCGAGGATCCAGTGTGTTCGAGGACGTGCCCGTGTTCTGCTTTGGTTTGGATGTTTACTGCGCCATTGAAAGAACAAGGAAACGGCATGATGTTTTTGTTTTTTTTGAAACGGAAGTTGGAGTGCGTCGCTGCGGAGTTCAGGGAAGGAGTCAGCAGTGGATGTTCGTCGAGATGATGGAACGTGAAGAGAATATGGAGTCTCTGTTGGAATCAAGTGGATTAAAACCAATAGGAAGAATATTTTTTCACTCAAAGACTAGTTAAGCTCTGGAACTTAGAGGATGTGTTAAGAGCGGTTAATGTACATGGGTTTAAAAAAAGGTTTGGATAAGTTATTGCAGAAAAAGTCCATAGTAAGCTATTGAGACAGACATGGAATATTGCTACTATTTGGGTTTCTGCCAGGTACTTGTGACCTGGATTATCCACTGTGGGCTAAAGGGACTATTGGTCTGACCCAATATCTATTCTTATGTTTGTGAAATGACTTCTCCCATAGCATGGGCCACAAATACATGTGCACATCTGCAGATATTTTTTAAAGGCTCTATGTCAGCAAATCCTTTTCTAAAATACTACCAGAACTGTAGATATTCTGGTTAGGACATGTCCCTCCCAGTATTCTATGGTAATTGGCTGAAGAGGGAATATTGGTATTTAGCTCACCAATATTCATCGGGTTGCTGTCAGTGCTCCCTCGAAGGATTGGTTGAGTGTGTGCAAATTTTTTTCACGTGAGCGATAAGTTCTAAAAAAAAAATTTGGGTGTGAGCAACAAGTTGCTAAAAACTACCAAGTTCTGAAAACCAACAGTTTTCCAGATTTGCAAGTATTTTTATAAGCAGCCAGGTAAAACCTGTAAGCGACGTTCCTAGATTGTATGAGCAATTGCTCCATTGCTCAGGGAAACAAAGATTGCCATCAAAGTCTAAGGGCCAGATAGACCCACCTAAAAAGCAGGACTATCTATGGCTACTATGTCTTAGCTAGTCAGTCAATGAATATCGGCTTGGATGGCTAAGTCTTTGGTGGCTGAACTGAACCTGGAAATTCAATGCTTATGGTTGAATATGGCCCCAGCATTGAGGCCTAAATTCTCTATTAGTACGTTTAACTTAGGCGTGCTTTGGACGTCCGGTAAACGTAAATACCAATTAACTATATTTAGGCGTGAGATAGACGTCCCGCAAAATAGACGTGCGCTAAATAGACGTCCCTCGTCGCGCAAAATAGACGTCCCTCAAAATAGACGTGCGCAAAATAGACGCAGGTTTCTGAACCGTCTCTAATGGACCCGTGATAGACGTGAGTACGGGTTTGTTTTTTGTTATTTGTTTTTTTTAAAAATTATACTTTATATATACTCTTTATTATCACACATTCAGCATTGATAAGTATAGGATGATGAAAAAGATAACTAAAACACAGTATACCATTTTCTAAACTAAATATTAGTTAATCTAGCAGAGAACACTTCTGTGTTGTATCTTTTTCCTCTAGGATATCAGAATTGTACAGTTTACCATTAATACAAGGAAAAAAAATATGTTATGTTTCAAAGGAGAACTAGAAGATGAAATGTACCTAGTGGGTGTTGAACTTACATTATCAGTATGAAAGGTGGGAACCGGTAGATGTGTGCTACACAGAAAGCTGTACAGGAATGTCATACTCACCTCCTATTAGAAGTGGAAAGGATAGGACTTTGAACACCATATAGACTTTTTTTATAAACTTCGTTTAACTTCCACAAAGACTGGCAGGAAAGGCACCCTAAATCATCCAATAAGCTTTCTCTCTATTTCACAGAGACATTATTTCAGAGAGGATAGTTTAGAAGTGATATCTTGCTCGAAAGAACACTCTCCTGGTCTTAAAACATTGCAACAATCAGCTCATTCTTCACAACAAGAAACAGAATCAAAACACAGATTAAACCTGAATGTGGCTTCCAGTTCACAGGAAGAGGAAATAGCAAGCAGCACAATGCTGATCTCATTGTGACATCATCAAGGTGCACCTGGAAGGTAGATATGCCACAAGTAAAAGACAAGCCGGGACTTGAACTCACAACCTACAGATGATCAATATAGTGCTTTTACTCACTAACCTACACTTGTGTCTCTGGTTCCCCTGTCAAAGCATACCTTAGTGATGCAATGATTACCCCTTGTCAAATCTTGTACCTAAAGCCATTTCTGGAGACTCCCATTCCCAAGTCCCCACCATAGCTCAGTGCTTAAAAGCAGTTCAAGTCCTGACTAAGGTTACCAAAGACATAATATTTTTTTTTTCCACCCACCCAAACATGCATGTGAACCTCACTTCCCAATCTTCACTTATTTAATTTGTCATTGTGTTTGGTGGAGGTGGTTCATTCTGCTGTACTTTTTTGTATAACAGCGATATCGGCGTGGTTTAGGATGTAATTAACAGTGTTGATGTAGTGCGGAACTGCCACCGCAAGCACGCCCAAGCGGCACAAACACGTCATCGCGTTTTTTTGCGTTGTGACATCATAGAATCGGCTGTTCTTCATACGCAGTTATTTCCTCTAAAATGGCAGCTAGGAGACAGCCAAATTTCTCCACAGAGGACTCCAGGCTGCTGGCCAGGCTCTTTTTAGGGCATGAGCACCACTATTTTAGAGTGGCAGGCCATCGCAGGTCATACCTGCAGTTCAGGGACTCCTGGACCCGCCTGACCCGGCGGTTCAATCGTAGAGCCTCCTGTCCCAGGGAAGTAAGTATTCCAAGTCAGGCCCTCACAAATAATCATGTAAAATGTAATGATGGAAACCTGTCTCAATCAAATTGTTCATGTTTTTGTGGGCAAATTTTGATTCCTTTTAAAAACTACAATTGTGCATAATAAATCTTTTACATTGAATACTGAAATTAAAGCACATCCCAAAGGAGCAGTAGTAGGATTTCAAATGTCAAATTCAGCTCCTAGAAGGCATCTATTCCATTCACAACATGCACACAACTAATTTTTGGGTCACAAGCTTCGCATTTGTAATAGAAACATCTTGAAATCAACTTTGCCAAATTGCTGCTATGTCATTTCAAATACCTTCACCTTTCCTGGATCAATCTGCTGGTCTAGGGAGATAGTGGCATGACGTTTAAAGTGACAGCGTCAGTACCCTGACGTCAGGGGTTTCAAGCCACGCTGCTCCTTCTGACCAAACTATGTTATTGCCCCTGCTGTATGATTGTAAGCTCACCAGGACATGCTGTAATGTGGGGCAGTGCTGATAGGCTACAGCCTCAGCACCCTGGGGTTGTGAGTTCAATCCCACACTCCTCCTTGTGATGCTGGCCATGTCACCTCAAACCCCCCCCCCCCCCCCCACTGTCCCAGGTACAGTAGAGAGATAGCGATGCCTCCAGCACAGAAAGGGGAAAGAGCTGGAGTACGTGAATACATTCATGTAAAACATGTGGCAGAAGGGGTAGAGGCAGGCAGCAAAGCGGATAGCGGCTCTTGGAGGGCAGCGTGCTCCATTTTTATGTGCTTATAGAGGTCAATACTTAAGTAAACATGTTATGCCACAGTGCTAGATGGCACTCATCATATCCCTCCCTCTCTGTTCTTTCTCTCTCTCTCTATTATCTAGGTTGAGGATCTCAGGAAAAGGGGGCGGCTGCTGAGGCGCCAGGAGCGGGCCTTCCTTGAGGGGGTGAGGGAGGAATTGCGCGCTGAAGCCGGTGAGTAATGAGTCCAGCGTGTGTTTCTTTGTGATCAGCCTACCAGAATAAATAGATGAAAATGCTTGAGTAGCTGTCAACCATTCTTAATCATAAAATCTGCAGTAAAGCTGCTATTGTGATATCATGTCACAATGGCTTTATGGTGTTCTACTTGCCTCACTTACTTACGCTACATTTTGATGTTTACAATGGAGTAGGTGCTTTGCATCCTGTTATTAGCATTTGAAGAAAATAACGTAGTAAATAATGTCATGTTCAAAAGTGTTGTCGACATATCTGACTGTATCCTATTTCTCTCTTGTCAAGCAGCACCGCAGGCACCCCCTCAGGAGGCCCCGCAGGTGATGGAGGGAGCCCCACCCTGGTCCTCAGCAGAGGAAGAGGAGATGGAGGAGGAGGAAGAGGAGGAGGAGGCCTGGCAGCCCTCAGGACCGCCCACACCACCACTGCCCCCTGGACCTCCACCACTGCCCCCACCACTGCCCCCTGGACTGCCTGCCCCACCACTGCCCCCTGGACCCCCACCGCCTGCCCCACCACTACCTCCTGGACCACCACCACCATCCCCTGTTGGACCTTCCCCTTCCCCCACCCACAGCCCTTCCCCTCACTCTCCTGCCCTTCCTGTTCCCATCCCACCCCCTTTCCTTGCTGTTCCCCCCCAGGAGCAGCCCGACCAGCCTCAGGAGGGGGCAGCCAGGGAGATGGCGGCCTACTCTGCCATCTTGGAGGAGGTGCAGGTAATGAGAGGGTGTGTGGAGAGGATGGAACATGCCCTCTTGCGGCTGGTAGCCGAAAGAGGGCATGGTGCCAGCAGCCATACACCCTCTCATTGACTGCACCTCCTTCCGCCCCCCTCGCCTGAGGTAGCTCAAGCTGCTCTTGGGGGGCACCTACCCTCTTTCCCTGTGTTATGTGTATGTAAATAGTTATTTAAAAAAAAGTTTTAAGTTTTTAAAAGTTTTAAAAAGTTTATATTTTAATAAAAAAGTTGGTTATAGTTTAAACTTTCCTGTGTGGTTTTAACCATGTAGCATCAGCAGTTTAGTGGACAGAGTCCAAGGTAGATAGGGGTTCAGGAGGGACTGCTGAATGGGCCCTTTTCAATATACAAGAAGGTGACATATAGAAAGTTTGACAATCTTTATTGGGGTCTGTCATTCATTCTATTACCTGCTAGCCACTCTGATGTCAAATCATTGCAGAATCTAGGAAAAAAGTAAGTGAATGCAAGGGTATATGCAACTATAGGTAGATAACGACATCTCAGCTATGATGTGCAAAATAAGGCAGTCCCTGTTCCAAAGTAAATGGCTACATAAGGAAGAAAATATAAGTCACTGTGGTAGATTTGTTGTTAAGGAATAGGGTTACTGCTACTAAGAGTTGGCTCCACACCAGGAGAATCCAAATGAGACATGTGGGTTTTTCTTCCTTTCACGGAAGGTGATGGAAGTAAAGGCCACATACCTCAATCTATCCTCCTGGTTCTTGAGCTGCACTATTTTGGTTAAGCAGGTGTGGAAACCACAAAGATGCTCACAGCTGCACTGCTCTCAGTAATACAAAACTCCATCTGACAATACTGCAGTTGCCTGTTTAAGACACCTGAAAACAGAAAAGAGGAGAAGCTGGTTTACACAAGGTTCACAAACAGGGGGTTCAACCCCCAAGGTCCATATCTATCCTCCCTTCCCTGAAGCAATGTGTTAACCTCATTTATGTTGAGCTGCTGTTTGTGTGCATATAACAGCAGGAATGCGTGCCATGGTGTTCTATGAGGCCAACATTATCAATTTACTATTGTTCCTGAAAGTCATCAAGGATACCTGTGTGAAGAGAACAATAGAAGTGTGAAACATTTATTTCACTCATCAGAAGAGTGACTCAAGTGAAGAATAGTAGAGTATCATTCTCACCTACAACTGTTTGGCTAGGTGCAAGCTGGTGTGCTGAGCTGATGAGCAGAGTTAACCTGAAATGAAGAATAGAGAAACTGTTAACAAAGATCTATGTCTCCAAAATGAAACACTGAAGTTGTGGCAGAACACACACCTAGAAGTAACAGAAGTGCTAACATACCTTTAGACTCCTTATTAAAAATGGCAGCCATTAGCCACTCATTAGGAGTTTTCCACCTGAACCATGTACACTGATTGGATGTCCACTGAATGGCAGTGTTCCCCCCCCCAACACACCCAACCTGTTCTTATCAATGAGTTAGTACACAGAACCATTCCTCACCTGATTTTAACTTGCCTGTAATTTGATTCTACAAAGAATTAACTTTAGCTCTATGAGTAAACCCTCTCAGATGTATGAACACATCCATTTTACTTATATATCCATATTTCTACCAGCAAAATTTCTACCAGCATGGTCTTTATCAGTCTTCTCAGTCATTTTTGTCAGCCCTGTGGAATGAAGAGTAAGAGATATCAGAAATAAAATAACTATTATAAACAATAGCACACAATGAAAGCCCATAAAGAGAAGTCAGTTTTTGCTGGTTGGTTTCTTTAGTTCTATCATAAGGACACCTAAGTAGCTTACAAAATATCATTCTCACCTGGACTTACTATCTGAGCTACTTCTAGAAAAGATAAAACAACATATTAGAATGACATGTAGCTTGTTAATGGCTCTGTGGAATAGAGAGAAATGGGAGGCAGAGATAGGAAAAAAAAAAGTAAAAGACTAAGACAGAGTAAAGTCTCAAACATCTGCATAAGGAATAGAACAGAATAGAAAAGAAACACTGCTCACCTGGACCTTCTTATACCCATGCACGCCTAATTAACGTCTGACGTCAGTAGGACGGGAAAGGTTTCTCAATGCCTATTGGGCACCGTTCGGGTGCGGTTCCTTGGCCCGCTTCCTAACCACGCCTATCACACCTCATTGGCTATTCTATGGGGGTGTGTTTGAACGTGTTCTACAAGTAGCCTGAAAAGATATCTTCACCTTACAACATGGCTCCAAAACGGAAATCGAATTTCTTGCATGGAGAGTTGCAGATATGGAAAATGGAAGTGGGGCAGACCATGACATTTTGAAAGCAGGGAGAGTGGTGGGTGTAGGCATCTGTGTGTAACCTGGCCTGGCCCCTTCTTTTCCCTAACAATTGATTCCCCTCCACACTTAACACAAAATTTAAGTCCTCAACAATCCCTCACACCAACACCCAGAAAAATCCATAAACGAAAGAAATACAGATAATGGGGGTGGGGAGGAGTGTCAAAGGCAGAAGGGAGTATAAAGGAGAACAGGCAAGTTTCATAGCACAAAGTTTCATCATTGAGGAAACGGAACACCACAAACACCAACTCACATGAGGGGGTCTTACATAGGGAAAATGGCTGTGCCAAAGCTTTCTATATACTAAGCACGCCTAATTAGCGGCGGACGTCATAGAAACCGTTAGGATTCAAATCTAATTGGATGTGCATTGGATGTGGTTTTGCAATATACAGCTGTAGTGACGTTGTAGTCATTTCCTTCACATCTCTAAGCTCTATGTTCTAAACAAAGTTACCTCTATAGCTCTATGCCTTAAGGCATTGCTTTTTTCATCGTCCATACATCAGGGGGTTCAAGTCTTGAGTAAGGTTAGCAAATAGGTTATATTCATTTCTCAGCCAGGACACCTGGTAACTCTTTAGCCTTGCCTTTACATATCAATATTTTGCTTCAGCTTTTATTATGTGCAGCCCATTGTCTAATAGTTAATGCAACCTGTTCTCTCTCATGCTGAACACCCTCCCCCCACCAAAAACATCCCCCCCTAACTGGATCATTCTTCAACACCTGTCCAAGCCCTCTGAAGTTTGATTTAACTCATAGAAAACAAATATGAAATATGTATTAAAGAATTGCAGCACAAATAACGCCTAAACGGAACCGAGTATTTACAGTCCTATATGCATTAGTACAGTGCTTAGAATGAAGATTAGCGTGTGAGAAAAACGGAGCTCCACCTCACATGCATTCAAGCACACTTGGGAATATGGGTTTGGGGCTCAGTGAAAGCAGCCTACTATGACATTATAGCTAAACTCCTTTTCCCTTAGCACTTCACTAAGATATGATATGACAAGGGAACCAGAGGAATTGGAGCTGTGGGTCAGTGAGGAAAGGCACTCTCTACCAATTGTCCGGCCTTTGAGGGTTCAAATCCCAGCCTGTATTTTACTTGTGGCGTATCTGCCTTCCAGGTGCACTTTGATGATGCTTTCCACTTCTTATAGGAGTTGAATATAACATTTCTCCATTTAAACATGGCATACGTTGTTAGTTTTTATCGTGGTAAAGTATACATTTCTGAAATGGTGAAGAAATGGCAGAAAGCGGTATAAGCAAATCCAAACTGCTATAAGCACAAGAAAGCATTTGTAGCTCAACACGCTAATGCTCCTTTTCTGAGCTTTGCCATCTAAAACTCCCCAGTTCGACTCCCACCTTTGCTAATTTTAATAAGGTCCTAGTTTTTTGCTATTAGCTCTTATAACATTTCCCTTTGCAGGCAAACCTATTTTCAACTTACCATGGCTGGGACATCCTAAGCAGTGATGAGAGCACATTAACCAGGCGATCCACAAATGTCATCTTGCTGTCAGAGGAAAGGTGTCTCTCATCACTGCTTAGGATGTCCGAGCCATGGTAAGTTGAAAATAGGTTTGCCTGCAAAGGGAAATGTTATAAGAGCTAATAGCAAAAAACTAGGACCTTATTAAAATTAGCAAAGGTGGGAGTCGAACTGGGGAGTTTTAGATGGCAAAGCTCAGAAAAGGAGCATTAGCGTGTTGAGCTACAAATGCTTTCTTGTGCTTATAGCAGTTTGGATTTGCTTATACCGCTTTCTGCCATTTCTTCACCATTTCAGAAATGTATACTTTACCACGATAAAAACTAACAACGTATGCCATGTTTAAATGGAGAAATGTTATATTCAACTCCTATAAGAAGTGGAAAGCATCATCAAAGTGCACCTGGAAGGCAGATACGCCACAAGTAAAATACAGGCTGGGATTTGAACCCTCAAAGGCCGGACAATTGGTAGAGAGTGCCTTTCCTCACTGACCCACAGCTCCAATTCCTCTGGTTCCCTTGTCATATCATATCTTAGTGAAGTGCTAAGGGAAAAGGAGTTTAGCTATAATGTCATAGTAGGCTGCTTTCACTGAGCCCCAAACCCATATTCCCAAGTGTGCTTGAATGCATGTGAGGTGGAGCTCCGTTTTTCTCACACGCTAATCTTCATTCTAAGCACTGTACTAATGCATATAGGACTGTAAATAATCGGTTCCGTTTAGGCGTTATTTGTGCTGCAATTCTTTAATACATATTTCATATTTGTTTTCTACTTGAAAACGTTCCAAATCTTTAGGCATTCCTTTGCTTAAACTTATTTGAGTTCATCCTGATATGATACCTAATGAAGCACGGACAGTTCAGTCAAGCAGCTGTAGCTCTATCGGTTAGGAGCCCAGCCTGTGCTGCTAACATCCAGAAGTTGTGGGTTCAACACCCACCACGTCTTTTAATTGTGGCATATTACTGGAAGATGCAGATTGATGAGGTCACAATGAGGTCAGTTTTGTGCAACTGAACACCTCCATTTTGCAATGAGGGAAGCTGGATTGTTAAGGTGTGTATCTGTTTATTCTCTTTTTAAGTGCTGATAATGTGTGCTGGTTTTTCTTTGCTTTCAAAAGAGAGCCGATTGCAGTGCTGTTTGTTGAGACAAAAAAGGGGGTTGTAAAAGCCATGTGAAAATTATATTATGGTTTGGGATGAAATGTGGTTTGTTATCCATGCAATATAATGTGTTCCATTGTTATGGTGTCATTATATTTATTCGGACAGAGAAAAGATGAAATATACCTATTGAAATTCACTATTGGAATTATTGATGAAAAACACAGCGGACGTCTGCCTCGCGTCTAACAAAGAGCCGCAATTACGATAGTTGAAACGGCATTGAAATCCAAGCTAGACCAGGGTTTCTTACGTCTACATAATTCACGAGATTTAGACGCACGCGTTCGCCCAAGTAGCGCCTATCTAGCGTCCCCACTTGGCACGCCCAACGGAACGCCCACGGAACGCCCACGTCCAGAGCTGCAGACGGGACTATGCGTTCAATAGACGTTAGTTCGTTATGTACTACCTAGGGACGTCTATGTGTCGTTAATTACCCAATTAACATCAATTAAGACCCTTAACTCCGTAATTATTCACTTGCAGCGGACGTCCAAAGCACGCCTAAGTTAAACGCAGTAATAGAGAATTTAGGCCTGAATATCCAGGTTCGCCATGGTCTGAATATTGGCTCCATCAATTCTAATTTCTACATTCCATCTAAAATGTCTGCTAGGGCCTAATTTGCATTAGACACATCTTATTAATATGTGCAGTCATGCTAATATCTTTTGAGATTGAGTAAGGGTATGTTAGGAGTTCAGGGGATAGATTCCGTAAGGAAGTTCTTCTTCACCCAGAGAGTGGTGGAGAGCTGGAACGCTCTTCAAGAGTCTGTTGTAGGGGAAAACACCCTCCAGGTTTTCAAGACTAAGCTGGACAAGTTCCTGCTAAATTGGGACGTACGTAGGTGAGGCTGGACTCATTTAGAGCACTGGTCTTTGACCTGGGGGCCCCCACGTGAGCGGACTGCTGGGCAGGATGGACCACTGGTTTGACCCAGCAACGACAATTCTTATGTTCTTAGGAGACAATTCTATAAAAGGACACCAAGAAGTGAGTGTCCAGTAGGAATCTATTCTATAAAGGTTAGTAGGCACCTCCTTTCCTTCATAGAATAAAAATACTAGTGTATCTGAGTACATAAATGCTTAACATTTAGGCAGGAGCACTTATGCCAGCCATAAAGATGGTGTAAGTGTGTGCACCTAAGTGGTGACAGATACCTACGGAATCCCACTTATGACCCACCTAAGATCTGCTCCTGTGTACTGTACACCCCCTTGCAAATACACACTATCCCCCAAATTCTGTAAATGGTGCCTTACATTGTAAGTAGAAATCAGTGAGCACAGCTGATTTGCACATGCAACTTAATTGTTGAATAATCTTAATCGGTGTGGGATAATTGGCAATTAACACCTCATAATTGATGCTATTTGGCACTAACTAAAAGTTATGCACACACCTTGGTAGGCATATTCTATAACGTGTTGTGTGCCAGTACTGGTGCATAAATCTAAAAAAAAGGGGGCATGACAAGGGGAGATGGAAGGGAAGTTCATGGGCATTCCTAAAATTTATATAATATTTAATAAATTTATATAATATTTAATATTATAATATATAATATTCCTAAATTTATATAATACGACACACGCAGAAGATAGACATAGGCCTGGTTTTCCTTGGATTAAATGGGTGCGCTTAAAAGTTGCAATGTGCACTGGTTCATAGCATGTTAACACCCAATTATTTCCATTAGCCAATTTATTGGCACATGCCATAGTCTTCATTGTTGGGTCACAGCGAGAGGAAGAACATCATACCTTTCGTCATGGTGGATGAGGAAGATGTGTGTCAGAGTGTGCCAGAGGTGTGTGATTAAATTTTGTGTTAAACTTGGAAAGAGTGGTACTGGAACTCTTGAAATGTTATGGCAAGCATACGGTGATGAAACAATTAGCCTTGCTGAAGTATTTCGGTGGTGGAAGCACTTGAAAGAAGGTAACAAGCAAGTGATTGACAAAGCACATTCTGGAAGGTCATCCACCACGGTTACGGATGTCAACATTGTCAAAATTTGACTGTGTATGATGTTACTTTGAAAAAGAAAAATGTTCAGAACCTGTGGAGTCATCTGCTTTTGAATAAATAATAATAATAAAACAGCCCTTTTACTTTTCAATCAGCCTTCATAGAATTCAAGCGATGACATGCGCTTGCTTATTAGCACTTAGCTTATAGATTTGCCTCTTACGTGCGTAGCATGCTATTGCACACATGTGTTCTAAGTTGCCTTGGCATATGCTAAGCTTTGGTGTACAGGCCTTTTCACGGTTTAATGCACCAGCACCCAAGTGGCAACTTTTACTTCTTTCTAAGCCTTGCTTTGTTCTTTTTATTTCCTCCTGCCACCCCTATCGCTATTTTCACAGTTTTCCCCTCTCACATTTTCACTCTTACCACTGTATTCTGTCTCCCTTTGTCATCTCACAGCATCTCACAATCTATCTTCCTTTCCTGTGTCTTCCCCTCATAAAGCAGATGATTTACCATGTTCTAGATGTCCTGCTGGGCTCAATTTAAACAAAGACTAATAATATGTTGATACCACTGTTGCTACAGATGGAGGGGGGGGAGGGGGAGAGAAAAGGAGCGAGACAGATTTAGCAGAGCTGGTGCATTTGATTACATCAGCACTACTTACCCCAAATAAAGGCAAATGAACATACATGGAGAGGGCAATTTGGGAAAAAAGGATTATTCTATGTATAATTATGTAGCACTTAGTGCCAACTTAGTTTTAAAATACAGTATTCCTTCACTCATAGAGCTACCGATACAACGACAAGTAAGGGCTTCTTGAAAGCTGAAGTATGTAAATTTTATTAAGGAATATGATGTGCCTCTAAGAAATTTCATTTGGATTGTGAAACATTTCTAAGATGCTGCTCTTCAGTTTAGTGATATGGCAAGAATCTGTTTCATTGCATCTGCAGAAGTGGGTGTATTTTAAAAATATAGCTTATTTCTAAAAAACCTAATGTTCTTTGGAAAGTGTTATAAACTAAAGAGAATGTCTTCCCATTGGCCATTGCAGTGCACTGTTCCAGTTTGACCTTGTTGTCTCCTCAGGGACATTATTTGCCAATGAAAGATTTGTCAAGACAAGGTATTACTTGATTATAATGACGCACTCTACGTGAGAATACTTAAGTAGGACTGGTTGGTGAAGTACCAAAAGTTTTTATTACAATGGTTCAACATCTGCTTGCTAATACTTTATGATATCTCACAAATGGTGTAAAATTTTATTTGCTACATGGCAGACATTGAAATTTATTAATAACTTAATACCAATTCCGATTCATTTATCCACGTGTCAGCCCTTGTGGTTGAACTCCAAGATTCAAATTGGCGAATCTAAGAACCTCTGGAAGCACTGGCTGCAGGCGGGCATATGCACACTGGCTGATGTGTTATCTGATGGGAAAATGCTTGACTTTTCACAACTGCAACAAACATTTGGTATCGCAAAGTCTCAAGTATATAACTGGTTGCAGTTGAAGCATAGTGATTGAACTCCATAGTGATTCCTCTGTCCTATTAATCTCTTTCTCCTCAACAACGCATTTCCGGTCCTATTAACTCTCCTCTTCCCCCTCTTAAATTCAATCAATTTGTGCCTCGCTTAATCTATTGTAAACCGCATAGAACTTAACGGTATTGTGGTATATAAACTGTTGTTATTATTATTATTATTATTGAAGCAGGCCTTTCAGAAGGGGTTCCCTGAATGGCAAAACTTAAAAACTCAGTATAGCTTACTGGGTCTATGCTTCCAGACAGATTTGCTGGGGCATCAGGCAGCCAAGTGGTATAAATTAATATCTGAATTTTTGAACAAAAATACAAAAAGTAGTCTTAGAGACATTTGGAGCATTGAGACTAAGCAGCAGATTTCTGCGTCTCAATGGCCACGAATTTGGACTTGGAGAATGAGATGTACGGTTCAGCATCTATGAGATAAACTTGTTTTTTTTTTGTTGTTGTTGCATAGAAGTATCTGGATGGCTGCTAGATTACAAAAATTAGATAGTTCTAAATCAAACAAGATCTGCCTTTGCCTATTGCAGTTGTAAAGCCACAGAAGCATCTATATTTACATTTTTGTGGATGGTACCAAAGTCTGCAACAGGGTAGATACCCTCAAATACACGGATGACTTGAGGAGGGATATAAGTAAAGCTGAAGGAATGGTCTAAAATTTGGGAGCTAATTTACCCCCCTTTTACAAAACTGCAATAGTGGTTTTTAGTGCAGGCTGGTGCGCTGAATGCTTCGTGCTGCTCCCGATACCACAAAGGTCTGTGTTTCTTCCATATATCAAATGATGACCCATTTTGCTCAAACAGAACCACCTCGCCCCTATCTGGTTAGATTGATGTGGGAGGTATTGCCTTTGGCAACAAGTTACAAACAGACCAGGAGACCAAAAGATGAAGATAAAAAGCTTTGGTGGTTAATGTAGAAGCTGTATTCTTGTCTTGGATGTCTGAAAACTGGCATTTAGATGTCCATATTGCATTAGTGCATGCCAATTTTAGGGGTATATTTTTATTTTTTCAAACTTTACAAACTATTAATCACCAAGGGGTCCTGTTATTAAGGTGCACTAAAGACTAGCATGTGCTAAATCCTAAGGCATCCGCTATATTCTATGGGCGCCTTAGCATTTAGCGTATGCTAATTTTTAGCGCACCTTAATAAAAGGACCCCCCAAGTTATGTAGTTTTGCATGCTGAATCTAAAGCTGTCTTCAGAAACTGCTTAAAGTGACTCTTACTTACATCAAATTGCAGTTGAAATATGTAGAAATTAAGTAATATTTTTTGAACATATAAATAATCTGAACTACATCTGTAGCCACATAATTGTCTTTAAAATGTCATTTATGCAGTTAATTTACTCCCCCCCTTCCCTTTTATCAAGCTGTGCTAGAGGTTTTTAGAGTGGGCCAGCAAGATAAGCGCTCGGTGCGCAGAGGATTTCTATGACTATCGGTGCATTAACCACGCCGACCCGCACTAAAAACTAATGCAGCTTGATAAAAGAGAGGGTTAAAGTTATATGTGAACATTGTAATCCTCTTAGGTTATAAGCGGAATATAAATTTTTAAAATAAATAAATACAATTTAACAAAATCCAGCAAAGAGGCTATATTTTATTTGCCTCCATTTTGGCTCATGAATGCTCTGCTCACCATCTGATCCCTAATATAATGTTCCCTCCTCTTCTGATTGTACACATGGTCTTAGTTGTCGTTTTTACAAGTTTTCTATGGACTGGGTATGTGAGGCCAGTCTGGAATCACCATGGGCTTGCTCAGAAATGCATTGATATCTGCTGTTGTCATGGACAGGTAAGAGGAGGCTCAGAGACTCCGAAGCTCCAGTCAAGCAATTGGGTGAATATAGTCACCTCATTGTTGATGGTGTTTTCCTGGATCTCATCTTGCTGTCTCCGAGCTGTCTCCTTCACCTCTAATTTTCAATATCTTCTCCACTACATCTCTTCTCTTCTGTTCTTCTTCACTGCACAACCTAGCATGCAGAATAGATTCGCTGTAACCATACCAAGCTGATCTCACTGTAGGTATAACTATCTTCTTCACACGGTTCTTTCAACAGTTGCAACTGGAAGAGGAGATGCATGGGACCTTGTGTCCAATTGCTATTTATTTTTATTTTGAACCAGTTTACCATGTGAACCCCAACACAGAACCCTACAATCATGCTCAAGTTTTTCAGATTCTTTCCTTTCAGATTATGCTTGGAAATCCATATTCTCATGAACCTTAGAGCTGTTATAAGCCATTTGCTATATGACACATGTCCTGTTTCCAACAGAGCCAGACCCTTTGACAAGGTATCTGTTCTAATGGTAGTTACAATTCTATAGCCATAACTTTGATCTAAGCTTGTATTTAATCACTTCATTGCTGAGCTGAGGAAGATTAGAGCCATAAGAATAAGAACATAAGAATTGCCGTGGCTGGGTCAGACCTGTGGTACATCATGCCCAGCAGTCTGCTCACGCGGCGGCCCTCTGGTCAAAGACCAGCGTCCTAACTGAGACTAGTTCTACCTGCATACATTCTGGTTCAGCAGGAACTTGTCTAACTTTGTCTTGAATCCCTGGAGGGTGTTTTCCCCTATGACAGACTCCGGAAGAGTGTTCCAGTTTTCTATCACTCTCTGGGTGAAGAAGAACTTCCTTATGTTCGTACGGAATCTATCCCCTTTCAACAAAGATCATATTAAAATCAGGATTTCCAGTTCAGTAGCAGAATCCAATATTTTTTCCAATGGGACCTAACCATTTGTTGTTGCTTAAATGTCTTGCCATCTAAAGTAGTCACCAAATTCCTGAATTGTAGTTTGCCTGTGTGCAGGTTACAGACAATTCACACAAGCTTCTTTTGTAGCTTCTCCTCAACATAATGTATCACTTCTCCCTCCCAAACAGTGTTTACATTACAGGAATCACCTCCAACAGCTTGATGAGTTTTGTCTGCTCCTTTTTCTCTCAGCAGTAAACCAAATTTTCAAAAATTATTTCTGCATGTCTTCTCTTTAGTTGCTTTTGCAGGAACAAAATGCCACAGATATCTGTTTCCTGGCTCCATACAAACTGTGTAATGTTCCTCTTTCGCCATACCTGAAAACATTTTACCATTCTCTTCTGCCTTTAACATGACCCTGGTATCATCAAAATGACCATCAAAGAAAATGCACCTAATGCCATTCTGCTGCAGTTCCTTCTCGAACTGTACATCCAATGTGCCATGATTCTCGCCTGAGCCCTCTTCTCCTTGTTGTGATCAATCACCAAAGCAGTGTCCAAGTGAGTGAAGACTCCTGCATCGATCCAGACAGCAGTTGCAATCTCTGTTGTCTCTCTCAGTCCAGAATGGTGTCTTAAACTGGCAAGGGTTATGTTGGTTATATCCTCAGTATTCTATTTTGGCCTCTTCCTAGCTTTGTGTAAAACAGCAGGAGCTTCTTCCATTGGTTCTTCCACCACGTTATCTGAATATCCCTGTTCCACTTCAAACACAGATCCCCCCCTTAATCTCTTGTTCTTCTTTTTCATTCCTTATTCTCTACTTTTCTTCATCATTCTTCCTTTTTGCCTGCCTTTCCTTCTGTAGTTCTTGTCTTCTGGTTTCAGGAATCTGATGAGGTCCAACACTCCAAGCTTTCTCTCTTTGACCTTTTGTAAAGGCTAACTCAATCACGGGAATCTTCTTCTGTCTGATATAGTTACAAAGTATGTGTATTCCACTGACACAGGCATTCCAGATCGGTACAATTCTTTATTTCAGACTTGAAAGTAAGTGTCTCCATCAATGTGTTGAACTTCTCCATAAGAGCGGCCGCACGATACTTAAAGTCCTAGATTTCAAACGTACGGACTTTAATGCAATGGGAAAGTACCTGAAGAAAGAGCTGTTAGGATGGGAGGACATAAGAGAAGTAGAAAGACAGTGGTCTAAGCTGAAAGGAGCGATAAAAATGGCTACGGACCTTTATGTGAAGAAAATCAATAAAAACAAGAGAAAAAGGAAGCCGATATGGTTCTCCAACCTAGTGGCTGAGAAAATAAAGGTGAAAGAGTTGGCGTTCATGAAATATAAAAAAACCCAAGAAGAGGAGAGCAGAAAGGACTACAGGGTGAAACTGAAAGAAGCCAAGAGAGAGATACGTTTGGCGAAGGCACAGGCGGAAGAACAAATGGCTAAAAATGTAAAAAAGAGAGATAAAAATTTTTTCAGATATATTAGTGAAAGGAGGAAGATAAAAAATGGAATTGCTAGGCTAAAAGATGCTGGGAACAAATATGTGGAGAGTGATGAGGAGAAAGCAAATGTGCTAAACAAATACTTCTGTTCTGTGTTCACAGAAGAAAATCCTGGAGAAGGACCGAGATTGTCTGGCAAAGTTACACGAGAAAATGGAATAGATTCTGTGCTGTTCACGGAGGAGGGTGTTTATGAGCAACTTGAAAACTGAAGGTGGACAAAGCGATGGGACCAGACGGGATCCATCCCAGGATACTAAGGGAGCTCAGAGAGGTTCTGGCGAGTCCTATTAAAGACTTGTTCAACAAATCTCTTGAGACGGGAGTGATTCCTGGGGATTGGAGGAGAGCGGATGTGGTCCCTATTCATAAAAGTGGTCACAGGGATGAAGCAGGAAACTACAGGCCGGAGAGCCTCACTTCAGTTGTTGGAAAAATAATGGAAGTGTTGCTGAAAGAAAGGATAGTGTATTTCCTTGAATCTAATGGGTTACAGGATCCGAGGCAACATGGCTTTACAAAAGGTAAATCGTGCCAAACGAACCTGATTGAATTTTTTGATTGGGTGACCAGAGAGCTGGATCGAGGACATATGCTAGATGTAATTTACTTGGATTTCAGCAAAGCCTTTGATACAGTTCCTCATAGGAGGCTGTTGAACAAACTTGAAGGGCTGAAGTTAGGACCCAAAGTGGTGAACTGGGTCAGAAACTGGCTGTCGGACAGAAGCCAGAGGGTGGTGGTTAATGGAAGTCGCTCGAAGGAAGGAAAGGTGACTAGTGGAGTCCCTCAGGGTTCGGTGCTGGGGCCAATCCTGTTCAATATGTATGTAAGTGACATTGCTGAAGGGTTAGAAGGAAAAGTGTGCCTTTTTGCAGATGATACCAAGATTTGTAACAGAGTAGACACCGAAGAGGGAGTGGAAAATATGAAAAAGGATCTGCAAAAGTTAGAGGAATGGTCTAATGCCTGGCAACTAAAATTCAATGCAAAGAAATGCAGAGTAATGCATTTGGGGATTAATAATAGGAAGGAACCGTATATGCTGGGAGGAGAGAAGCTGATATGCACGGACGGGGAGAGGGACTTTGGGGTGATAGTGTCCGAAGATCTAAAGGCGAAAAAACAGTGTGACAAGGCAGTGGCTGCTGCCAGAAGGATTCTGGGCTGTATAAAGAGAGGCGTAGTCAGTGGAAGGAAGAAGGTGTTGATGCCCCTGTACAGGTCATTGGTGAGGCCCCACTTGGAGTATTGTGTTCAGTTTTGGAGACCGTATCTGGCGAAAGACGTAAGAAGACTTGAGGCGGTCCAGAGGAGGGCGACGAAAATGATAGGAGGCTTGCGCCAGAAGACGTATGAGGAGAGACTGGAAGCCCTGAATATGTATACCCTAGAGGAAAGGAGAGACAGGGGAGATATGATTCAGACGTTCAAATACTTAAAGAGTATTAACGTAGAACAAAATCTTTTCCAGAGAAAGGAAAATGGTAAAACCAGAGGACATAATTTGAGGTTGAGGGGTGGTAGATTCAGGGGCAATGTTAGGAAATTCTACTTTACGGAGAGGGTGGTGGATGCCTGGAATGCGCTCCCGAGAGAGGTGGTGGAGAGTAAAACTGTGACTGAGTTCAAAGTAGCGTGGGATGAACACAGAAGATTTAGAATCAGAAAATAATATTAAATATTGAACTAGGCCAGTTACTGGGCAGACTTGCACGGTCTGTGTCTGTGTATGGCCGTTTGGTGGAGGATGGGCAGGGGAGGGCTTCAATGGCTGGGAGGGTGTAGATGGGCTGGAGTAAGTCTTAACAGAGATTTCGGCAGTTGGAACCCAAGCACAGTACCGGGTAAAGCTTTGGATTCTTGCCCAGAAATTGCTAAGAAGAAAAAAAAAAAAAAAACAAATTTAAATTGAATCAGGTTGGGCAGACTGGATGGACCATTCGGGTCTTTATCTGCCGTCATCTACTATGTTACTATAAATTTTCCTCCTCTAGTTTTACTCTGCCCACAGTAACTTTGCTGATTTGTTCCCACGTGGATTTCAACTTTCTTTTAATCCTAACATGGCTGTTTATAACAGGGCCACCGAATTTTGGATTTGCTCTGTACCACTGAGCAAGTAATCCAGTTGTTAGGTCACCCGTTCATCTAATGAGATCCCTGTCAATTGGTAGGTGAGCTGATCAAACCAAATGATGTAAATGAGTCCAAACTTGCAGTCTTGCTTTTCTTTTGGATGTTTTCAATATTAGATTATCACTATGACAATGCTATGTTGACAACCTATGAACAAGAAAATGAAACTAATACGTTAGTGTCAATATGGGTAAATAAGTAACATAAATTGATAATTGAGACACAAAAGGCATTATTAATATGCAACGTAAACACATAAAAACTATTATCAGCGCACTTAAACCATCTGCTATGTGTGTATTTTTGCATAATTTCCTAGAAATTCTAGGTAGGTAAATAATTTACAGCTAGTTGTTGATTTTCTACATGAAACTGTACCATTTTTTCACCACCGCTTTTTAAAATTATGACTTCTTCAAAATTGACACACACTAATATATTGCATAGGTGTCCGAATCCCAATTCTACAAAGGCATGATATGGATATCTAATGCTGCAATACATTCTATGACAAGGGGTCATGGTCTGGGAGCATTGTGGTTGGGACTACAGAGGACCTAAAATATGGCTGCTCCACTCCAGCCCATCTTAAAAAGATAGATATCTGTATTTAGACCTGATTAAAGGATCATTTAGAGTCTTGGAGCTCATGTGCTTCATGTGTCTTTCTTTCAGTGATTTGAAGGAGGTCTATGATCCAAAGTCTTAAGAAAAGTGATTTGCTTTCCATCTTGGAATTCTGAGGAATCTTATTATTAATAATCCCAGTACTCTTCTACTCTTTAAATGGATTATGACAAAATTAAAGACTTCTCTATCACACAGTGGGCACAGCTGATGAGTGGCAGACATAAAGAGAACTGCACAGGATGCCAGCAGTGACAGCAACATTTGCCAACTGTTTGCCAAGATAAATATGAAAACAATTTGCTAATTATAGTTTGATTTCATAGGTACATATTTCTAGAAAGATATACTTAGGTTTATTTGCATTAATGTTTTTCATTTTATAAGGCTTATAGTGTTTGTTTTACATTATAGGTGGGCTGATCCAGTTTATGAGATTCATGGTGCAGAGGCAGCAGAATGAGGTGGGCCACTAATGCTGTGGCACTACTAATAATTTGCCCAGTGGAGTATCAACAACTAAAGGTAGGGCTGAAGATTGGTTTGTGCAACCCTTCCAATCAAGAAAGTATCCTGTTGCCCTAGGTGCAGCATATATTATTAATTTTTGTTTTTCTAAAAGGCCTATTGATCACGATTTAGGTACGTGCTCAAGGTTTCTCTATCTGCACAATCCCCAGTGGTCTAACTTGTCCTCTAAGCTGCAACTTCTGTTCCTCCATTAACATCACTGTCAATGCTGCCATTATCCCACACCTTCTGTGGGCCCACAAAGGCCCAATTATAGTAACCAGTTCACAACCCCAATTGCAGGTTTTGTGACCTCATTTGGGATGCGACCCACAGTTTCAGAATACCTGATATACTGTAGATCATAGACTGCAATTTGAACTCTGGGAGTGAGGTTTGTGCTGACTTTTGATAAAATTTAGCTCCAGCCATACACTTAAAAGTGGGCCATCCTCTCCAGATCTTCTGTTTTAGGACCTTGTAGATCTCATCACTTTTTCCAGCTCACCAAATATTATCAATTGTTTCAGGTGCTGTAAACAGCACTATCTTGAGGGGAGAGGCCTCATTAATAAGGTTTAGCTCCAACCACATGCTTTGAATACATGACACTTAAGCGTGTGGTTGTAACTAAACCTTATCAATGAGGCCTCTCAGGACACTCTCAGCCATATTTTCGTAGTTTTTCAATGACAACATTCCCTATGTGCGGGCGAGCATTGTCATTAAGACTGAGTGGCCCTGCCAAGAGCAACTGCGGATGGGTTTTGTGCATTTTTATGCAAAAAAATCATGATAATACAATGCTGTGACACATCTTCCATGTGGAACTTTGTCTGTGATGATGATGCCTTCATGATCATAAGCAAAAATCATCATTTTTTGAATTTTGATTGAGCTCATCAAAATTTATTTGGTCGTGGGGAAAATGGAGCTCTCCACTCATCATTGAAAAACTACGCAAATATGACTGGGAGGTGTTAGCTCATACTCCCTACAGTCCAGACATGAGTCCACCAGACTTTGACCTTTTTCCAAAGTTGAAACAACCTATGCGTGGACATTGTTTTGCATCTGTGGAAGAGCTTTCTTCTGCCGGTACCCGAACCATTTGGCAACTGAACAAAAACAGTGTCTTGGATGGAATAATGAAGTTTCCCGGATGTTGGGACTCAGTCATTGCAAAGCAGGGAGACTATATTGAAGGATTGTAAAGAAATACTTGAAAAAAAATAAATTAAACATGTAAATTAAAAAAATTAGTGCTCATTATTTATGAAATAACCCTCGTAGAATATGTTGTGAAGAAACTGCGAGAAGCGGGCTCAACTGATTGCCAGTCAGAAAGTGGCACAGAACGATCAGTCGACATTGAAGAAAACATTGTAACAGATGAAGAACCAGATAGTGAAGTGATGTCATTTAAAAGAAGTGGTTGGCATGAGTGCAAACATTGCAAATTTATTCCGGATGATATATTCCAAATTTTATTCATATTGATCAATTTTTGATGGAGCTATGCAGAAAACAAGTTTTATATATATATATATATATATTTTGAAACATGGCCCAGTATTCAGAGTATTTAAGTGGGCAGGAAAGGCTCCGGCCTGCTTAATAGTGATGAGCTTCCCAGGGAAACACCAGCAAACACAACAATGCCCAGGTTGAAGGCTCTGGTCCCTGCCCTAACACCAAAGGGTTATCAAGCCAAAGCCACAACCTGGAGTAAGCAATTATGTTCCCAGTAAGCTACAGCAGCTACAAGAAAGAAAGTGTGCAAACTCAAGGGCCTATTTACACCTCCAAAAGCATGACACTAAGGGCCTCTTCTATCAAACTACGTTAGCAGTTTTTAACGCAGAGAGCTGCGCTGAATGGCCCATGCTGCTTCCGATGCTCATAGGAACTCTATTCAGCGTGGCTCACCACGCTACAAACTGCTAGCACAGTTTGATAGAAGAGGCCTTAAGGGGCTAAAGGGAACCACTGTCTCACAAACCTTTAGGGAAAGTTCTAGGAAGAAAGATATGGGAGTAGATAGCTACTACTCAAGCCATAGGCTTGAGAACCATCAGCTCACACCTGGGATGGGCATTAAACTGATTAACACACAAAAATATCATAAAATGTGAAAAATATGTTAACCCACACTCAGGGCCAGTTTTACACATGCTGAGGCCCAGGGCAGAAATTAAGGAGGGAGCTCCTCTCCTAATTTCCATACCCACCATTACTACCATATACATATAAAACAATTTTAAATGACTTCTTCACACATATGTGACAACTGGGGCCCATCATTTTTTGACAACCCAGCCCCAATCTGTATGAAAAACATGATTTTTAGCAACAATCCACACGTCACACAAAAGTGTACCTAGGAAAAGGCAGCATCTTACAAACTGCAGTGAGTAGTACAACATCAATACACCCATTGTAAAACTAAACAAGCCATACTAGTACAGATCAATCCTGCACAGTCAATCCTAACAGAAAGCCATGTCTTTCGAACACAGAAAACACCTTCGCCTAGTATGGAATATGTAATCACAATCTAGCCCCCCCCCCCCCCTCTTTTACAAAACTATAGTGTGGTTTTTAACCTCGGAGGTAACAGCTCAGATGCTCATAGAATTATGAGCATTAGAGCTGTTACCACCACGGCCGGTGCTAAAAACGCTCTACAGTTTTGTAAAAGGGGAGAATAAAATAGAAATATGTAGACAAAGGTTAAATTAAACCACCAAGAAGCTGGACTCTGCATACAATGCAACCACAGAAACAGCGATACATCTCCCCTAAAGCAAAAAAATAAATAAATAAATATAATTTTTTTTTTCTACCTTTGTCTTCTCTGGTTTCTGCTTTCTTCATCTTCTTGTCACTCTCTTCCTTTCATCCACTGTCTACCCTCTTTCTGCCCCTTCTGTATGGCATCTTCACTCATTCTTTGCCCCTTCCAGAAGCTGTATGCCTCCCCCCTTCCATCTCTCCCTTCACTCCCATTGGTCTGGCATCCATCTTCTTCCCTTCCCTCCTCCAATGGTCTGGCATCTCTCTCCTCTCCTCTCCTTCCCTTCCCTCCCCCCACACCTCCATGGTCTGGAATTTCACTCTCTCATCTCCCTTCCCCCACTTCCATCAGCATTTGCCCCCTTTCTTTCCCTCCAACTCAATTCCATTCAGTATCTTTCCCCTTATGGCTCTCTTCCCTTTCCCTGCACACCAATTCCATCAGCACCTGCCCCCTTTCTCTCCCTCCACCACCCTTCCATACCACCATGCCCCCTTTCCCTCCCTCCACCACCCTTCTATGCTCCTTTCTCTCTCCCTCCAAACCAATGCCATGCAGCAAGGTCTCGCGGTGACTGCAGCTGCCGGCTCTGTTCAGGAAGAAGTATGAGATGTCGGAGGGGCTGGACCCGCAGACATAGGGAGTTGTGGCAAGGTCCCGCAATGACTACAGTTGCTGGTCCACCCCCTCCGACTTTATTTTCTTCTTCCTGAGCAGAGCCGGCAGATGCAGTTATCGCGGGACCTTCCTGCACTTCAGTGTGACTGCTGACTCTGCTCTGGAATAAGTACGTCAGAGGGGGTGGATCGGCAGCCGTGCTGAGGTGCAGGTCCTTCAAGGGGGAGGATTTGCCAGCTCATAGAGGCCCCCTAGAGCCGTGGAGTTCGGGGTAGCTGCCCTCTTTGCTAACCCCTAAAGCCGGCCCTGCCCACACTCAAACCGATCCTCCCTCAAGGTGGTTTGATGCATGTGGCCTGAACGCTGATATTGCAGCCCAACATAATTACCCTGAGGAAGCCAATATTATTTGGCGAAAAGGGTTCCCGTCGGATGTCAGTCATTGTCAAGATCAACAGAAATGTTTGACAGTCTGTTTTATACAACTTATGCAGCTCTGGCAAACTAGAGAGCATCACCAAGCACAAGATAAATTAATGCTGTGTGCTTTTTGATTAACAACCCATAGTGTTGGTTGAGTCACACACTATTTTTTGGTGTTAAGATAATAGTGAAAACAAATAAGTGGTGTTAAGATTCACATTATTTATAAGACAAAAAATTGTTTACTATTAGACTGAGTAGTAAAATATACAAGAAGGACTAAATTTTACAGTCCTCTTAACAGTGAAGGTTTTTGATCAATGATAGATACCCTCTACTACCGGAAAACCAAAGGAGAATAGTAATATGATCCTTGTGGTGGTATTCTGAGATCTTTTCCTTCGTGTAGGCATTGACAGTTTTCAGTTAACCTTGTGAGGATCTGATTAAACTGATTAAGCCACAGGCAGAAGCAGCAAGGCACACCAAGCACATAGCTGGTGGGAAAATAGGAGGCATGCCAGTCCCTGCTCCAAGGTCTGGCTCACGAAAGAAGATAGGAGAGCCTGAGAAATTCTCACAACAGGGTATGACTTGTTCTGATACAGCACCTATTGAACAGTTATCCATTGGTTCTGAGGAGGATTTCAATATAGGGGAACAGACTGAAGCTATGGACTGCTCAGAGATTTATTCTGAAATACCTGAAAAGGAAGAAATGGCTTGGGCGTCAAATGCCTGAAATGTTAATGAACCTGCTGTTGTGAGTAATATGCCTCTAAAGCTCAGGCTGTGTTTTGTGCTAGGCATAGAGCTAATGAAGCTGAGGTGAGCTTCAAGCACTCTGAGGCTCATAGCAAGTGTGGAGACTGTATAGTTGAGCTGTGACTTGTTTGGGACTGTTGTAGCTACAGAAAAAATGTTTGGTATTTAGAACTTTTAAATGGAAGAGCCAAACAGGAGCTTTAAGAACAATAACAAACCTTGAAAAGGAAATGGGAGGGAGTACAATACCAAACTCATTGGGAGGTTAGTTCCCTCTTCATTGGGCCAGGATAGTGAAAGCTTAGTGGAAGAACAGTTCAAGGTACTGCTTAAAATGTTTGGGGAAACCAAACTGAAGGAATGCATGTAAAAGAATCAGTGCATGGCTGGCTGAAGGAAGCCTAAGGAGTTGTCCAGGCTCAGGCCTGTATTGAACACTATTTTCATTTTTTCCTCGTTTTGTGCATAAACCTCTGGCAAGGTTGAACTGTGCTAGTGCACAGAATGTTTTGCCTTTGTGAAAGCTGAACTGTGGAATTGAAAGAAATGTGCTGGTTATTGTAAAGAAATAACTTTGAGTTTTCTGGTTGTTTGCATGATGACCTTTCTGTTTGAAGCACTAAAGATATTTGTTTTGGAAGAAAAGATACTATCATCCAAGGAAAAAATATGTTTGGGAAACCGATTGTGGAGTGTTGTGTTAGAACCAGTGAAAAAAACAACAACAACAACCTTTTTTTGTGTGTGTTTATTTCTTTGCCACTCCATTGGACCGTTCGGACTGGTGCTTGTTCTGCCCAGAGAGACCTGATCTGTGATCCTGTCTCCCTTGACTGTCACACCACCTACCAATAATCAATGCACTAAACCATACAGTGCTGCTGAATATCATCTCCGATCACCCATGTTAAAAGTGAGCAGGTTGTGGCGACACTGGGGAGGAGCCACTGGTTATGTGGGTGTCAGTTATATTTAGTACTGGGGCCCACTTTGCTAACCCAGCCAAATTAGGACAGCTCAAATGTTTGTCCAGATTAGCTATGTGGGTTCCAGCACTAAATATCAGCTGGGGCCTGCAAAACTTTATTTTAGCCTTTTAAGTATCTTGATGTCCTCCCTGGCCCCTGAAAAATTCTCCTTCTCCTTCATCTTTCTATAAGCTCATGCAAGATACAACCCCTTTCCCACTTGGAATAGCCCCTCTCCCCGCCTACCTGATATCCCTGGTAGTTCAAGTGGGGGACAGGAAGGGCCCACTTGCTCCTGCCTCTTCTGGTTGCCTAGAAATTGGTTTCCGTGACCTCTCATGGCACTTGGACCACCAAGGATATCATATAGGATAAGTGGGGCTATCTGGGTTGGAGGGAAATTGGAAACATTTCAAGTGTCTGTGTGTGGGGGGGGGGGGGGGGGAAGGGCGATTTGTGTTTCATGCAGGCTGCAGGAGGGAAGAAGGAAAGAAGGGAGCTTTTTTTTTTTTGAGGGGGGGCAGGAGGGGAATCAGAGAGGCTTAGAAAGCAAGCAAACAAAAAAAATTAACTGGGACCCACATAAATCCAGACATGCCCTGGCACTGAATATTCAGGGCTAATCTAGCTGACGTTTAAAAAAATACTGGCCTTTGCAGGCTGAATATCGGCCAGAGTGTATATGTGCATAATGGATAATGGATTGCCCCAAAAATACTGATCAGGAAAACTATTCTATTCTGTTAGTACTTCTATTCCTCAGTTTTCTTTTGGTTCATTATGGATTACAAAATTAAGAGAGCCTGATTAATAAGACAAGAAAGACTTACAGCTGGGCTATATCTTAACTATCGTCCAATGTAAACAAATAAGTTTTCAATTTCTTTCTGAACTGAGTGTAAGAGTTAATTTGTCTGATTTGTAAAGGTTGATTGTTCCAGACAAAAGGTGCCTGGTAAGATTAATGAAAATGTTTTTGGCAGACATTTTGCACTGATGGAAGTTAAGTTTAAAATGATTAATACTACAAGAAGTAAGGAATCGTTTAGAAATGTTCCCGACTACAAAGTAATTATTGCTCATGTTCTCGTAGGCTTCCGCGACTGGCATCATGATCGTTGCAGTTGTCCAGGTCTCGCCACATCTGGGTAGGTAGAACCGACGTTTCAGCCATCAAGCTGTGGCTTTCTTCAGGGTGTGCTGAGATGTCTGCAGTTTGTCTATATATATACTGGGTCCTCAAACCTGATTGACTAGGGCTTCAGGTGCCTAAGGCAGGAAAGTCCGTCAGTCCAAAGTTACACCATACAAAAACAAGACAAGCCATCTTAAACCTTATTCTTGCTCTAATTGGCAGCCATAACTAAGGATAGGCAAGAAAGGGAAACTGCTCTGGGTATAAAGTTTCTTAGGAAAGAAAAAAATAGCTGAATCGAAGTATAGGTCAGCAGTAGATGAAAACTAAGGAAAAGCGCTGCTGTCTTTTAATCATCCAGTTTGCAAGTTGGGGGGGGGGAGAGGGAGGGGAAGATTAAGGATTTCTAGTATGGGAAATGGAGGGAAAGTGGGGTTGGAATCAGGGTAAAGGCAAAAAGATAAAGATTACCCTTACCTGCCCCTGATGATAAAATACCTTAGATAACAGTATGTGTAGTGTAAGAAACTGAAATTTGTTGCAGTAGATAGATTACATACATAGATTATGACGGCAGAAAAGGTCCGACGGCCCAACAAGTCTGCCCATTCGAAGAGCCCTCCCCCTAGATAGAAATACTGCACCAGGAAGCAGAACTCCATTAGGATACGAATTAAAAATTTGTTCACTAGTGCCACTATAGGCTGGGATTAGGACTGGCAAGCAGAGCAGGATTAACCAATAGGCCAAGCAGGCACGTGCCTAGGGCCCGAAATGGCCAGGGGGTCCTGATGAAGGAGGGCATCAACATTGTTTTTTCTAAACAGCATCGATCGGAAATTCAGCCCCCCTCCAATCGGCAACGCGGCCCCCCCCCCCCCCATCAACGGAAAGTAAGACAAGCAAGTAACGCGGGTAAGAAAGGCAACAGGAACTGTAATTGTGCAAGCGGTGCTGCTGGCCCAAAGCTTCCCTCTGATGCAGCTTCCTGTTTCCGCCTAGGTGCATGGTGGGGTGGGGCAGGGCAGGTGGGCCCAGTGTACTTGGGTGACTAGGGGCCCTTGACGAATTAATCCTGCCCTACTGGCAAGTGTACTCTGGGGGTAATCTTATAATTGTTTCTGCAGGTAATGCTTGTTTTATACATTGACTAGGGCTTTAATAAAACTCCATACTTGCATGAAGAGTTAGTGCATGGAATGTGTATCCCCACTTCTACATGATCTGTTCTTACAATCTTGAGATTGAAACAGAGACATCCAGGTCAGGAGGTAGTAAATTCTAGTGGTATTTTAGTTTTAAACAATTTTGTTGGGAAACAGAATAAAAAAATAATTGTTACAATGCCCTAATCCACAGAGCATGTATAAAGAACTAGAGAGGGTGGCAGCCATTTTGAAGTGAGAGCTATGATGGGTAGGAATGAATGGGCATCACTGCTGCCCTTTCTTTTCTAGACCACCACACATCATTGGGAGGGGGTTACATGGGGTAGGGGATTACCTTAGGCTTCCTCAAAGGTGGAGTTTGAGTAGAGGAGAGGTGAAGTTGTAATATATTTGTGTATTTTGCAAAATTGGTATGGACATGCAGAGAATTCATATAAAAATTTACATTTTCTTAAAAGTGACTGTAAATGTATATGTTGGTGTTAGTGAACTATTGGATCAGGAATGATGCATGGCCATATAAGAACAGTGTGTAGTTGTGCATAGTGTACCTTAGAGGGAACACTGGTAGGGACAGTTGGCCCTTTTGTCAGCCGAGAGTAGAGGTAAGCAGCAAGAATCTTAAAATCTACAAGTTCTGAGTTACATACAAATCCGACTTAAAAACAGCTTTTTTAAAACGTAAGAACAGTCAGATAAGTGTGTGGCGCAGTGGTTAAACCTACAGCCTCAGCACCCTGGGGTTGTGGGTTCAAACCCACGCTGCTCCTTGTGACCCTGGGCAAGTCACTTAATCCCCCCCATTGCCCCAGGTACATTAGGTAGATTGTGAGCCCGCTGGGACAGACAGGAAAAAATGCTTGAGTACCTGAATAAATTCATGTAAACCGTCCTGAGCTTCCCTGGGAGAACGGTATAGAAAATTGAATAAATAAATAAAGATAATAAGATGCTCTTGCCTTTGGTTCAGGACACTGAATGATTGTCACTGGCTATCTTGTTATGTAATCCACACAGATCTTGGCACTGTAGTGTAATCAGGGGAAAGATCTGTGATTCCTTAACCCTTTCAGGACCAAGGGACATATTTGTCCCATAACTTTAAAATCCTATACATTTTGATTGGGATAGTCTACAGTTCTAAATTTGATATGTACGGATTCCATATGATACTGCCTTTATGTAAACAAACTGGTTCCGACATTCATTCATTAGCGTCGTTGCCAGATTGACGAGAAGATTCACTTGCCACACTGTCCATAAGCCAGAAGTTTGATTTAAAAAAAAAAAAAAATGATATTTCACAAAAAAAAATCAATTTTTTGGCATCTGCAAGCCCTTTTTACCATAAAAATGTCGTCAAAACCACAAAAATTGGCCTACGATCCTTATGGTCCTGAAAGGGTTAAAACCTAACCTTTCCGATAGATCGTCAAGAATCGTTGTAGTTTTGAAACCATCTATCATGCACCTGTTTCTATGCAGCCTACTTAAGAGACCAGCTTAGTTGCACAGTATCAAAAGATGATCTCATATCTGTCATTTCTTTTAAATAAACAATCAAAAGTCAGCTTTTCAGCTCACTCTTCTGCGCGCACTGCAGTGCCATTCTTCTAGGCATATAAGAATAAACATCTCTGCTTGGAGATCCTGTGTGAAGCTGACTGAATGCATATGAAAATCATATAAATAATTCAAAGCACTCAAGAGATTGTGAGTTGAACAAGTCCCTTCTGGTTAAACTTATTTAAAGATAAGGCGAAGTTAAGTGAACGATGGCACAGTTAGAGAGGCCACGGTCCAAGGGGAATTTGGACAGTCTATGTTACACTAGCAGAGTGATTTGTGCAGAATTATGTCAACTTACAACTCCTTGGACCTTAGGGGAAAAGGAAACGTCTGATCTCTGAGAGGAGTGATACGAGATGAATCCTTCGGCTTGAAAGCATATTTGTATTTTGCAATAGATATTTCTATTAAAGAAAAGTCAGAACTGCAAAGCACAGAATGTACGATTTTGTGGTTATCAATTCTTTGCAGCATTGCACACAAATTGAGACAGATCAAATTGTGAAGATGATCAGTATTAACAATTCCAAACGCTCTTTCCTAATCCAAAAATTGGGCTTCCTAGCAGTATTTAGTGCCCTGCAATTATCGGCTGCCCAAATATGAACTCAGGAACCCAGAGTAAGAACAGCACATTTCTGAAAGAACTGGGGTAGTGGGGGCTGTTGTTGGGGATTGCAGACATAAGAACAAAAGAATAGCCTTACTGGGCCAGACCCAATGGTCCATCAAGCCCAGTAGCCTGTTCTCACGGTGGCCAATCCAGGTCACTAGTACCTGGCCAAAATCCAAAGTGTAGCTATAGTCCATGCTACCGATACAGGGCAAGTAGTGGCTTCCCCTGTGTCTTTCTCAATAACAGACTATGGACTTTTCCTCCAGGAACTTGTCCAAACCTTTCTTAAAACCAGCTACACTATCCGCTCGTAGCACAGCCTCTGGCAATGTGTTCCAGAGCTTAACTATTCTCTGAGTGAAAAAAAATTTCCTCCTATTGGTTTTAAAAGTATTTCCCTGCAACTTCATCGAGTGTCCCCTAGTCTTTGAAATTTTTGACGGCGTGAAAAATCAATCCACTTGTACCCGTTCTACTCCACCTCATGATTTTGTAGACTTCAATCATATCTCCCCTCATATGAAGCAATGCAATGAAGAAAAGTTATTTCCATTTCTCTAATCAGTGGCGTAGTAAGGAGGGGCAGGGGCGGACCGTCCCGGGCGCCATGTTGTTGAGGGCACCCTGCCTCTTCCCACTTTACCCCTCAACACGCGCATGCCCCATTCCTTTCCCCGTACCTCTAGTTACTTACTGCCAACTTCAACGTGCTCCTCGTGACCGCGTCATCTCTTCCGCCGATATCACTTCTGGGTGCCGTGCATAGGAAGTGACATCAGAGGGAGAACCAGCAAGGTTGTGAGGAGCACGCTCAAGTTCTTGTCGCTTGCGGCGGTGAACTATTAGAGGTACAGGGGAAGGGAAGAGGGGCGCACGCGCGGCAGGGGGAATCAGGGTAGGAGCAGGGGAGTGGAGACGAGGATGTTAGATGGGCGCCACCGCCTCGCTACATCACTGTCTCTAATATTCTATGCGCCATCTCTTTTTCTTGGGAGAGTCCTATTTACCTCAGTGCCTCAGGTTTGCGTTAACATTCTCGGTGTAAGCTCTTCCCACTAGCTGAAATCCGAAGTGGTGGACTTTCTCATCTCTGCTAGTGGCCTCATCTCTATGATTGAAGTCTACAAAATTCTGAGTGGAATAGAACGGGTACAAGTGGATCGATTTTTCACTCCGTCAAAAATGACAAAGACTAGGGGGACACTCGATGAAGTTACAGGGAAAAACTTTTAAAACCAATAGGAGGAATTTTTTTTCACTCACAGAATAGTTAAGCTCTGGAATGCGTTGCCAGAGGTTGTGGGAAGCGTAATTGGTTTTAAGAAAGGTTTGGACAAGTTCCTGGAGGAAAAGTCCATAGTCTGCTATTGAGAAAGACATGGGGGAAGCCACTGTTTGCCCTGGATTGGTAGCATGGAATATTGCTACTCCTTGGGTTTTGGCTAGGTATTAGTGACCTGGATTGGCCATCGTGAGAATGGGCTACTGGGCTTGATGGACCATTGGTCTAATCCAGTAAGGCTATTCTTATGTTCTCTAAGGATCTAAGGTTGCCAATGAAACAAATTGATCCAGTCCTGGTTGTGATTCACTGTACGCCTGGACTTGTAATTCTGAGAATAGGGGTGTAAATGTAGGGGTCACCTTCTTTTTTTAAAATTTTGTTTTCAAATTTTAGCACATGCTAAAACACAAAACTCTAGCAAGAAATGACAAATTTGTTACTTCCTCTGTCATTTTCAATTAGAAATGTCACAGTAGGAATCGATAAATGACTCAGCGTTTGCCATGTCTGTTCAAACAAACCCATTACCCCTCTTCACAAATCACTTTACTAGCTATCTGCCTTTGCATACAGTTCAAACTTCTATTACTAATGTAAAAGTATGCTCATTCTGCAGCACCTCAGTATCTCTCCTCTTTTTTCTTCCCTTATATATACTTATATATACAGTGTTCCCCCGGTTGTTTGCGGTCGGCGGTTCGCGGTCCCGGTCATTCGCGGTATTTTCAGACCGCGAACCGCCGACAAGGAGAGGGCAGCGGGAAAGGCAGGGTAGAGCAGCCAGAGCGCCGCGAGTGCAGGAAAACACTTGCGGTTCGCTTCGACCGCATCTTCCTGCAAGGAGTCGGGCCTTATCCAATCAGGAGCTGCTTTGACACGCAGCTCCTGATTGGATAAGGCCCGACTTCATGCAGGAAGAGGCGGTCGAAGCGAACCGCAAGTGTTTTCCTGCACTCGCGGCGCTCCGGCTGCTCTCCTACTGCCCTCTCCCGCTTCCCTCTTCAGGCTCCCCCATGAAAAACCGTATTCACGGTTTTTCGAGATTCACGGGGGTTCCTGGAACGGAACCCCCGCCAATCTCGGGGGAGCACTGTATATATATAAATATATATATATTGTCCATCAAGGTTTCTAAGCAGTTTGCATTCAGGTGCTCAAGTATTTGACCCTATCTGTCCCGGCGGGCTCACTATCTATCTAACGTCTCCCCAAGAACTCCGTTCCTCATAGAAGCTACTTTTATCAGAACCTTTCTCCTCCACTGCCAATTCCAAACTGCGTTCCTTTCACCTCACTTCCTCATATGGCTGGAATGAGACTACCTGAGGCCCTTTCCCGTGTTCAAAAATAGACTGTATCTCTCACCTGTGGCTCTCCCAAACGCAGCAGCAGCAGCAGCGCTGTAAACGGGCTGCTTGTGGCCAGCCCAAGCAGAGCCTTTCCTCTGCCGTGTGATGCAGCAGAGGAAAAGCCTTGCCAGGGCTGGAGAGAGGGAGGGACGGAGGGATGTCGGGTCAGGAGTGTGGGAGACAATTTATTTTATTTATTTTTTTTTTTTCCAGTTGGTTGAGTGCCGGTTAACTGGGATTTTACTGTACTGGTTCTTTAAAAGGTCTCTCAACTTGTCAAACCATAGGGCTCCTTTTACTAAGGTGCGCTAGCGTTTTTAGCGCACGCAGGAAATTGCTGCATGCTACGCTTCTAGAACTAACACCAGCTCAATGCTGGCATTAAGGTTTAGCATGCATGGCAATGTAACGCGCGCTAAAGCCCTAGCGCACCTTAGTAAAAGGAACCCTTAGTCTAGGGATATGTCTACTAAAGTTTGATAGTAAATGCGCTTAACCCCCTCCCCTGAAAAATTCTACTTATGGCGCTGATCAGAATGGCATTTAGCACAATTCTATAAAAGGCACTCGCCATATATAGAATCATATTTGGCACCTGTATCATTCCCTACTTTTTTCCAAGGACCCTCAGATCAGCTGACCAGAACTTATAGACTGTCCCCACAATCAAGGAATTTTACTAAACTAGAAACACTAATTTCTCAGTTACAACTCCAACGCTATGGAATGCCATGCCATCTCAACTCCACCAAGAAAATTCACTTGATAAATTCAAAACTAAACTAAAAACTTTCCTATTTCAAGACACATCCCATAGTGCATAACATTATCCCTTTCTAACAGCATAGTACTATACAAAACGAACCGCTTTTAAGAAGCGACTCCCCCCCTTCCTGGTGTTTTTTCCTCCCCCTCTTCCCCTCATTTATTTTTATTTTTAACTAGCTGATGCCCCGGCGTTGCACGGGTATTTAATTATAGCAATAACACTGTAAATGGATTAAAATAAAGATACTTTATAGTGGTGAATGAAATTATTTTTTTACAGCTTTATAAAAAGTACAATATTCAAATTATAATGTGAAATATTTGACAAAATGAATACAATACAACTAACACAAAACTTGATTATAAACAACATTTTTAGTTTCACCTCCAGGAGCAAGAACATATAAATTCTTGGGTGAAGAGACCCCCAGAACATATCACCACAGGTAGTGAGGGATCTGCATACCAAGTTTCGTTCAAATTGGTCAAGCCGTTTTAGATTTACTGTGAGAATGGCAGCTGTTTACATTTTTTCCATTGACATGAATGGGTGAAATCTGATTTTCTGTTTGTAGCTCCGCCCACGTGTGCAGGTGGGCTGCGAGACCCCCAGAACATATCACCCCAGGTAGTGAGGGATCTGCATACCAAGTTTCGTTCAAATCGGTCAAGCCGTTTTTGAATTACTGTGAGAATGGCAGCTTTTTACATTTTTTCCATTGACATGAATGGGTGAAATCAGATTTTCTGTTTGTAGCTCCGCCCACGTGTGCAGGTGGGCCTCGAGATCCCCAGAACATATCACCCCAGATAGTGAGGGATCTGCATACCAAGTTTCGTATAAATCGGTCAAGCCGTTTTTGAATTACTGTGAGAATGGCAGCTTTTTACATTTTTTTCCATTGACTTGAATGGGTGAAATCTGATTTTCTGTTTGTAGCTCTGCCCACGTGTGCAGGTGGGCTGCGAGACCCCCAGAACATATCATCCCAGGTAGTGAGGGATCTGCATACCAATTTACGTTCAAAGCGGTCCCACAGCTTTTTACATTTTTTCCATTGACTTGAATGGGTGAAATCTGATTTTCTGTTTGTAGCTCCGCCCACGTGTGCAGGTGGGCTGCGAGACCCCCAGAACATATCACCCCAGGTAGTGAGGGATCTGCATACCAAGTTTCGTTCAAATCGGTCAAGCCGTTTTTGAATTACTGTGAGAATGGCAGCTTTTTACATTTTTTCCATTGACATGAATGGGTGAAATCAGATTTTCTGTTTGTAGCTCCGCCCACGTGTGCAGGTGGGCCTCGAGATCCCCAGAACATATCACCCCAGATAGTGAGGGATCTGCATACCAAGTTTCGTATAAATCGGTCAAGCCGTTTTTGAATTACTGTGAGAATGGCAGCTTTTTACATTTTTTCCATTGACTTGAATGGGTGAAATCTGATTTTCTGTTTGTAGCTCTGCCCACGTGTGCAGGTGGGCTGCGAGACCCCCAGAACATATCATCCCAGGTAGTGAGGGATCTGCATACCAATTTACGTTCAAAGCGGTCCCACAGCTTTTTACATTTTTTCCATTGACTTGAATGGGTGAAATCTGATTTTCTGTTTGTAGCTCCGCCCATGTGTGCATGTGGGCCGCGAGACCCCCAGAACATATCACCCCAGGTAGTGAGGGATCTGCATCCCAAGTTTCGTTCAAATCGGTCAAGCCGTTTTTGAATTACTGTGAGAATGGCAGCTTTTTCCGTTTTTTCCATTGACATGAATGGGTGAAATCTGATTTTCTGTTTGTAGCTCCGCCCACGTGTGCAGGTGGGCCGCGAGACCCCCAGAACATATCACCCCAGGTAGTGAGGGATCTGCATACAAAGTTTTGTTTAAATCGCTCAAGCCGGTTTTGAATTACAGTGAGAATGGCAGGTTTTTCCATTTTTTCCATTGACATGAATGGGTGAAATAAGATTTTCTGTTTGTAGCTCCGCCCACGTGTGCAGGTGGGCCGCGAGACCCCCAGAACATATCATCCCAGGTAGTGAGGAATCTGCATACCAAGTTTCGTTCATATCGGTCAAGCCGTTTTTGCGTGATCGCGGCACATACACACATACACACACACATACACACATACATACCTCTGATTTTATATATATAGATGTATTTAGAAACCTCCCTTTCCCCTCTTCCCTCAAATTTGCGTACGTCATCGTCTTCGTCCATTTAATGTCCAACTTTTTCTTTATACCCCCATTCTTAAATTTATTTTAACATTTTTAGCTTTGTGAACCGGCCAGATACTCGACGATGGTCGCTATATTAAAATGTAAATAAACTTGTAAACTTGGTGCACCCGTTTAAGTCAATGAAAACCAGGTCTAAATCCCTGCAACTAAATTGTGCATGGATTAGGCGTATTCTATGATAGTGTGCCTTTTAGGAATGCTCACCATTTGCCCATGCTCCTCCCCTGGCCATGCCCACGTTTGAGATTCACACCCAAGAATTTACATGAATCACTTTATATAATGTGCTTACAAAGCTGTGCATGTAGATTCTAATTAGTGACAATTAGCATCAATTATTAGTGTCAATTATAATTCTCCCCCCTCATCCCTTCTGTAACAGTAGGTCCGTATGTCATAATTCATGTAACCTGATTTTAAACAAGTTGCACTTGCAACTCTGTGTTGTATGCAGATTTGAACATTCAACTTGCATTGAACTATACAGAATCTGGGACTTAGGGCCTGATTCTCGAAACGCACGTTCCAATTGCAGGTGGTGGTAGGTGTCCTACCTCTGTCTGGCACATTAAAAAAAAAAGTGTCTGAAGCAGGATGCCTATATTGTAGACCTCTGTAGCGCATCTACGGAGACACGTGCCCATGCTTAAGCATGCCCAAGGCGGGCCATGGGCGTGGTTTTACCAGGAAGTGGCCTTGGGCAGGCTTAAGTGTCAGTATGCATCTCCGTAGATGCAAGACAGCTGCCTTTAAATGTGGGCCTGCAAAATGCTGGCCTGCATTTAAGGCATCTCTTCAGGAGTGTAGACACGATTCTCAATAGGACGCCGATGCGTGATTGACACCCAATCGACGGCCGCTGATATTGGCATCCTATACAGAATCAGGCCCTTACTGCATGCTAACACAGGACTTTGGCATGTGTCAAGCCCATTTCTAACATACCCAAGAAGCAGGGCATTTTCAAGTGTGGGGAGAGTATGGCATAGTGGTTAGAGCTAAAGCCTTAGCACCCTGAGGTTGTGGGTTCAAACCCATGCTATTCCTTGTGACCCTGGGCAAATCACTTAATCCTCCATTGTCCCAGGTACATTGGATAGAGTATGAGCCCACCAGAACAGACCGGGAAAATTGCTTGAGTGCCTGAATGTAAACCACGTGAGGCTATAAGTGGTATATAAATACTAAAAATAAATAAATAAGTATTTCATATTCAGCATGTGTTAACCTGAAAAAATTATATTAATTAGCAGGTGGTAAGGACTCCTGCATTATTTGACATAATAATCAGTTAGCACACACAAATGTTGATGCACAAACTGAATAATATATCCACATCCACTCTCTGCCCCTGCCATATCCACCTCCAAAGATTAATACAAAAATCTAAATAACATACACTTAGCACACACAAAAAAGGGTACTTACTTACTGAAAAACCATTTTAACACGCTTTGTGATAGGCATTTTCATGTGCGCCAAGCACATAAGAACATAAGAAGCGCCATCTCCGGATCATACCTTCGGTCTATCAAGTCCGGCGATCCGCACACGCGGAGGCCCAGCCAGGTGTACACCTGGCGTAATTTTTCGTCACCCATATCCCTCTATGCCTCTCATAAGGAGATGTGCATCTAGTTTGCTTTTAAATCCTAGGACGGTCGATTCTGCTATAACCTTCTCTGGGAGAACATTCCAGGTGTCAACCACTCTTTGTGTGAAGCAGAACTTCCTGATATTTGTCCTGGACTTGTCCCCCCTTAGCTTCAGTCCATGTCCTCTTATCCGTGTCACGTTGGACATTGTAAATAATTTTTTTTCCTGCTCTATTTTGTCGATTCCTTTCAGTATTTTGAAGGTCTCGATCATATCCCCTCGCAGTCTCCTTTTCTCAAGGGAGAACAATCCCAGTCTCTTAAGTCGTTCCTCGTATTCCAAGTTCTCCATACCTTTAACTAGCTTTGTTGCTCATCTCTGCACCCTCTCCAGCAGTTTTATATCCTTCTTTAGGTTGGGAGACCAATGTTGGACACAGTATTCCAAGTGTGGTCTGACCATTGCTCTATAAAGCGACATTATAACCCTCTCCGATCTGCTCGTGATTCCCTTCTTTATCATGCCTAACATTCTATTTGCTTTCTTTGCTGCTGTCGCACATAGTATCGACGATTTCAGGGTCCTATCTATCAGTATACCCAGGTCCTATTCTTGTTCGCTCTTACTCAGAGTTGCTCTTGACATTCTATACTCGGGTTCCTTGTTCTTTCTGCCTAAATGCATCAAATCGTGCACTCAGCACTTGTTGCTCTCCCCGAAGATCAGACCCGATACAAAGACGACACTCAGGCATTTATCAACTCAGAGTGGAATTTATTAGGCCGCAGCCATAACAGCGAGATTGCATAAACTTATCAGCAACTGAACAGAATAACAATTGTGCATGTTGATGAACTGTACACTGCACTGAACATGTGAACATAACATAACAACAGCCGCACAGCATATGCCTCTCTCTCCCCGCACAATGTAGGGGGCCGTACAAGCTTCCCCGGCTCGCCGGACCCGTCCCGTTCAAGGAGGTGTCCTCTCATCAGCGGTACGTTGCAGTGAAGCTCATGGCCTGGCCTCCCTGCCGTCCAAGCAAGGTGACGTGCCCCATTTCTTAACACTGCCCAGATGTATGCCTTTTAGACATATGCTGTGCTTACCTTCCTGAATGGCTGCGACAATAGTCGAGGGTGGGCGGGAGGGATGCTGCTTCCTTCTTCTGCTCTTGCCTTGCCGAAAAGGGGCCGGCCTCCCTCCCACTCCTCTCTTATCTACCCCCCTCCTCCGCCCCCCACCCCCCACCTACTATGGCAACGGCTTTCGGCCGATTTGCCTTCGCTCCTCCCTATGGGATCGGAGCTGATTCTTACTTTGCACTTTTCCACATTAAACTTCATCTGCCATTTCTCTGCCCATTTCTCTAACTGACACACGCATTATGTCTTAACACCTTTCAGTAGACATACCCTTAAGTGTTCTTGTATTAACTCTGTGTTAACCAGGTAATCATAATGCACTAACTGGTTAACACAAGCATGCCCATTCTGCACCCATGCCAAGGCCCCTTCCCAAACTATTCCAACACAATCATTATTGCACGGTGTAACATGTGAAAACAAGGATAATATCACATAAGGCTTTAATGCGTTTATGTGGTAACCGGTTTTCATGCGCTAACTACCATATGACATACCATATAACACACCATATGCGCTAACTACCATATGAAAAACGGCTTGACAAATTACAGCTATACTCTCTCGAGGAGCGCAGAGAGAGGGGAGACATGATCGAGACGTTCAAGTATCTTACGGGCCGCATCGAGGCGGAGGAAGATATCTTCTTTTTCAAGGGTCCCACGACAACAAGAGGGCATCCGTTGAAAATCAGGGGCGGGAAACTACGAGGTGACACCAGGAAATTCTTTTTCACTGAAAGAGTGGTTGATCGCTGGAATAGTCTTCCACTACAGGTGATTGAGGCCAGCAGCGTGCCTGATTTTAAGGCCAAATGGGATCGGCACATGGGATCTATTCACAGGGCAAAGGTAGGGGAGGGACATTAAGGTGGGCAGACTGGATGGGCCGTGGGCCCTTATCTGCCGTCTATTTCTATGTTTCTATGTTTCTATGTAACTAGGTGTTAAAGGCATAGCGTACTTTAGTAAGAGGACTTTTATAAGTTAAGAACTGCTACTGCTTTTTTGAGAACAGTTTTCTACCCCAAAAAACTTTTAATCGATTGATTACCGAGAAAGTATATTTATCACAATTGATGCTGGGACTTTGCTTTATTTGAATGATCACATTTTGGAGATTAAGGGCTCCTTTTACTAAGGTGCGCTTGCGTTTTTAGCGCACGCACAAGATTAGCACGCGCTATAGTGCACGCTAGCTGAAAAATTACCACCTGCTTAAAAGGAGGTGGTAGCGGCTAGCATGCACGGCATTTTAGCACGCGCTAAGCGCGCCTTTGTAAAAGGAGCCCTATAAGAAAAAAATGTCTTTTGTTAATATGTCCTGATGATTAAAACATAGAATCACAAGGAGGCAATCATGGCTGCTGTGGCTTCAAATAGGGTGGCCCACGAACTTTAGCCTTGATGTTTCTTTTGATACTATTTTAAATATCCTCGTTTGGGGGGATTTTTTTTTTTTGTGGTCTTTACAAAAGAGGCAAGGGGGGATGGGTGGTATATAATGTTTTTATTGATTATTTTTATAGAGGGAAATAGGGGGGAAGGGTGGTAATTTTTGTGGTTTGATAAACAAGTTTGAATGGTTATTTATTGTATAATTTCTGTTTAAAATATGTATGGGGGAGGGAATTAATATGTGTGAATCTTGAAAAACATAAGTGATGTCTAAAGTGTAAAATATTTAATTTTATTTGGTTTTCACTTATTGAATGTATTGAAAATGAATAAAGAATTAAAAAAAAAAAAAAGAGGCAGACTCTTTTTTAGAGTTTCCATATAATAACACTTTCATAAAATTACTTCCTGTTAAGATGATTTGTGCATTCTCCACTATTGGTACAATGTATTTTGAATTAGTATTACTTTTTTTTTTTTTTTGCAAATTTATTTAAAATTCAGCTAATACACTTGCCTCCTATTGAATGCCTGGCCAGTGAGAGATGCTGGCTATTATAGCCTACAATTGCATTCTGTTGAGGATTTGATTTCAGTTAAATAGAGATCTTTTCTTAACAAGTGACAGCAATTAATGCAGAAAACAACTGAAAGAAAATTCCTTTCTTTACCATTACTCAAAGCCCACAGTGTTAATCATGTGAGCCAGTAATGTAAAAATAAGGCTGATAAGGAACTCATTATTATGTGTTCATGTCTCCTAAAATATTTAATTATTCCACGGAAAAGACTTTTAGATCTTGGAATGCAGAGGCTGGATATGCCAGTGGGTTTCTCCTGGGGTTGTTGTTTGGTTTGTTTGTTTTTTGCATAGGGCTCTAAGGTTCTATAAGCAGGGACTGTTTCTTAAATATGTTGTACAGTGCTGTGTATGCCTTTCCGCACTATAGAAATGATAAATAGTAACAGTAGTCATAGGCATGCACTGAGACTGATGTTCTCCAGACCTCAGAGACTGTCTGAAAGTGTCTACCTGAGCATGGTATAACCTACCTCAAAGTACAGAAAGGAATTTGTCAAAGCCATTTATGCAGGTAAATTTACCTCTAAAAACTTGCCATT